>NC_052028.1:17736797-18036797 GCF_015832195.1 Motacilla alba alba
CTGAGGATTAGCCCAACAGCTCCCCGTGGGAGGGAAACCAGCATTTCAAATGACAGTCTTGTTATTTTGGCAGCTTATCTCTGCGTACAGAAAGCAATTATTGCTGGGATGCATTCACTTTTTGTTCAGCTTCGTTTTGAAGGTTTAGCCTCCCCTCCTCCCCGCTGCTGTTCCTGGATTGCTGAGACAGCCCCGTGGCAGGGCCATCACCTGGGAGCACACTGGTGAAGGGAAATGGTGAGGGGAAATTGAGCCCACAGAAATCCCAACAAACACCTGAGGACTCGCCAGGCATTGCTTACAGTGGCTGCACCAGGAAATCCCACATTCCTCAACTCAAAACACAGAGCACCAAGGGTGGAAAGACCTCCCGGACTATCAAAAGTCCAGCTGTTAATCCAGCACCACCACCACGCTCAGCATTGTTTACCCAGAATCTCCTGAGCTGAGAGGGACCCACAGGATCATCCAGCCCAGCTCCTGGCCCTGCTCAGACCCCCAAAATCCCACCCTGGGCATCCCTGGATGCTGCCCAAGCCCTGCTGGAGCTCTGGCAGCCTCGGGCTGTGCCCATCCCTGGGGAGCCTGGGCAGTGCCAGCACCCTCTGGGGGAAGAACCTTTCCCAAAATCCAGCCTGACCTCCCCTGGCACAGCCCCAGAGATTGGAGCTGCAGCCCCAGGTGGGCTCTGACCCCACACCCCTCTGCTCCAGCCCAACAAACCAAATTATCTACATCATTTCCTCAATTCTCTTCTTCTAAAAGTGCCGGGTCCAGCCCCCTGGCAGCGTGGAGGCACGAAGGGGCTGCGCAGGAGGGAGGGAGGGATAGAGCAGCTCACAGCAGGGCAGTGGTTGCCCAGCGCCCTGAACCTCAGAGCCAGACACAGGTGAAATCACCTGGGCTCCACTCGTGCTCACAGTACTGCTGGATTTATTCCCTGAACTCTCAGGCAGGCAGAAATCACAGACATCGTGGCAGAGAAACCAAATCAAACCTGAAGGAAAGGCTACCAGAGGGTAGAGGCTTTGTCCTCTCTCATGATTCATTTTCACTTTGGGGAGAAGGAAGGCCAGGGCTAAACAGCATTTGCAAAAGTTTCATCTCTTTGATAATGTTATCAGCTGCTCTGCCATGTTCTTATTATAACAGAATTCCCTCTTTCCTTCGAGCCTGAGCTCTGCCACCCGGAGTGGCTGCACAGGGAATTAAACCACCTGAGCCCAGAGGGGTCACTCTCACAGTCCCTTTCCTTACCAAGAAATTAATTTTTTCTGGAACTTCTCATTTTCACCTCAATCAGAGCTGAAGCGAAGGCACAGAACGTTTTAACCCTTCTTGGGCAGACAGTAGGTAAACTCCATGGTACTGGTGGACAGCATGAATGCAGAACCCAGGAATGGTCGGGGGAGTCAGTCAGGAGCTGTGGAGAGGCAGGAGATGTTCCTTACAGAGTTTGGGGTTACAGAAACCTGCCCCAGTGCAGAGCAACAGGAACCTCCCTGCTCCTCAAACCAGAAACGACACATTGGATTCTCAACTCCTTCTTCCCTCTTTTCTTTCATGCATGTGTGTGTATCTAGATGAGACAGAATTTCCTTGGGAAAGATTAGGCTTGCTTGGTTTGAAGTGGAAATGCTGCGATGAACCCTGGACCAGGCTGGTTTGATGCCGGGGAGCTTTGATGTGTGCCTGGATCAGGGCAGCCCTGCCCTTTGCACCAGCGCTGCCAGTTTCTCTGCTCTTGTGCCTGCTGGTGTCCAGCCTCCCATCCGGGGAGGGTGGAAGGGCTGAGCAGACACTCACATGCCTGCAGAGCTCACTCCACGCCACGCAGAGCTGCAGGGGCTGGGGGAGCTCAGCCGTGCCCGGGGGAGAGACGGGAGGCCAGGCTGGGTGAGCCTGGAGCAGCTGGGCTGGGGAAGTGTCCCTGTCCCGGCAGGGTGGTGGGGTGGTGGAAGGTGGGATGGTGGGGTGATGGGGTGGTGGGGTGGTGGGGTGGGATTTAAGGTCCCTCCAGCCCAGCCCATTCCATGATTCTGTGAAGCCCCTGCACAGGGCTGGGACCACAAACAGAGCACGAGGCTGCTCCTCTGAACGTGTTTTAGCAGACCCACAGAGCAGTGCCAGCAGTGAAACCCCGAGGGGGCTGCGGGGGGACCCTCCTGCAGGGGACACTCCCCTCCCTGCCCTGAGAGGGGACAGTCCCTGCTCACCCCTGCAGTGCTGTCCCCACGCTGACCCACGGGCACAGGAGAGGGCACGGCTGGCACAGGCTGACTCGACACCCTGGCTTAGAGAGAACACAACTCAGCACAAAGTTCACCCCTAAAAAACCAAAACTCAGCACAAAGTTCAAAGTTCACCCCTAAAAAACCAAAACTCAGCACAAAGTTCACCCCTAAAAACCAAAACTCAGCACAAAGTTCAAAGTTCACCCCTAAAAACCAGCACCCTGTCAGTGCTGCTGCTGGTAACACCGTGAGTCCAGCCACTCACCTCCTCCCCCTGCTCTCCAAGAGTTCAGAAGTATCTGTGAAATGTCTGAAAAACAACGCACAGATCTACCAAAAGTAAAAGAAGTCCCAGCCTATGTGAAACACAAAGAACTCAGAAAGCTTTTCCTGCACCACCAAAGTCCCTGTAAACGTTTCACATGATCCACAGTTGAATTAGTTAGCAAACGATTGGCATCTTGCTGCTGTGATTTGCAATGAAAACCCATAAACTCTGTGCTGGATATTTAGTTTACAGATAAAATATCAATTTAAGAACAAATTATTTAAGAGAAAAAGGAGATAATACGACACAGAAGATGAATAACCATAGAGTTCAATCAAAAATCCGTTCCAAATGCATTTCACAGGTCAGGCCTGAGGCTGTAAAGGGCCCTGCCCCAGCTCTCCCTGTCCTGCCCCCCAAACCCAAACTAAGCCAGGGCTAAGGGGGGCAGAGCCCAGCCCCACACCCGTGCTGCTGGAGCAGAGCTTTCATTGCAGTCCCATCAGGCTCTCCAGGCTGCCCGAGCTGCAGCTAATTATACAGGATTTATCTGTGGCAAAACACGGGGATTAGGCAAGGCAGGAAAGCAGCTGAAACTTATTTCCAGGTTTTGTTTAATAAAAAGCTATAAAACCCAGGGCTTGTACAGAAGCAAATCATTTCTGAAACATGTATCTGAAGGCAGGGGGGAGGAGATCAGCACTCGGGTTTTTCCTGTTCTCTCATCCTTTCCTGCTGCTGCCACGGGGAAAGGAAAGGGACGCGAGCTCGCGGTGCTGCTGCTCCGCCACTGCTGCCGCTGCCCACGGCCCCGGGAGCTGCCCGGAGCTCTGCCCAGCCTGTGTGTCACCCACATGGTGGCTCCAGGAGAGCTCCGACCCCGTGAGCAGGATGCAGCCCCGTTGGCCAGCCCAGCCCTGTCACCCAGCCTGGGTTACCCGGCCCCGTTAGCCAGCTCAGCCCCGTTATCCGGCCCCATCTGCCAGCCTGGGTGATGCAGCCAGGGTACCCAGCCCCATCTGCCAGCCTGGGTACCCAGCCCTGTCACCCAGCCTGGGTTACCCAGCCCCATCTGCCAGCCTGGGCAATGCAGCCCTGTTACCCAGCCCCATTAGCCAGCCTAGGTACCCAGCCCCGTTACCCAGCCTGGGTTACCCGGCCCCGTTACCCAGCCTGGGTTACCTGGCCCCGTTAGCCAGCTCAGCCCCATTATCCGGCCCCATCTGCCAGCCTGGGTGATGCAGCCAGGGTACCCAGCCCCGTTACCCAGCCCCATCACCCAGTCTGGGCGATGCAGCCCCATTACCCAGCAGCATTGCCCAGCCCAGTCCCTTTACCCAGCCTGGGGGATGCAGGCCCTGCAGCCACTGGGGTCCCGCTGCAGGCAGCACCAGCCCCAGCTCAGCAGCACTGGGGCAGCAAGGGCAGCACCAGCCCCAGGTGAGCACAGGGACAGGGCCAGCAAGGGCAGCACAGGGACAGGGACAGCAAGGGCAGCACCAGCCCCAGCTGAGCAGCACAGGGACAGGGACAGCACGGGCAGCGGGTGATCCACACCCGCCCCGCGGGCACGGACAGCCCCCGGGCGCCAGCCAGCCCCCAAGGAAAGCCCCAGAGGTTTTCCAGGCAGCAGCAGCAGCTGGACAGCACAAGAGGAGCTGCTCTCCTGTGCTGCTCTGCCCCAGGCTGGATGGGACCAGGGCTCCCCACCCACTGCACGGAGATGAGAGCACCACAGAGCTCGTTTTGTTGGGGTTTTCGTACCCCTGGGTGAGAAAATCCTGCTATAAACATTTCCAAAACACAGCTTTTAATCCTGACCTTTTAATTTACTCCCCTTAATCTTGGCAAAGACTGCTTTTACTCTTATTTCTTAAAAAAAAACCTCCCCAAACTCTTTCCCTCCGCTCCCCTCTCGTGCAGTTTTCCCTGACATTAATTGGTTGTTGGACATGGATCCTGGTCTGATACACCCCGGGAGAGCCCTGCAGCCCCTCATCCCTGCTGTTCGTGGCTCCTCTTCTCTGTGAGAGCTCTGCAATAAATCAGCCTCGTGACAGGAACGTTCTGCAGGTTGCACACGCACACAGAATTCAATTCCTCACCAACTCCTTCATCATATTTGCATCCCATCACCCGATTAAACAACTCCCCGTGTCCCCTCCCACCCTCCGGAGCTCAGCACTCCCGGGAAGGTCCAGGGTGAGTGCCCAGCCCCAGCAGAGCCCCTCTCAGCCTGGCAGGGAGGGTGCCCAGGAGCAGCTCTGGAGGGTGCCCAGGAGCAGCTCTGCCCCAGGAGCAGCTCTGGAGGGTGCCCAGGAGCAGCTCTGCCCCAGGAGCAGCTCTGGAGGGTGCCCAGGAGCAGCTCTGCCTCGGGACGGGCATGAGGAACAGGACAGATGGAAAATGGAAGGAGTAACATCAAATGTCCTCCCTCCCCCCTTCACTGCCCTTAACATTCCAACAAACTGAACCTGCAGGCAGGACAAGGGGCTGCCCTGGCAGGGGAACAGCTTCATCCTGGCTTTAAAGGCACCTGTTTTCTAAAAGGTATCTTCATGATAACATAATTATCTTACAAACCCATCTGTGGGAGGATGGCCGAATATTTCCTCTCCGTTTGGGCTGCAAGGACTGCCTGAGGCCCTTTGCAACCCAAAGCACTCTGTTCTTCTGTGGACTGGCAGTGGGACCCTCAGCTCTGACCTCCCGAGCAGCCCCAGCACAGCCCCTTCTGCTCCCATCCCACACCACGGGATCACACAACGCTCCCTGTTGCGTTTTCAGCTCGTGCCACAGGCTGCTGAAGAGATTCTACAGGAAAAAAGTTGCTTTCTATTTGGTCTTTCTATTTTTTGCTGCCAAGATGGAAATATTGGGACTACAGAAGGTGAGAGGAAGGTGGAAGGAGCAGGAGCAGTCCCCAGGGAGTGCTGATCACAGCACGGCACACCTGCAGCATGAGCAATGGGAAAACAAGGAGAGAACAGGCAGTGCTGGAGCAGCTGCTGGGAGGCAGGGCAGGGACAGCCACCAGCAGGCTCTGCCCGGGGCTGAGGCACCACCACGGGCACAGCCCAGGGCCAGAGCCCCCGCGCTGGGTCACAGGTGCCTCAGAGCCCAGGGGACGTGCGGGTGACACCAGAGGTCTCCTGAGCTGTGCCCCAGCTGTCCCTGCTTCACAGGGGCTGCTCAGCACGGGAATGGGACCTGGGGTGTCCCACTCACTGCAGGCTCCACCAGCACCGGGACAGGACACGGAGGGGACACATCTCCAGTCTGAGTGTCACCCGCCCCGCTCCAGCGGGGCTCAGAGCAGTTTGGTGACTCGAGAGAACCGAGGGGCTGATTTTGGGTCAGAAATGTGTGTTGTAAATAATGAAATACAGAGCCAGCAGAGAAGGGCCCGAGCTGAAGCTCGGTGACGCAACAAAGATCTGAGGAGATCCAGCTGCACAGTTGGCATGATAAAATTTTCAGTGCTGTGCTGGCATTTCTCAGCTCCTGGTAAAAATAGCACCACTGGGCTGGTACCAGGGATCGCAGAGCCCAGGAGAAAGTTCCAGCCTTGTACAGGCATTAAAAATAAAACAGCCCACTGGGAGTGGGGATTGAAAACCACAGGGAGAGGAATGAGGCGTGTGTGTGTGAGAGCAGCAAACAAACGCTGTGAAAAGCCCTGGGGGAGCAGCTCTGGAGCTGCTCGTGCTGGCACAGCCCGGGCCCAGAGCCCACGGGGCTGGGGGGTCTGTAAGGGGACAGGTCCCCATGGAGCCATGGGTCTGTAAGGGGACAGTCACAGCTCCCAGCACGAGCAGGGCCAGGTCCCCATGGGGCTGTGGGGTCTGTAAGGGGGCAGTCACAGCTCCCAGCATGAGCAGGGACAGGTCCCCATGGGTCTGTAAGGGGACAGTGACAGCTCCCAGCACAGCCAGGGACAGGTCCCCATGGGGCTGGGGGGTCTGTAAGGGGACAGTGACAGCTCCCAGCACAGCCAGGGGATGCAGCACATCATCCAACAGCAGCTCCTGGCTCTGGGTTAAACGGTCAGAGGTCCAACACCCGCTCCTGATGGAGCACCTGCCAGGGGAGCACGAATACACTGAGCCAAAACTTTCCCCAGAGTGCCAGAGGGACCTTGTGAAACTGTGATTTCACATGCTTGGAAGCTTGTGAGGCTGCTGACATCCCTCAAAGCTCCCCCAGAATCTGTGCAAATCTGTCATTGCCAGTGTAAGGCATGGCAAAGGCCACAGGAAAATCAGCGAGGGACAGAGCCCCCCCATCTCCTGCTCCAGCAGCCACTTGTGGCTGATATTCCAGAAGGCAGCTTTGGGCTCAGGGCCAGAAGGTGGATCTGAGCTCGTGTCTCAGCCCCAGGAGCCTGCCCTGCCCCGAGTTTGGGTGCAGGAATCCCTGTGTCCAGCCCCAAGTCCAGCCCCGTCCCCACAGTTTGGCAGGACAGGACTTTCCTTCCTGCTGGCCTCACCCCGCTGTTCCCCGGTCCTGCTGGGAGCGTTTTGCAGAGCTGCTGTCCCTGCAGCCAGATCCCATCACTGCTCTGCCTCCCGCGCCTCGTTCCCTCCTTCACTGGTTCTGCAGCGGGAGCAGCAGATGCCTTCCTATCAAAACGTGCAGTGCCGAGTGCTGACATTTGGAGATAAACAGAAAAGCACTAGACAGGCAGCTAATTCTCATCTCGCGCTGCTCAGAATCCCGATTACAATTCGCTTTTAAGATGCCTATCTGCTCACTGCCGAGCCACGCAGCCGGCGTGTCAAACCGGGCTGGGCTGGGGCCAGGGCACACGGCAGTGCTGAGCCCACCCGAGCCCACCCTGCCTGTCACACACGGCAGTGCTGAGCCCACCTGAGCCCACCCTGCCTGTCACACACGGCAGTGCTGAGCCCACCCTGCCTGCCCTGAGCCCACCCTGCCTGTCCTGAGCCCACCCTGCCTGTCCCACCCGGGCTGGGCTCGGGCCCGTGAGCAGGAGCATCGCTCGCTGGCTGAACCCCCGTGCCCGGGCTCAGGCTCAGGCTCAGGCTCAGGCTCAGGCTCAGGCTCAGGCTCGGGCTCAGGCTCAGGCTCAGGCTCAGGCTCAGGCTCAGGCTCAGGCTCAGGCTCAGGCTCAGGCTCGGGCTCGGGCTCGGGCTCGGGCACATCCCGGGGCCAGGGCAGCTCAGGGCTGCAGAAGGGGCCAGCTCAGGGCGCTGCTGGGACTCCAATCTCACCAGCAGCAGAGGAAGAGCCCCGGGCTGGCCCAAAGCAGACCTTGGGGGGCAGAGGGTGTGACCCCACTGCCGTGCCCCAGAGTGTGCCCTGCCCTCTCCACCGCCGCTCCCTGGACATCAGATCAGGAAAATGGATATTTTCCTCCACCGTGGCAGTTTCCAGTGGGTCACCACCCTCCTGTGAATATCACGGCGCTGTTTTGGCACGGGGTTTCTGTGCAGCAGCATTGCAGCTGCTGCAGCGGCTGCAGGCACTCGCGGCTCCATTCACCCCCACGGGGGTCTGTGCAGAGCTGCAGCCCCTCGGGCTGCGCTGGGAAAACCACCAGGGAAAGGAACGGTCCTTAAGAGCAGCCGGCACAGGATTTCCTGCGGCAGGAGCAGTCTCAGGGCACTGCAGGAGGGGCAGAACGCTGGGGCACCCCCGTCGTGCCCCACCTTCATGCAGCGCTCCCAGCCAGCCCTGGTCTCCAACAGCTTGAAATAATAAAAGAAAAAAGTCTCCTCCACATCCCAAGTTTATCCCACTTGTAGCTAAATCCCTTTTAAAATTATGCTCTTGGCACTTGCACCCCTCACACACCAGCAGCTGATTATCACAGCCACTGTTGCTGTTTATCCAATTTAAACATTTTGTTCTTTTAATCTTTCCCTCCGAGTTCCTCAAGCTCCTTAATCACTTCTGTTGTACGTCCCTGGCTCGTTGTCACCCACAGCTTGCTGGCATTTTGGTGCTCCTGATAATAACACTTGTAAGTTGATAGAGTCATGCCAAGAATGAATCTGCCCAAATCTACAGAAGCATTTTTAAGAGGCCAAAAACCTATAATCCATCTTCAAACTAGATTGGAAAGGCTGCACCCAGGTTTCTGCATCCCATTCTGCGTATCTAAATACTTAAAGGAAATTAATGACTTAATTATCTCAAAATTAAGGGGAATGGATTGGAAGACACCCTAAAGTCCATCTCATTCCACCCCCTGCCACGGGCAGGGACACTTCCACAGCCCAGGGTGCTCCAAGCCCTGTCCAGCCTGGCCTTGGATGGTCCCAGGGGTGGGGAGTGCACAGCCTCAGCGGCAGAGATGTCTGCTCCCCACCTGCCCCATGGAATTCCACCAGAAAATGTTTCTTTCCAGTTCTCCGGGTCTCACCTCCTGCCTGGTGCCCACAGCTGCAGGGACAGCAGGCCTGGGACAGCCCATCCCGGTGAGGAGACCCCTCCCCAGGAGAGGCTCTTTCCTCTGCACAGCAGGGACCCCTGGCACAGAGTCTCACTTGGCACAACACCCGCTGCTAAACCTTTCTGGAGATCCCTTTCCAAAATCATCCCACCTTCCCTTGATTCCCAAAGCCACTCAACAGCTCTGTGCAGTGAGAGCTGCCCTCGAGGGAAGGCCCCCCCTTGGCAGCAGCTGCTCACCCAAAATCCCGGCACGAAAACCCCAAACCACAAAATCCCGGAGGGAAAACCCTCCCCAGCTGTGCCAGCGCAACCCCACCGTGCCCTGCGCCTGCTGGGGTGCCAAGGAGCCGGGAACTGGGGGGCTCAGGCTGCCCCGGTGACCCAGAGAGAGGGAATGATCCAGGGGAAGGGAATGATCCGGGGGGAGGGAATGATCCGGGGGGAGGGAATGATCCAGAGAGGGAATGATCCAGAGGGAGGGAATGATCCAGGGGGAGGGAATGATCCAGAGAGAGGGAATGATCCAGAGAGGGAATGATCCAGAGAGAGGGAATGATCCAGAGAGAGGGAATGATTCAGAGAGAGGGAATGATCCAGAGAGGGAATGATCCAGAGAGAGGGAATGATCCAGAGAGGGAATGATCCGGGGGGAGGGAATGATCCGGGGGGAGGGAATGATCCAGAGAGGGAATGATCCAGAGAGAGGGAATGATCCAGAGAGGGAATGATCCAGAGAGAGGGAATGATCCAGAGGGAGGGAATGATCCAGAGAGAGGGAATGATCCAGAGGGAGGGAATGATCCAGAGAGAGGGAATGATCCAGAGAAGGAATGATCCAGAGGGAGGGAATGATCCAGAGGGAGGGAATGATCCAGAGAGAGGGAATGATCCAGAGGGAGGGAATGATCCAGAGAAGGAATGATCCAGAGGGAGGGAATGATCCAGAGGGAGGGAATGATCCAGAGGGAGGGAATGATCCAGAGAGAGGGAATGATCCAGAGGGAGGGAATGATCCAGAGAGGGAATGATCCAGGGGGAGGGAATGATCCAGCAGGGAGGGAATGATCCAGAGAGGGAATGATCCAGAGAGGGAATGATCCAGAGGGAGGGAATGATCCAGAGAGGGAATGATCCAGAGAGGGAATGATCCAGAGAGAGAGAATGATCCAGAGAGGGAATGATCCAGAGGGAGGGAATGATCCAGGGGGGGGAATGATCCAGAGAGGGAATTATCCAGAGAGAAGGAATGATCCAGAGAGGGAATGATCCAGGGGAAGGGAATGATCCAGAGAGGGAATTATCCAGGGGAAGGGAATGATCCAGAGAGAGGGAATGATCCAGAGAGGGAATGATCCAGAGAGGGAATGATCTGGGGGGGGGGGAATGATCCAGAGGGAGGGAATGATCCAGAGAGGGAATGATCTGGGGGGGGGGGAATGATCCAGAGGGAGGGAATGCCCCAGCGGGGAGGGAATGTCCCAGCAGGGAGGGAATGTCCCAGCAGGGAGGGAATGATCCAGAGAGAGGGAATGATCCAGAGGGAGGGAATGCCCTCGTGCCAGGGCAGGGCTCGGGCCAGGGCAGGACACCAGCACTGAGCCTGGCTCAGCCACGGGGCCATGTCCCACCCCTTCCCTGGTTCCCTGGTTCCCTCACCCCTGCCCTGCCTGTTTCAGGGGCAATTCTCGTGTTCACATTTGTCTGACTGCTGGGGCTGCTCCTCCTTCCCAGCAATGCCCTCATTTATCCAGTTCTGCTCCTCACAGTTCACTTGCCCTGCAGCTGAGTCTGCTCAATCAAAGGTCCCAGCAGATCCCCGTGCAGCTCAGCCCAGACCCAGGAGTCACCCTGCAAAAACTCATTTCTCCCAATTTCATCCTTTCTAAACTTTCCCTTCTCCTGTATTTTAAGCTGCTTTGGTTAAAATTATTTCAGTTGTGGAGAACGAAATCTGCGTTTCTATAATTCTGTAATTACTGAGTATTGACAGTTGAGTCCTGCTGTGGAGCAAATGCTGTTCTCCTGTCAGACAAAGAGACTTCACACAGCAAATCAAAGGCTCAGTGGGTCATTCAAAACCCAACAAAAATGCCAGACAAAAATAAACTAACCCAACAAAATTTGATTCCAGTCAAGCAACTATTTTATGAGAATAAATTCTAAAATTTACCTGTTGCAAGTGAAATGTTTGGACATGCTTTCAGATCTCTAGCATTAAACTGTTAAAGCACAACTGGAACTCAGTGAACAACTGAGCTAAAACTTTTTATCCCTTTCTGTGTCAAAAAAAAAAAAAACCCAAAAAAAAACAGAACCAATAAATCAAAACAAATTCAAGTTGATCAAAATATTTACTAAATTAACATGAAAAATCTTTCACAAACTCAAACCAGTTTGCTTTGGCATTTTCAGATGATAGTTTTGATTCACCAAGCTTACAGTTTAATTATTTTTCAATTTCATGGTACTGAAGAAGTGAATCCGGACAAAGGCCAAGGGTCAGGGTCTGGTGGAGCTGACAGGGTGGTGAGGGGTCAAAGGCTGGGCCTGAGCCTTTTCCAGCCTCAGGGATGCTGTGACCTCCTGCCAGGTGTCCCCTCGGTGTCCCCTGGCCCAGGGGGCCCTGGGCTCAGGCAGCGTTTGGCTTCTGGGCATTTCCCACCCCCCTCTCCCATCCACCCAGGGTGGGCAGTGCCCCTGCCCCTCTCCACCCAGGGTGGGCACTGCCCCTGCCCCTCTCCATCCATCCAGGGTGGGCACTGCCCCTGCCCCTCTCCATCCAGGGTGGGCAGTGCCCCTGCCCCTCTCCACCCAGGGTGGGCACTGCCCCTGCCCCTCTCCACCCAGGGTGGGCACTGCCCCTGCCCCTCTCCACCCAGGGTGGGCACTGCCCCTGCCCCTCTCCCACCCAGGGTGGGCACTGCCCCTGCCCCTCTCCACCCAGGGTGGGCACTGCCCCTGCCCCTCTCCATCCAGGGTGGGCACTGCCCCTGCCCCTCTCCATCCAGGGTGGGCACTGCCCCTGCCCCTCTCCACCCAGGGTGGGCACTGCCCCTGCCCCTCTCCCATCCCGGGTGGGCACTGCCCCTGCCCCTCTCCACCCAGGGTGGGCACTGCCCCTGCCCCTCTCCACCCAGGGTGGGCACTGCCCCTGCCCCTCTCCCATCCCGGGTGGGGACTGCCCCTGCCCCTCCTCAAGCTCATCCCCCCACCTGGGGGGAACCCAGGCTGCAAAGGACTGGCCAGCCTTTGGCTCAGCTGAAACTGCACAATTTTTTTTTTTTTCCATCTTAACAAAACAAAACAAAAAACAAAAAAAACCTAAAAAAAAACCAAAAAAAACCACCAAAAAACAAAAACAAACAACAACAAAAAAAGGACAATTAAATTGCAGAAATAGGCAGTGCCCTGGAAAGAGAGATGGCAGCAGGACGGGCAGCTCAGGTGGCATCAGCACTGGGGGCAAAGGAGAAGGGCAGGAATGTGTTTTCATGTAGTACAGCTATTGTTCTGCAGAGACAAATGATCCCAGCAAACACACGCTCCCAGCCAAGATATAAATATCAAGCTGCTGATCCAAGGCTGCTTTTGCCGGGAGCTGCTTCAGCAGTTCCCAAACGACGCCAGAGGAGGTGCAGAGTTACAGATGTTGCTCCGATGTCACCCACAGCAAAGGTGCTGAGGGCTCCATTTATTTTCCAGGAATAGCAGCGTCATTACTGACATATTCCATGATGACATTGAGCTGTTGCAGCCGCACCAGCTCGTTTCCTTGCACGGAATATCGAACTTCACCCGCAAACACTGAAGCACATTTTTCAAACCCAAAGAGGCTGAAGCCAAGCGACCCACAGGCTTTATCTTTTGGTTTTGGCAGAGCGTTTTCTGCCTGTCCCCACGTGGGCAGCAGGAGCGGCCCTTCCAAGCCCCGGGCTGAGGCCTTTGCACATGAAGGATGTGCACGCATTCCCAGGGGCTGGAAGCGCACGCTGGTGCATTGTCCATCAGATGAACCAGGGATGCCCAAGCGCAAAGGATCCGCTGAGAGGAGCTGCTCCGTGCCAGCGCGGAGTGAAAGGATCGCTGGCACAGGAGACGCAGGCTTTACTGGAAGGCAGCCCCTTAGTGCTGATCCAATCCCGGATATTCCGCTGCCGCGATTGTCACAGCCATCAACCCTCCCCAGCGGACAGAGGAGGTGTGAGAGGATCCAGCAGGCAGAGAAATCGGCCCTGGAGCGGCGGGGAACGCGAACCAGCGCGGAGGGACCCTGTGGTTTATCCGAGCAAGAGCGGCTTCCAGCTGGGCCGAGGGGGAACTGAGCATCCCCCAGCATCCACCCCCGGCGTCACCCTCCAGCATCCCTCCAGCATCCCCCCCGAGCATCATCCCCAGCATCCCCCCAAGCCCCCACCTTCCCCCGGCACCGGGAGGGAGCCGCTGATCCATAAAACACAGCCCAGCATCTGGAAAGAAGCAGCGTGTGCTGCTCTGAAGGGAACGGTTCAAACCTCACCAATAAATTTGTGCTGGAGCTTTTCAGCTGCTCTGGGCACCCTGTGCCAGGGCACAATTCCCAATCTCCCATCCATCCCTGCCCTCTGGCACTGGGAGCCATTCCCTGGGTCCTGCCCCTCCATCCTTGTCCCCAGCCCCTCTGCAGCTCTCCTGGAGCCCCTCAGGCCCTGCCAGGGGCTCTGAGCCCCCCAGAGCCCTCTCCTCTCCAGGGGAGCCCCCCAGCTCTGCCAGCCGGGCCCCAGAGGGGCTCCAGCAGCTGCAGGTCTTTCCCGAGGTGCTGCCCTGTCTCCAAGGGTTTCTGTAGCTGCACAGCGAGCTCCCCTCATCCATCCCCCCGGGCTTGTCCATTAACTGCCACCCGCGGGGCGATCCTCATCTGCCCTGGGCTGCATTACCAATTTTAATTTGCTCTGTTTATTCAATGAAACTCATTGAGACTTATCCTCATTTTCTAGCAAGTGTCAAAAAGTTCCACTGAATTAAAATTAATGACCTTCACACCTAGAGAAGCTTTTCTGGCTCAGAGGACGGGATTTAACATTGCGCAAGATACAAGTACAAAAGCAACACTCAATTAGATGAGGAAAAAATTCTGAAAAAGACCATCATTTCTATAGATAGATTCAACTTCTGCTTGAAGGGGAAAATATAGTCAGCAGAGGGAAAAAATTATGTTTCCCAATACCGGCTACACTCTGCAGTCATAAAAAAAGTGTTTGTAGTTTAATTGCTTCCAGTAAATTTACTGAAATAACATTCATTGCTTCTTTTTAATTTTCATTCTCAAGAATTAATATCACGAGGGGAGAACCGGGAAGATTGGATATATCATCATTAAACAGGCCTTCCTAATATGTGGGATTTCAGACGCGACAGGTTTTAGAAAGGAATGGCAAAATTAAATTATATTAAAAGTCTGACATGGCACGTGCAGAGTGAGCAAACGGGGGAGCACATTTGTGCCTCTGTCCCCTCCCTCCGAGCCCACTCTGGTGTCTGAGCGTCATCCACAGACACTGCCAGGGAAGGTGCCTCCACACAGCTGCTGAATGACTGCCCAAGTTAATGGACACAGATTTAGCAACCAGAGAACCTCTGACAGCGAGGCGGCTCAGCCCCGGCCTGGGGACAGCGCTGCCCCTGCTCATCCGCCCACACTGCCTGCCAGGTACAGCAATTAACCCTTTCCGGGGAAAATCCCCACTCCAGCGCAGCTGCAGGAAGGTGCTGCGTCTGTAAACAAGCTCTTGCGCGCGGCTTTGTTGTGTTTTCACGTTTCCAGTTGTGCCTTTGTAATGAAATAACACGTTTCTGCTTTAGGTGTGTCTGTGTTAAACTGATTCTGCATCGCAGGGAGATTACAAAATCCTTTACTGGAATTACTGTGGCAAAGCAGAACATGACAAATTGATGTGTGGGAGGTGAGTGTTCCTAATTCTCTAATTAGCACTTTAAAAAATTACTGAAAAGCCAAAGGAAAAAAAGCCAACAAAAGAAGCTTGCAACAAAAAGCCAGCAAACGCAAGAGCCAGCTAAATGTCACACTCCAACCAAGCAGGAGCTGAACTCCCTCCTGACACCCTTCTGTGACCCCTCCTCGTTCAGGGAACATCCAGCCCCTGCCAATCCCCCCAGGTACCAGGACTTAGCATTCAGCACAGGCGTCCACAGACTCACAGCTTTCCATACTGATGCTTCTCGGGCAGGAAAAGGCAAAACATAGCCCAAACCCCATTAATTTCCACATTCATCATGTTCCCAAACCCCTGGTTCTTCTGGTTCACATTTTACTTTTTAATCATTGTTGGGGAAAGTCAGTTTTCCTCCTGTCCATCTGATAATCTTCACAGCTTGTTGTGTTTTGCCAAGTTAGTTTGGATATTTTCACGTTTATTTTGAAAAACGCATCTGCCAAAAGTTCCTCCCGAAGCAGCCGTGCTTGTTCCATGTGTCCCGAGTGTGCCCCTGCCCCTCTGCAGGTGTGAAACACCTTTACCTGCCCAGCTGGGGGACACTGCCAGCCAGAGCCCAGCCGGACCCATTCCCCGCCAGAGCCCGCTCCTCCTGTGTCTGCAGGAGTCTTTGTGATTAAAAAGCATGCAACTAACGTTTTGAATTCATCTAAAATTGAATTTACTTCCCTGAGGAAAAATAACCAAATTCTAGCTTGAACATTTGAAAATATTCTGCTTATTGTGACTTCATTCAAAAGTCATATTTTTTTCTTCCCAAAACAAGAATTGTGTTGGGACATATGTCACATTCACGATACTATCTCCATATGCCTCAAACCGGTTTTTCCCAAGCCAGTTCCTTGGAACCGGCCGAGCAAAGCAGAACTCCCCAGGGCTTTGGTAGGCGGGATGCCCAAAGCCCCCAGCCGCAGCCCCCGAGGATTGCGAGGCTGTGGCCCGGAGCGCGGCCCCCTGCCCCCTGCTCGGAGTGCGGCCCCCTGCCCGGAGCGCAGACCCCTGCCCCTGCTCGGAGCGCGGCCCCTGCCCGGAGCGCAGCCCCTGCCCCCTGTCCGGAGCCCTCGGAGCGCCCGGGGCCATCCAGCACCACTGCCCGCAGCTCCTGAGAGCACCCCCGGCTCTCCGCCCCCCGGCTCTGCACTCCCCGGCTCTGCGCCCCCCGTTCTGCGCCCCCGGCTCTGCACTCCCCGGCTCTGCACTCCCCGGCTCTGCACTCCCCGGCTCTGTGCCCCCCGTTCTGCGCCCCCGGCTCTGCACTCCCCGGCTCTGTGCCCCCCGGCTCTGCGCCCCCTCGGTCCTGCTGCCCCCCGGCTCTGCACTCCCCGGCTCTGTGCCCCCCGGCTCTGCACCCCCTCGGTCCTGCTGCCCCCCGGCTCTGCACTCCCCGGCTCTGCGCCCCCTGGTCCTGTTGCCCCCCGGCTCTGCACCCCCGGATCTGTGCCCCCCAGCCCCTGCACCCCCCGTTCTGCACCCCCCGCTCTGCGCCCCCTGGTCCTGTTGGCCCCCGGCTCTGCACCCCCCGCTCTGCACCCCCCGGCTCTGCACCCCCGTTCTGCACCCCCCGTTCTGCACCCCCCGTTCTGCACGCCCCGCTCTGCGCCCCCTGGTCCTGTTGGCCCCCGGCTCTGCGCCCCCCGCTCTGCACCCCCGGGCTCTGCACCCCCCGGCTCTGCACCCCCCGTTCTGCACCCCCGGCTCTGCGCCCCCCGGCTCTGCACCCCCGGCTCTGCACCCCCCGCTCTGCACCCCCCGCTCTGCGCCCCCCGGCTCTGCACCCCCGGCTCTGCACCCCCCGTTCTGCACCCCCCGCTCTGCACCCCCCGTTCTGCACCCCCGGCTCTGCACCCCCCGCTCTGCGCCCCCGCTTGCAGGAGCATCCTCGGGAGCGCCGGGACACAGCGGCTTCCCCGGCCAGCTCCTTAATGCACCCGGGAAACAGGAGCCGCACGAAACCACGCTCTAAAAGGGTCTAAAAATAACCGTGTCCTGCTGTCCAAACAGCTCTCCGAAACAGACAAGCTGGAAAGGAACGAGCCTCCGGCGGCAGAGCTTTCCTCGGGCCCAGGCTCTGGAGCGCGGCGCCCTTCGGCCCGCGCATCCCCTTCCCGGCAGGGCCCGGCTCTCCCGGGTCACTCCCGGGGCCAGGAGCCCTCAATGCACTGACTCGTTCGGCAATTAAGGTTATTAGGGGCCTTTTTACACTGAATAATTCAGAGGCATTTCTAAAACTAAGCCATGGTGGTGGCCCAAGCCCTGGTAGAGATGCAGCCCTACACGAATGTCTGATTCCGCGGTTGATGGGAGAGAATGTTAAAGATCATCGTTCCAAACCCCCTCCAGCTGCCATCCCAGCTGCCTTGGGACAGGAATTGAGCGCAGATTCCCTCTCACAAAGGCACGAAGGAAAAGGCCAAACACCATAGCAGGTGGTGCAGGCGCCCTCGGGTGCAATTCCCGCTGCGGGGAGCTCATCTCCTGAAATGCCCCCCAGAAGTGCCCAGCGCCCCCAGGCTCTGGAAGGACAGGGTAAGAATGTGCCCCCTATGGACAGAGTGACAGAACCTTCCTCTGTCCCCCAAAAAGGAAAGAGCCCAGAACTTTCTCCCAGTGATCAGGAGGGAAAATCACTGATAGGACCTTGGGGCTTCACCTCAAGTTTGGGGACAGCTAATTGGCCATGAGCCAAAAGGTCCCGCCTGGGCCATTGAGTAGAAAAGGACAGAAGAAGAAACCAAATCGCTTTTGTGAGGTGTCTTTACCAGGAGCACAGGTCTGTGGCACCTGGATCGGTTTGAGTTTGTTATTTTGCCTTTATTAAACCTTTTTTGTTCCTGCCACTGTCACATCAGCCTCCTGCTCCTGTTATGCCTCCAATGAATGCCGAGCTATTCTGGGGTGTAACGTTGGGGTGTTGAGAGCTCATCAGATCAGCTCAAACCCCCGGGTGAAAACGGTAGAGGACAGCAGCGCGGCCATGAGCAGAGCAGCCGGGCATCCTCCAGCCGTGTGCCCGGCTCCAGAGCCCAGCCAGCTGAAACAACTGCAGACACGACTTCAGTCCAGCGAGGGGGCGTCAGCAGCACGCATTCCAGCTGTCCCACGTGTAGTTACTGTTGGCACACTTACCCAAGGAGAAGCCCTTTGGCGTTGTTTTGGTGAAGACATTTAAAATATTGTACCAATAGAATAACTACAGAAAAAGAGACAAGAGCAAACAGAAAGCTCAAAGAGACCCAAAGAGGATAACCCACATCACCATCTGATCCAATCTCAGCAGTGAGAAAATCTACCTGATTAAGATAGAAAAACTGAAGATTAAAAAACCCCTCAGGGTACTGACCCTCTGGAAAAAGTGTCCCCAGATTTGATGCTACCTTTGCTCTCCTCTAGCTCTGTTTCCAAGCTCGGCATTTTCTTACTGAACATCCCACGAGAAATGAGCAGCAGTTGGATTTACTTGCATTTCAAATCCAAGTGGGCATGGTGGCCCACAGTGAAGCTGGAAGAGCTGGCACCAGCATCCAGTTCTCTCTGTGCACACTGTCTGAAATAAAAACCTTTATGAATGGGTTCCTTAAAGGCAGAAGGGAAAAATTCACATAAAATTCAATTAAAATAATTTAGCCTAATCTGCTGTTAAACTATTAAGACTTTGCAAAATCAGGGATAAAATTTACATAAAAATCAAATGAACCCATGTGCAATATTGAGCTTTTTCAGAATTACCAGTAATTTAATAGAATATGTTTAATGGTTTGTTATCAGTGTGATTGTTGTGGATCCCTTCAGCGTCAGGAAGGTAATCAGAGCCTTGCACCCCCCCAAATCAATTATGCCATAAACCCGAACCTAATGAAGAGACATTTTCATATTTTGGTTTATTTGAAGCTGCTTTATTTGCATGTTAATATAAACATGTGCAGCTAATTTCAGAAGCAGCTCGCATGCATAATTGCCCGGGGTTCAGGGGATGGGAGCTGCCTGGAGCTGGAGGCACCACGATTCTCCCAAGGGAGGGCAGAGCATCCCCCAGGTGTCCGGCCCGAGGGGCCAAGGCCACCAGTGCTCCCCAGCAGTCATTGCCCAGCAGGGCAGGGCAGTCCGGGAGCAGCTCTGCATTCCCCAGCAATCCGGGAGCAGCTCTGTGCTCCCCAGCAGGACAGTCCAGAAGCAGCTCTGTGCTCCCCAGCACTCTGGGAGCAGCTCTGCGCTCCCCAGCAGTCATTCCCCAGCAGGACAGGGCAGTCCAGGAGCAGCTCTGCGCTCCCCAGCAGTCCGGAGCAGCTCTGCGCTCCCCAGCAGTCATTCCCCAGCAGGGCAGGGCAGTCCGGGAGCAGCTCTGCGCTCCCCAGCAGTCCGGGAGCAGCTCTGCACTCCCCAGCAGTCCGGAGCAGCTCTGCACTCCCCAGCATTCATTCCCCAGCAGGACAGGGCAGTCTGTGAGCAGCTCTGCGCTCCCCAGCAATCCGGGAGCAGCTCTGCGCTCCCCAGCAGTCCGTGAGCAGCTCTGCACGCCCCTGACAAAGCCCTTGGTACCTGTGAGGAGGGAGGAGAGCGCTTCCCTCCAGCCCAGAGACCTGGGAGAAGGATTCCACCTAAGGCAACTTTCTGATTCCAGCGCTGCAGCCACTGAAGGAAGAATTGTCTGCGTGGTCGGGACAAGCCCTCGGACAGGCACCTGCCTGCACCGGGACCCGGCCCGATGGAGCCCCTGCTGAGCACCCAACACCCGTCCCACAGAGCCAGGCTGCAGGGCTGGGGGTGCGCCCATGGGGCAGAGAAAGCTCCAGAGACCCCTCAGAGCCCCTTCCAGCGTGCAAAGCGTCCCCAAAAGAGATGAGGAGGGACTGGGGACGAGGGGCTGGAGGGGCAGGACACAGGGAATGTGTGCCCCACAGAGGGCAGGGTTAGATGGGACCCTGGGACGGAATTGTTCTCCATGAGCTCTGCTCCAGCAAGAGCAGG
The DNA here is from genome assembly GCF_015832195.1 of Motacilla alba alba. Taxonomy (NCBI): domain Eukaryota; kingdom Metazoa; phylum Chordata; class Aves; order Passeriformes; family Motacillidae; genus Motacilla; species Motacilla alba. The sequence continues at coordinate 17,756,675 of NC_052028.1, forward strand.
AGACGACAGCTCCACCAGCAAGCTGGAGGAAACAGAAACCTTCAAACAGATGGCTCCAATTACAGCCCCTCACAGCCCCACAGCGATGAGCGAGCTGCTGACACCATCCGAGGGTGTTGTTAATGCTGTTAATTGTTAACGAAGAGCCCGCGGAGCCAGGATGGATCGCGCGTCAGCAGCACCTGCACAGGGATGTTATTAACTACCAGGGCAACGGGCTGAGGTTAGAGCTGCTAAATGAGGGTCACAATCCGGAGACAGCAGAGTGTGGCAAGAGCATTAATAGATGGCAGAAGACATTTTGGGGTGGATGTGGCTGTACAGCACAAAGAGCTGAGCACTGGAATTCAGTCTCTACCCAAGAGTTACTGCTTGCTGCTGTCTCCACCAGACAACTTTAATACTTGTTATTTACCTCTCATGTTAAATAACTGTGTTTGACAGTTCCTAGGCTGACTGCTCAGTGTTTTGTTTCAATACAAAAAATACCAAATTGCTCAAAGAGGGTGTCTTCTTCCCATCTCGAATTCAGCCACACAAACTGGGATCTTGTTCCCTCTCTGATTTCAGGTGCCTTTTGTCTCACTCGCCATCTGGTGAGAAGAGTCACCTCATTCCCCTTTTGCTTTGCTACAGGTGTTGTCAATGAAAGCTGTAAAAGAAAGAGAGATTATGCTATAACTGCATTCTAATCGAGGATTTCCTACGAGCTGCTCACAGCTGGAGCAGTCCATGTGTCCGTGCCTGTTCCCTCTTCCGTGTCTGCTCCGGGTCACACCGGGAGCGGCTGCACTTCCCCGGGAGCTCAGAACCACTTCAGGCACTCAGAGGCACGGAAGAGCTGTTTTGAAAAAATGTCTCCAATTTTGGCTGCAGAAGATTTCAGTATTTAAGCCGGGAATGCCTTCTGCCTTACACAGCTTCCCCATGGCGTGCCCAAGCCGAGGTTTTGCCTCTGTGGAGCCGAGGGCCGAGCAGTGAGGGGCGAGGCGCGGGGTGTGGGATGCTCAGGACACGGAGGAGAGGGGGTGAGGCCCAGGGCAGCAGCACATCCTGTCCAGTCCACCCCGAGCCAGGCTGGGAGCAGCAGCCTGGAGCTGAGAGTGCAGGAGCCCAGCTGCAGGGCCAGGTTTGCCTGCTCCGTGCCCGAGCTCCCAGCTGCTCCCAGCACGAGGAACAGGAGCAGCGCCTTCTGGGCTCCAGCCCGTACACCTGACCAGGTCTGGTCACAATGTCTTGGACGCTTCTGAAAGTCAGCTTACTGGAAACAAGAGGGATCATTTTTCTGTAAAACACCCCAGTTTTCCCCAGGCTTCACAACAGACATTTCGGGGATGCAGCTGTGTTGGGGGACGCTCCAGCCCACGCTGGGTTTCCACCCTGGGAGGAAAGCAAGGGGCAGGTTGCACCCACCGTGCCCCGGGGGCTGCCTCGTGCTGGTGGAGCTGCTGTGCCCGGTCCTGGCGGGCTCCTGGGGGCTGGGACCTTGGTTGTCATGGGAGTTGGAATATAAAGCCATGGAAACGGAGGAGGCCCAGCTGTGGACGTGGCAGGACAAGCATTAACACAGGGAGGGAAGAGGCTGGCTCCCAGCTCTGCCTCGTTCTCCATCCTCATCCACACCAGAGCCTCAGAGAGGAGGAAACGCCGAGCTGCAGGAGCAGTGACAGCCGTTAGCACAAATAAAAGGGATAAACAATGCAGTTGGGTATTATTCAACAGACCATTAATGCTACAAAGACATAAAATAGGCACATGGGAGTTGTACCTATAATCATATTTTTAAAAGAGGGTAGGGTCAGAATAAAATGCGAGACCAGGAATATTTTGCTAGTTAAGAGAATTACATGTTACACAATGGAAGAACTCAATAATAAAAAAGGGAATAATTACAGTCATTTTGGAACAATGAGAATTCTGGGAAGAGAAATCTAATCTATTTTTTCTTCATTTTAAGCACAAAGTCCAGTTGCTCTCAGACTAGGCTAACTTCACACATTTATTTTCCACGTCTAAGAGGCTTTCTGACTGGGAAAAAAAGTGAAAGAAAAACGACCTCACCAACCAATTTGTATTTGTAACCATTTCTTTTTGAGAAATGAGGATTAGTCAGGCCAGTGTGTGAAGTCAGTCACAGACAAGGCTGAAGGTTTTTATTTTCCTCCTTTCCCAAGGCAGCAGCGATGGGGCCGATCCCTTCCCAGCCCAGTGCCCGGGCCAGGCGCAGCAGGAGGATGAAGGATGAAGCAGTGAGGGCTGGGGGATCAAACTCCTCATCACGAGGAGCTGCCACCTTGTCCTTGTCCCTGCCGGCGTCTCTGCCAGCCCAGCCCTCGCGTCCCTCTCTGGGTGTGCTGCAGTAATGGCCACACTCCTGGAAAGTGAGCCCCCCTCCTCACCTGAGCACAGACACAGGAGACACAGGAGATCAGCTCCAGGATGGCTGCAGAGTTAATGCCTGTTCCTGGAGCCAGGGGACACAGGAACACAGACACAGGGGATCAGCTCCAGGATGGCTGCAGAGTTAATGCCTCTTCCTGGAGCCAGGGGACACAGACACAGGAGATCAGCTCCAGGATGGCTGCAGAGTTAATGCCTGTTCCTGGAGCCAGGGGACACAGACACAGCAGATCAGCTCCAGCCCAGCTGCAGAGTTGATGCCTGTTCCTGGAGCCAGGGCACACAGGAACACAGACACAGGAGATCAGCTCCAGGATGGCTGCAGAGTTAATGCCTGTTCCTTGGGCCAGGGGACACAGACACAGGAGATCAGCTCCAGGATGGGCTGGAGAATTAATGCCTCTTCCTGGAGCCAGGGGACACAGACACAGGAGATCAGCTCCAGGATGGCTGCAGAGTTGATGCCTGTTCCTGGAGTCAGGGGACGCAAACACAGGAGATCAGCTCCAGCCTGGCTGCAGAGTTGATGCCTGTTCCTGGAGCCAGGGGACACAGACACAGGAGATCAGCTCCAGCCTGGCTGCAGAGTCAATGCCTGTTCCTGGAGCCAGGGCACACAGACACAGGAGATCAGCTCCAGGATGGCTGCAGAGTTGATGCCTGTTCCTGGAGCCAGGGGACACAGGAACACAGACACAGGAGATCAGCTCCAGCCTGGCTGCAGAGTTAATGCCTGTTCCTGGAGCCAGGGGACATGGCCAGGGCCTGCTCTGATTACAGCTGCAGATAACCGTGAGGGCCCTTCCAGCCTCCCTCCTCTGTCCCTGGCTCCTTTGCCATCTGTGGTTAGCTCCACGCTCACGGAACCAGACCCTGGCTTTCATTATCAAATCCAATAACAGGGCTCTCTTACAGACCGGAGTGCGCTGCTCTCCGCCTGGAAAAAATCCCGGCATTGTATTTCTCATAATAAGTTTTAATTGGATTTTAGCTCTCTGCCTTTTATACTCCATCTTAGGCTTTATTGGGCTTAATTACAAATCCATAGTTATTTGTTATGTGGCTCTGGTTTGATATTTTGCACTGACAATTACATTTTTATTCAAAGAAAAAAAATGTATTAGGAAAAAATAGCAAGAGACAGGCTCTTTGTATGAGCTGATTAATTGAATTCTAGTTTTATGTGCATTTATGATGAATGATTGTGTGCCAAAAAGTGACTTGGATATTAGATCAGAGTACACTTATTCATTTTAATTGGTTTGCACAAAGTGCAAGAGGCTGTAATAATAGATCAGCCCTGAGAACACAACAGTAATGGAGGCCCTCGGTGCCCCGACTCTGATGGCTCCTGAAACTCTGCTCACGAGCCTTTAAAATCTTTTTCTGTAGAAGAGCAGTGAGATGGACAGTGAAGCTCTGGCGCTTCCATGCCAGGGAAGCAAGGAGAGAGGCTCACTCCCTCTGCTCTGCTTGCCTCTTCTGAGAGCTGCAGTTTAGCTTTAATTATTCATAACACTCATTAGCAAAAGAGGTGCTGTATGATTTTGCAGAAAAATAGAGAAGCCACTGGAATTCGAGATGGTACCTCACTGCCACACCACCTTTTTGGAAAAATTGCTCCAATAGACAGGAAATGGAATAATAATAATATTAGCAAGCAACCACCTCCTGGGTCCTGGCCACGGGCTGTTCCAGGACGGGGCGTGGGTGTGGAGACAGCCCTGCTGACTGCAGGGCCCAGTCCTGCATCACAGGGACAACTCCAGCCCCTCCCTGAGCAGCTGTTCCAGTGCCTGCCACCCTCCATGGAAGGAAGTTCTTCTTCGTGTTGAGGTGGAACTCGTTGTGTTTGAGTTTACTGCTCCTTGTCCTGTCACTGCCACCACTGAGCAGGGTCTGGCCCATCCTCTGCCAGCCCTTGGAGATGTCTGTATGGACTGATGGGATCCGTCCCAGTGCTCCCCAGACCAGCCCAGCCCAGCTGCCAGTCTCCTCGGGAGAGGGGTCCTGGCAGAGGGCTGAGCCCGGGGCAGAGGAGCCCACGGGAGCGTTTCCAGCCACCAGCCAGCGCAGCCCTGTGAGCAGAGGTACTCATCACACCAGGAATTCGGGCAGCAGCACCCGGGGCCACAGCTCAGCCCTGCCCCAGTGTCCCACAGCTCAGCGTCCCCTGATGTGACACGGCACTGAGGAATCCAACCTGACAAATCAGGGGCCACGCCAAGTCTTGCTGAAGGAAACAATTTTAACTGCTTGCTTTCCTCACCAACTCCATTAAACCCGGGTTGCCAAGAGCTGAAGCTGTTCAGTCACCCCCATTTTTATGGTGACACATCAAATTAGAATGGAAGTGGGCGAGGACAAGCGGCAGCACATGAGCACACCAGGCTACTGCTCTGAGCCAAGCCTGAGGGAGGAAAAAAATGCCAAGTCCTACCTTTGGAGAATGAGCGTTGCAATGACAGAAAAATTGGTAATTTATTACCTCAAAGGGATTCAATTCCAAAAGAAAAAGAAATTTAAAAAAAATTTCCTTACTCTGTTCTAACAGCCTGTGGGAAGAGCAGCCCAGGCCCTCCGTGGGCATTTAGCTTTCCTTGCAGGCAGCAGTTTATTACATCAGGCCTTCATTCCCAATCAATATTCCCAGTTACTCCTTTGGCCTGTGCTTATTGACCACTGCTCTCCTCGCATCTCTCTTACTTGAAACAAAAGCTAGTTCATGATTAATGGAATTGTGGAGGGAAAAGCAAATTTGGTACTCTGAGCTTGGCAAAGCAAAGGACAGTCAGTGTAAGCCAAAAAAAGAAATCCAAACTTTTCCCCTGGAGAGCCCAGTGCCAAAACCCAGCAAGGGCCACTCTACAACCTGGAAGTCTGAAGGCCCTTGTAAGTTGGGATTTTGTGGGGGTTTTAAAGCTTAACAAACAGCTCTGGAAGGGGAATTTCGTGTCGCAAGCACTGACCTAGATCATAGCAAATTTACTATGCAGAAAAATAAACTGTACACTCTGATTAAGCAGGGCTGTGGTGACTGTTTGATTGCACTGACACTCTGCTTGTACTGCAGCAGCACAAGGAGCTCACGGAAATCCCTGCTGATGCCCAGTGACAGGAGCGGGGGGAGCCGGGCTGTGCTCCCAAACACGCGGTGACACGAGGCAAGGCCAGCCCAGACCCTCCCAAACACGAGGCAAGGCCAGCCCAGACCCTCCATGACACTGTGACATGAGGATGGGCAAGACCAGCCCAGACCCTCTCCAGACCCTCCATGACACAAGGATTGCCAAGGCCAGCCCAGACCCTCCCAAACACGCGGTGACACGAGGCAAGGCCAGCCCAGACCCTCCATGACATGAGGATTGCCAACACCAGCCCAGACCTTCCTCAGACACTCTGTGACACCAGGATGGGCAAGGCCAGCCCAGACCCTCCCCAGACCCTCCATGACACAAGGATTGCCAAGACCTGCCCAGACCTTCCCCACACACTCTGTGACACAAGGCAAGGCCAGCCCAGAGCCTCCCAGACACTCTTTGACATGAGGATGGGCAAGGCCGGCCCAGACCCTCTCCAGACACTCAGACAAAATGATTGCCAAGGCCAGCCCAGCCCCTCCATGGCACGAGGATTGCCCGGGCCAGCCCAGCCCCTCCATGGCACGAGGATTGCCCGGGCCAGCCCAGCCCCTCCATGGTACGAGGATTGCCCGGGCCAGCCCAGCCCCTCCATGGCACGAGGATTGCCCGGGCCAGCCCAGCCCCTCCATGGCCCCTTTGTGCCGCCCCCGTGGCCTCAGCAGGCAGAGTGGCGCCCAGGCCTCGCCAGGCTCCTGAGCCAGCCCTGCCTTCTCCTGCCTTTCCAGGGATTGTGTGCACAGGGCAAGCCCCTCCTGCTGTGCGCAGGTGCAGGACTGGGGGCGTCCCTGGCACTGCCAGCCCCCGTGCCCCCCCTGCCCCATGGCGCCAGGGAACGGCTGCAGCAGCAGGGAGCTGCAGGGGCTGCACCATCTCCCATTCATGGAAAGCTCAGTTTTTCCACCTCAGGAGAGGTTTCAGGGACTCCATTACAGACACGGACTGGCCATGGCCACGGCAAACGGGGGGAAGCCCAGTGCCAGCCCTGCAGCAATAACGGGGGATTTTCCTGTCACCACAGAGCGGGGTGGGCAGCACCCGTACCCACACGGGCATTGTCTTGCACGTGTAAGCTCAGGTTTGTGCCAGCCACGGGACAAATAAGAGGGTTCCAATGCAAAAGTGACAGAGGGACAAAGGAAAAACAAAGGCTGGACTCGGGCAAGGAGAGACACTGCCAAGCAGACAGGAACCAGGACAGTTTGAGGTCACATTCTAATTTATATTCAGAAACAGCTTCCAGTTTCAGCCTCAGGATCAACTGTTATTTTTCCCACCTATTATCTTCCTAAATGTCCTTGTGCCCAGAGGAAGCGCCCGTGACTCATGTCTGTCCTTGGATAAATGCTCCAAGGACTCAGGGGCTGCAGCCCTGTGCAGCCTGTGCCAAGGGGCAGATTTAACACACCCCATCCCCAAGCACATCCCAGTGGAGCCCTGCGAGCTCCCAAAGATGCCTCCCCGTGCTTCCAGCAGCGTCCCAACAGCAGCACAGTGACCCAGAGACCAAAACAGGGACAGTGAGGACACCAAGGGGTTTTTTTTTCCCTTAAAAACCAACCCTTGAAGTAACATCATAACAAAACAAATGCACTGAGTGGGGCTTGCAGGAGCTTCAAGCAGGCAAGACATGGAAGGGCTCCGATAGTTTTCTTTTTTTCCCACTGACATTTGTCAGCAACAGCTCAATCAGAAAAGAACCATCAGAAAAACGGATGGGGGAGTCTGGAGTAGAAAGGTCAGCTTTAAGGAGGAGTTGAGCACGAAAGCAGCTGTCAGAAACCCAAAATTAGGAGAGAAAATGCCACCAGTTGGTCCTCATTGTCCCCCACGTCAGTGCTTGACAACAGCTCCACATGGAGAGGCTGTGGTTATCAGGACAGCTCTGGTCCCTGAGGAATGGCCCTCACCTGGGGCAGGTGCAGGTGCTCCAGCTGCCCCTTGACAGCAGTGACACACAGCACATCCTGCTGCCACCACCCGCCCATCCCAGCACCAGCAGCGTGCCTGCTGTCCCCTGGATCAGGCTTTGGGCTGGAGCCACAGGCTGGGCTCACAGAACTGTCCCCACGAGGGCAGAGCCAGGGCCACCAGCTCGGAGCAGGGACCCACAGCCACTCCCCAGGCCCTGGGCAGTTCCCTGCAGGGAAGGGACCTGTCAGGGGGACAGATACGTTTGGGCAGCCTGTGCCTCAGAGAGCCCTCAGCTGTGGAGGGCTGTGTACTCACCGTCACTCTGCAGTGCAGAAGAGGAAACGCTTTGCAGAGGTTCAAGGCAGCACAAACGCCCTTTCCCCTTCCCAGCTTTTCCGCTCCTGGAGACTCGCGTGCTCTGGGGAGCACAAGCACAGACCTGCATCCCAAACCTCTGCAGGCAGCTCTCTTCCAAGGAAGAGGAGCTCTGCCAGCCCCAGGGCAGCTGCACAGGGCTCCGTGCAGGGGACACTCACAGCACAGGGGCAGCAGAGCCCCTGCTCCCCACTCTGGCCCTGCACAGCAGAGCCACAACCTGCTCCCTCTGCACGCAGGGCAGATTATGCTCCACATCCTCAGAATCTGGAAGTTTATAGTTAGATCAAGCTATTATTTCAGGGAATTTTTGCCTCATTAGTATGCCTGGTGCTTACAGGCAAGGGGATTGTTGTGATTGTAAAACCCCTGCTTGAACTCTCCAGAGTGTTTCCTTTCAAGAAAATTGTACTTGGGTAATTCTGTGCATCTTGACCCTTCCAAAATTACAATAAAATTAATTTCAAAATGAAACTATTTCAAATTACTTCAATGCTTCGTCTGAAGCCCAAACCACTTCCTTCTCAGCGAGGTTTTGGGGCTATTCACTAATGAAGCAACTTCTGCACTCAAGAAGTTTTACAGCTCCTGGCTAAGCTGCTGCTGTCTTTCATGGAAACAGAAACATCTCCCATAATTGTCTGCTTCTAAGAACACGACTGTTCTCGCCTGGCCGCCGCTCTCCTCGCAGCTGTGATGTTCTGTTACAGGAACACAGCCCCCAGCAATGGCCCCGTGGCTGCCAGGGGACCTGCAGGGACCAGGGCTGGCCGCTGGGCACGGGGCTGGCAGGAGCCAGGGATGGAGCAGGAGCCATGGGAGCATTCCGAAAGGATGTTCCCACTTTGCTTTCAGTTCCCACACTGCAGCTGCTTCCTCTGCCGACCAGAACTCGCAGTGCAGCACAGACATTGGCCTTGCTGGCAGCTGGAGCTGCCCGTGCTGGGCTAAGCTGCTCAGGGTACCAGCGAGATCCCACCCGTGCCCCGAGCGTGCACAGATGGACGCTTCAACCCGGCATTAGGAGAATCTCCCTCATGGAAAGGCTGCCCAGCCCTGGCACAGCTGCCCAGGGCAGTGATGGAGTCCCCATCCCTGGAGGGGTTTAACAGACATGCCAATGTGGCATCTGGGGACGTGGATCAACGGTGGCCTTGGCAGTGGTGGGGGACAGTTGGACTCAGTGGTGTTGGAGGGATTTCCCACCTGAACAATTCCGTGATTCTGCAGCAGCTGCGCCCACAGAGAGCCCACAGCACGTCAGAGGCAGGGCAGCTGGAGGAGGCTGATGGGCACCGCAGGAGCAGGGTGTTTGGGATGGGCGGCGGCTGCCAGGGAGGAGCTGCAGGGCAGCCTCACCTTGGATCGCTCCTGCGAGCACAGCCCGCGGTAATGAGCGGCGGCAGGAGGCAAATTGGAGGCGAGAGCCCACGGATTACAAATGTAAAACTGCGGCCCTTGCTCTTCACAGGCACCGGGAGTGTTTCTGCAAGAGATAAACGATCCTGATGGGAGAAGCTGAGCAGAAGGAACGAGGGAGGGAAATCTCTGTGCTTCGATAATTAGCAAAGGACTGACCTGCCAGAAGAGCAGCAACACCTGCACAGCCCTACCTGCTGCCCGTGGAGACTAACACCGACCCGACCTTCGCGGTAGCCTGCCAAAATCCAGCTGGCGTTTCTTCCTTTAGCAGATCTGACAGAGTAACAACACCTCCTGGGAGGAACCTTTCTCCTCTGCGGCTGCCGGCAGCCCAGCCCGTGGCCGACCTGGGAGCTGGGAGTGCATCAGTAACGCTCTGCGGGAAGCAGAGCGCTCACAGGGTCAATGACCATGGTGCAGCCGTCCCGTGGGGCACAAGGGTCACTGAGCATCACCTGCAGCCGTCCCGTGGGGCACAAGGGTCACCGAGCATCACCTGCAGCCGTCCCGTGGGGCACAAGGGTCACTGAGCATCACCTGCACCATCCCAGTGGGGCACAAGGGTCACTGAGCATCACCTGCAGCCATCCAGGTGGGGCACAAGGGTCACTGAGCATCACCTGCAGCCGTCCCGTGGGGCACAAGGGTCACCAAGCATCACCTGCAGCCTTCCCGTGGGGCACAAGCGCCACTGAGCATCACCTGCACCGTCCAGGTGGGGCACAAGCGCCACTGAGCATCACCTGGTGCCGCAGCCCTGATGCCCCGAGCGGGGATCGCTCTGCTCAGCGACCCTCCCACCCTCCGGCAGCCGGGAGGGGATGGGCAGAGCAGGATCCCCCCGAGGACTGCTCGCACTCCTGCTCCAGGCCGCGATAAACTTCCCTCAGGCTCCGGGAGAAGCGTGCCCGGGTCTGCGGGCCAGGAGCAGCGCCCTCGGTGCCAGGCGGAGCAGCTGTGCCCGGCCCGGCCAGGGACTGCACGGAGCTGCTCCGGTTAAACCGGAGCCGAGCAAAATGTGTGCTTACATCTCATTTCCAGCCGCTGCTGGCAGGCAGGAGAGCCAGACAAACATCACCAAATGCACACAGCACTCCCCAAAGGACACACAGTCCTAAAACCTTGCAAGAACTGGGACCAACACAGCCAGGCAGGTTTTCTGAAAAGCAACACTTTTCTTACTAAGCCATTCCTCAGGTGTGGTGGCTTTTTCCTGCGTGGCTGCATAATGTGTATTCTCTGAAATTTGTGTTGTTATTTGCTTGACTGAAAAACAAGAATTTCCACTTCTAAGAGGAAAAGCCCCAGGTTTGATCGGGGAGTAACTCTTGCTAAGTTCATGGGAGAGGAAATAAGGCCCTTCATCTTCAGATGCATTTGGAAACCCCAATGCAATTCCTTTGCATCTCTGATAAGACACGCTTTGAAAGCGACATACAGGGTTTGTTTTTCAAATAAACCAATGCAGATTTAATGATAGCCTCTATCTACCTTTCCTTACATTCCCATCTCCATTTAAAAATACTCACTCGCAGGTATTGCAACCATCAGCTTGGTTCCCAAAAATACATCCTTATCTTTTCCTCTGCGCAGGAAAGCGTTTATCACTTCTCCCCTTTTGTAGGAGTGTCAGCATTTGTGTGCTAACGCCTTCCTGGTACTTTGTCATGTACTCAGCCGGGGAGATTAGCTGGGAGGGTTTTGCAGGCAGCAAACACACACAGAAGGAAGCATATGGTGCTCTGTTTAGAGAGGCAATGCCAGTCCCATCACTGCTGAGGTCCCAGAAAATGCATCTCAGATGCAAATTGGTTTCATGAAACCAGGGGAAAAAATAACAGTCATATTTCTGAGGAAATAAGGTGAAAAAATATTAACTCTGAGCAGACTAGACAGCACTGGCAGGGCTGGCAGTCAGTTTTTCAGTAGTCAGTAGGGTTTTTCCCCCCTGTGAGAAATCCTACCTGTGTTTTTCTTCTACCCCAGCTTCTGACAGCCGAGACTGCACACTGGGGAATTAATTCTGAAACTGGAAATCCCACAAGATGAAAATAAGCAAATTTCAGAGCAGTTACATGAACATCTGCCACGAAGGAAATGTTTGCTTTGCTTGCCCCCCCTCAAATCCCAGGGGTTCTTTCCCTGGGCTTCCCGAAGGAAGCCTTTCCTCACCCTGTTCAGTGACAATAACCTTGCTCTGAGTGCTGAAGGGCAGCAGGAGAGGATGCTGCCTCTCTGCCCTCAGTGACGCTGAGAATATTCTGCCTCAACCACACACAGGGGTCTCTGTAAAGCCAGCTCCCAGAGACCCCATCCTCAGAGGCAGGAACAAGGCACTGGGATTTGGGGTGGCTCTCACTGTCCATTATGGGAAGCTTAAGCTCCTGCACTGCTGAAGTCCGTCAGCATCACCCCCGCAGTGCAGATCCCCCAGCTCCTGGTCTGGAACCCAAGAACCAGGTTATGGAAATGTCCCAGCACAGCAGGGCCCCCCAGGCAATGCCCCTGGTGCTGCCCCAGCAGGACACTGCAGCGAGGGGTCAGTAACACCCCCAGAGCTCGGGAGCTTTGCAAGCACTGATGCTCTGCCTGAAAGCCGGTGGGGAGTGTCCCCCCAGGCTGTGTGCAGCTGGAGAGCCAAGCCATGGTGCAGGACCCAGAGGGGCTCAGGCACCGGGTGCTCCCCAGCAGCACCACAGGCCAGGCACCTGCCCAGCCCCAGCCACAGCCCCAGGGTGTCCCAGCCTCCCACACAGCCTGGCACCCACCCAAAGCACAGCAGCCAAGAGCTGCCACTGCAGCAGCGCCCCCGAAGTCCCCGAGCAGCCTGATGCTGGCTGAGCCGCTGACAGCCAGGGACAGCGCTGGGGTGGCACCTCTCCAGCTATTTAGCCACCCGCTGCATGAGCCAAAGAAGTTATTGAGCAACTGCCTCTGCGCCCTGATGCATCTTGATGCTGATGCTTCATCATTTCCTGGCAGTTACAACTGTTTTCTGCTTTTCTTGCCATTGCTACTTTTCTGGAAGCCCCCAGAGCAGCTTTGTTCCATGGCTGTGTCTCCAGCACAGTCTGCAGCACTCTGGAGTTTATGAGCTGGAAGTAATGGCAAGCGTAGCTTTTGGCTGAGCCTGTCAGTGCACCCACGAAACCCTTGTCAGGTTTCTGTGGAGCAGAATTGGCTCCATCCCACCTTGCCCGAGTGCCTGCTGGTGCCCAGCACAGGTACCAGCGTCTGCAGCTGCTTCCTCTCCACAAGGTCTCTGGAGGTTTCTCACTGGCCCCATGACAAACTCCTTCAGTGTCCTTCTCCTTCTTCAAAGCAGATGAAAAAGCAGCACAGGCCTGTTATTAGCTGTACGGGTGGATTCATCTAGGCTGCAGTTTTTATTTCTGTTTTTTTCCTGGGGGTATGTTAATTGGCTCCCAAGTGCAGGGAAGGAAGAACAAGGCACTGGGGCAATAGCTCGATGCAGAAGCAAGAAAAGGCAGGGTTTGGGGTGTTCTTAGCTTTGTGAATGAGCAAAATCATCTGAATCCCGTGAGAGCTGTGCACAGATGGCACAACCCTGGACTCTTGTTCCTAGCCCAGTTCCACTCCAGAAAGACACCCTTAAGGGTGAGCAAATAGAGATGGAGAAACAGGGAATTGCCTGTTCCTCCCAGTCCTCCAGGTCATCTTTCCCTATCTAAAATTGCATATGATCATCTTCATTAACCCCAAAAAGTGTAGAAGGCAAGCAGGATAATATCAGAGCAAACCTCCTCCATCCCTCTTTGTCTCCTGCCCTTCTCCCACTGGAACAATCTGAGAACACAAACAGCAGTGCTGGAATTCATGAGCTGATTTCTCCTCTGAGCAGGGAGGGAGCAGATGGCCTTGGGCCAGTTGCTCACTGCTGCACTTCCAGAAGGCAGCCAGGAGGCACAGGACAGAGGGATAAAGGTTTAACAGGGTCCCAGAGCAGCTGGGGCTGCCCCTGGATCCCTGGCAGTGCCCAAGGCCAGGCTGGACAGTGGAAAGTGTCCCCGTCCAGGGTAGGGACTGGCACTGGATGGGCTTTAAGGTCCCTCCCAACCCCAAAGCAATGTGGGGTCCTGTTCTACCTGCAGGAAGTGGGATAACAACAACAACAAGCTGCTGCAGTAGTTTGTGATGGTTACTGACCAGCTGCAGGAACAGTCCTTGTTCAGCTTGCATTAATTGCTGTAAAGTGCCTTCCTTGGTCGGGATTTGCTTCAACAGCAAACACAGGGCTCCTCAGAGCTGGTTGCTCTGCACAAAGGAGCTCTGCTGTAATTAATCCGGGTTCATCCCTTATTTTTGGGCAATGGAATGGGAGGTGGGCCCTCATCAACTTAGTTCCTGGCTAGCAGCTCCTGCCACTGGGGGAACTTCCCAGGAATTCTCCGGGAGGCTCAAAACAAAGCAGGGGCACTCCCTGGTGTGCTCCTGCTGATTCGGGAGAGAGGAGAGAGCAGAGCCTCAGAGCGGGGAGAGCAAAGGCCAGGCGGTGTCCCCCGGCAGCGCAGGGACTGTCCCCTCTCCTGGGTGTCACCCCGCTCTTCCCAGCAGCACGGGCCACGCTCTGGCAGCCCCGCAGCTGGTCCAGCCTGGCCGGGCCGTGCCTGGCTCTCCTGGCACGGCTCCGTGCCCTGCCAGCATCCCTGCTCCACGTGGGCGCGCACAGCTCCGCCGCCCCTGCGCTGCGTGAGGATAATTAATGTCCCTGGGCAAAGGCAAAACAAAACACAGGCACACAACACTTGCTCTGGTTTCTCGGGAGATGTGACAGAGGAAAACAAGCTCCCAATCCCCCTGTCATTTTGCATCTTTATGCAGCCACAAAAAGCCATTTTTCCTTGCTTTGTTTACTGGTTTACTACCAAGGCCCCCTCAGATTTTATTCCAACATGAATATTAATTCAAGTATCATTGATATCATGAACAAAATGAGAAAAATATCTCAAGGCTGTTACGAATCCTAGTTTTCCTGGCAGAACAGTCTGGCCCTTTTAAGAATAAACACGCAGCTATTATTCCTATATTAACTGGTGCTTTACAAAATCAATACAAGAGCACAGTCCTTGCATGAAAGGATTTCCACTGGACTCAGCTCTGCCTCTTCTCCCAGCTGGGTGACACAACAAACTGGCCAGCCAGCCCTTTGCTCTGCAGGCTGGTGCCCACCAGGATGCCCAGTCCCTCAGGCCTCCCAAAGAAACACTGGGTGGACAAAGCCTGTGCCCAGAGCCACGTGTGACATTGTGTGGCACTGCTGGTTTCCTACCCTCAGGAGCCATTTGAATGCTCAAAGCCCCTCCCAAAACAAGGGGCAAAAACAGACTTCCAAGATCCTCAGGAGTACAGAAGCTTACCTCTGAAAAAGAACACATTTTTGCCATAATACTCCAGGTTCTGTCCCAGTGGTCAGAGCCCATGAACCCAAACGCTGCCAGGGAAAAGGGACTCTAAGAGCAGAAACGGTTTCTGTTTTCTTCCAGAGCCACAGAATGATTTTGCAATCCCCGTGCATTGAGCTTCTGTGGCACGAGCAGAGCTTTACAAACCCTGAGGGGAAGAGTGGCTCAGCCAGGTGAGTCCCCACATCCATCCCTGCATTTGCTCCCCGGGTCTGTTCCTGTCCAAAACGTGTCGTGGTCTGTGGATAGGAGCTGGTTCATGGATGTGAGCTCCCCAAGGAAGCAGAAGGAGATGCAGTGTTTGAAACAGGGCCACAAGCCCAGGGCGTGAGGACCCGAGGAGCAGCTGTTGCCCAGGGACACCCCACGATCCCCCGCCAGCACCAGCAGGCCCAGGGCTCCCACAGGCATCAGCAGATGCTTTAGGGGCCCTGAGAAAATCAGCATTTCTGTCTAAAACATCCTCAGCCTCGGCTACTGAGAGCTTTTGCTATTGCATGGAGCTGTAAAACACTTCTTGGTTCTCCCTCAAAGGTTTGTACTTGGCCATGGGAAAGTTAACCACTGGCAAGTGGAAAGACATTGGAAATAGTTGCTGTGAACATTCTCACTGCTGTAATCATCCCTGGCTGCCTGTAAGGAGCACAGAACAGCATTTGAAAGCACACAGACCAAACCAATAATCCCTCACAAATATAACCACCACGAAGTCCTGTCTCTCCCCGGCTATAAACAAGGATTAGCAGAGTTTGTCTTGCTTTGAATGAAGGATCTGGGCCAAGATCCAATGTCAAAAAATAACACTGAGAGTGGAGAAACCTAGCATGTGGCTAAGGATGATTTCTAATATTTATTAAGCTTATATTTCAAAAACATCCAAAAACCTCCAGCCTCTTGAACCCGTGCTCCTGCGATGCTTTCACTGGCTGCTCTGGCTTCTGCAGCTGGGACCTGTTTACATCCCTTTTGTCCCTCCCTCCTCTCCCCTTATTGTTGCCTTTCCAATCTCTTGTCTGGGGGCTCACTTCAGGACTCCAGGGCTTTTAACAAGAATTACCAGAGCTTGTTGCCATTTACTGTGCTTACAGCTAGAGAAATTGTGAAAAGGGGAACGGCATTTCTCCCTCCATAACACTCACCCGAGAGAAAAGGGTCGAGAAGAGGTCAAGAGGAAAACTACCAAAGCTCTGAATATCCCAAACACAACCTAATGTTCCCTAAAATGATGAGCACTACAGTCAGGGAAGAGACACAAACAGCTTCCAAAAGGCACGCTCAGAGGAAAGGCAGGAGCAGCTTCAGCGGGCCTGGGCTGTCCTGCAGAGGAGGGTTCTGGGGGAGCAGCAGGACCAGGCTGCTGGCAGGGCCATCCGCATCCCCTGGTCACCCCCAGGACACAGGGACACCGGCAGGACCTGCTCCCTGAGCCCAGCTGGACAGGGCCCTGGGAGCAGCCCCGCAGGGCTCAGCTGGGCTCGCTGATCCCCTGCAGCCCCGGCTCAGACCCTGCTGGCTGCAGACACACATCCTCCAAGCAGGAGATGGTTTATTGGACTGGGCGCTTGCACCTTCCAGCCTCACACTCCAGACTGAGTTCTCCCTTCCCACGAGCGGTTCTTATGGAATTCTTATCTTGTCTGGCTGCACATACCTTCGCCAGGGCTTGCTGAAGATCACCCTCGGGCTCCTGGTGCTCCTCTTTGGCTGCTCTGGATGTGC
The DNA here is from genome assembly GCF_015832195.1 of Motacilla alba alba. Classification (NCBI taxonomy): domain Eukaryota; kingdom Metazoa; phylum Chordata; class Aves; order Passeriformes; family Motacillidae; genus Motacilla; species Motacilla alba. The sequence goes on from NC_052028.1 coordinate 17,773,068, forward strand.
GAGGGGCACCTGGCACAGAGACCAGCTTTCCTTCTGGGCGGGCTCACAGCAGCTGAGAGGAGCAGCTGAGAGGAGCAGCCCCAGTGCAGCCCCAGTGCAGCCCCAGTGCAGACCCTTGCTGCTGGCCCAGCCCTGCCCCGGGGCTGCCCAGGAGCTGGACAGCACTGGGGAGCAAACCAACGAAGCTCCCTTGCCTCGGGCCATTTAAAGGGTGTCTCTCCTGGATGAAGGGATTGGCGAGGGAGACCCTCATGGTCTGCAGCTGGGCAGGGAGCTCCCCAGCGCAGCTGCAGCGGGAGGATGTGCCCAGCACAGAGCCCCCAGCAGCCCTGCCAGGGCAGCTTCACAGCACAGGGCTCAGAGAGCCCGATCTGGTACAATCCCAGCTCACAAACCCAGCTCCTGGTACAAAGGAAACGGCTCCCCGAGCTCTGAGTGAGGAGCTTTAACCAACCAGCCACCCCCGGGAAATGTCTGCAAACGCAGCAAAGAGGGCCACGGGCAAGGCTGCAGGGGAGCAGCAGGGATGCAGGGCACTGCCTGAGTTTCCTGGCTGCCTCTGCAGCTGCAGGGACAGGAGGAAGGTGCAACACAGATGGACCTGGGCAGGAAAGCAGCTGGAGTGCTCAACCCACCACAGGAGGCTGTGCTCAGCCCTGGCTCAGCTGTGCCCGTGGTAGACAGCAAATCTGCCTCAGCCAAATTGTCCTTGTGTAATTGCCTGTGTGACCAGAAAGAGAAGTAGCTCAAGTAAACCTCAAATTCCATGAGCTGTTGTCAGCATCTCACCATTGCAAAAATCAGGTCCTGGGTATCCCCCTTTCCATTATATGTTAATTATTTATTTTTTCTACTGGTGTTGGTCATCTGGAAAAAACCCACAAAGGCAAAATCATCACTACAAATTCTCTTCCAGCATCCTGAAGCGAGCCCTGAGTTTTGCTTTTGGCTGCAGGTCCCTCTCTCTGCAGGACACTCAGGTTTTTGATGCCTCACACGAGCGAGTGTCCAGAAGAAAGGAGGGACCTCAGCAGGAAAGGAGTCCCTGTGCACCTCGTGCCGTGAGGTACAGCTGCAAAAGGCCCTTAGCTCACTTTGCTGGTTACAGAGTTGGTTTTATCCAGTAAAGCTTAGGCCCCAAGCAGGCTGGAGTGGCTCACCATTAGGACTTCTCGTAAATCATACTCGGGCAGTCCAGGCTGCAGAAGCTGCAGGATGAACGGAGCTCTGGAGCAGAATTGCTTTAAAGCCTCACAGACTGAAAGCAGAGTAAGATGATTTCCCAAAGATCTGACAAAACCGTGGCAGGCCCCCTGGAGGGAGCAGGAATGTGGGTCAGAGCAAGTTCCTGGTGCTGGGGTGGAGACCACTCTGGGTGCTGATCCTCACCCTCTGCTGGGTTACCTGCACCACACCTGGGCTGGCTGATGGCTGGCCAAGGAACAAGCTCTTCCCTTTTCCTCTCTTTATCAGGCAGTAGGAGGGAGCCCAAGAACATCTTCGTGGCTTGGAAGCAGTGGTTTGGAGCTGGGCTGTCAGGTCCTCCCATCCCTCCCCGAGGCACTGCAAGCCCTTGGAGAGGTGCTGGCAGTGATTTCCCTTTCTCCCAGGTGAGCCCACGTGGTCAGGGGCAGCAGGACCTTCCGGCATTCCTCAGGTGCCCTCAGTGGCTGGGTTGTTCTGCCAAGAAAAGCAAACCAAAGATCTTTGTGGCCGAGAAAAGCTCTCTGGGGAACCTCCTCCTGGAAGGGACAGCGCGGGCAGGCTGGTGCCATCCCCAGCTGGCCGTGCCCTGGTGGCTCCCCGGCCCCCAGCCAGGCACGGGGCAGCACTGCAGGGACTGGGGCAGGGGGTGGCTCTCAGAGAGCCTTTCCCAGCGCACCCGAGAGCAGAGGACACCGGTGGTCTCCAGCAGCATCTTGGAACAGCAGGAATTTGTTCGTATGGGCGTTTCCCCTGCTGTGCCCACTGCTCAGCCCCCATCCCCTTGCCACAGAACAAGTCCCTGTGAGCTCTGCCTCTCATCCAAACAGGAAAGAAGGGGCTGAAACACGGCTGTGGGCACCTGGCCAGCATCGCCCACTCTGCAGAGCCAGAAACGGTCCCAAAGGAGGATCCTGAGAGGGCACGGCCCCGTGGGACTGAGCCTCCTCCCCTGAAGCCCACGTTGGCCGGGCAGCCGTCCTGGCAGGCTCTGCAGTGCCTCTGGGTGGCCCGGGCCAGGAGAGCAGGGCTGGGCACAGCACACGAGCCTGGGCAGCAGCTTCCTCTGGCAGCGCAGGAGAGGAGGCGGATTTTACACACAGCCTCGGAGCACGGCAGAGAAGGGGGAGGCTGGGCTCGGGGAAATGTTAACATGACAGTTCTCCTTCTGCTGCTGGAGCACGCCTGGGCCCGGGCTGCCAGAGGAGAATGTCACTCTGCAGTTCTGTGCCACTGTGACCGCGTGGCGTGAAGGGAGCCACGGCGCAGGGCAGGCCTGGGCTGTGGGCAGCAGCACCCCAGCACCGGGGAACCAGGGGGGCCGGGGAGGGGGCTGAGCCCGGGACAGGACCACGGTGTGCCCACCAAAGGGCAGGGCAGCTGCCCCTGCACATCCCAGGAGATCCATCCCTTCCTGAGCAGAGCCTGGGATGCGCGGGTGCCCCGGCATCGCCCCGGGGCTGCCCAGAAGCAGCAGCAGAGCCCAGAGGGGTCCTGGGCTCTGGTGGGACCCCCGGGGGCGCCCAGCTCGGCCCCAGCGGCGGGGCCAGGCTCACACACGGCGCTGCTTTCCCCTCAGCTGGGAGCTGGCTGTTACAGACGCGTTTCCTTGTCCCCAGGATGGTCATTTTCTCTCTGCAGCATGTGTTGTGTGGGGCTCTAATGCCCTGACAAAATGCTTCCTGGTTGGAAAGCTGTGTGAGCAGTGCCAAGGAAATGGCAAGGCGTTCCAGATAATTATGCTTTAGTAGAGCTTAATCAAAGAAGCTGTGGACTCTGCTAGCACCAGAGGCGTCCTGCAGATGTATTGATTTCCACTCTGAAAGCCATATCTGTGTGCTGGAGCATGCAGAGAAACAAAAAGCCGGGATTGTGAATCCTGGCTGGAAGACAGTTGGGATAAGCTTGATAAATCAATGTACAAATGGGCTGTTTCATTTTTCAGGGAAAAAAAAGTAGAGAATAGCTCTTACTCTCCCACCACCTGAGCTTCTTACCTTCAGAGTAAACACACGTTTTTGTTTGAAGAGTATTTCTCTGGTTGGTAACTAGAGAGGTTCTCTGTGATCAGGGGAGCTGAAATACTTTATCCTCTGAAGCTGAAGCGCTTCAGCAATCCCTGAATATTCCTCACAGCCAGAGCTGGGAGTGACCAGCACTGTCAGTGGGGATCAGGGCATGTCTGCATCTCTCACTTGGCTCGAGCTGTGATTCAGGGTAGGACCCTGCAACACATCCCTTTTTCTGTCAAGCTGCATTTGCTGCAGGCTCAGAGAATCACCTGCATTTACAGCACTTGGGTGGAGGGTCCATGGACCTGGAACAGCCCCGAGACAGGAGACTCCCGGGGCCAGCCCTGGCGTGGAAGGATGGAAGTGCTGCACCCAGAGCAGCAGCTCGCAGCTCTTCTGGCTCAGAATGGGGGCTGGAGCTGCACTGGACCCCGAGCCAGGACCTGCTGGGCCACAGTCCTCCAAAACTGCTTCTGCATTCCAACCCCAGCATTCTCAGATCTCCAGTGGGCTGAAAAATCTGTTTCTTTCCTCATCTATAATTAAGGATCAACCAGCTCCCCCTGCTCAGGAGCCTGGCCAGAATGCTCTGAACCTGGGCGTTTTCAATGTACTTGTTCTTATTTTTATTGCACTTCAAAACACCAACTTCCAAAGAGGAATGCTGTTCATCATCTGTGCTGCGTGCTGCTAGCTGGAGCTTACCCTATCATGGCTATTTAAAAATAAGAGAAATAGGAAAAATGCAGATAGACCCCACTTAAATAGCTTTGTTGGTTTATTGATTTGCCCCCCAGCAGAGCTGGGGCCACCTGCAGACACTTGGGCAGGGGCCAAGGGTCTGGAGCCAGGGACCAGAGCTGGCTCTGGGGACTGTGGGCACAAACCAGCCCCTGCTCTGGGGAGCTCAGAGCAGCACCAGCAGAGACACTGCAGATCCTTCATTCCTGCCCCAAAAGGCTGATCTATTAGAGTGCAAACACCTGGAAGAACACAGCTCTTTCAACGACATCTTCAACTGGAACTGGTGTTCCAGCTGCTGGATGGAAGGATTGGTCACACTGGGGGACTCAGAGCCCAGCACCGTGCCCAGCTGGCACAAGGGACAGAAGCACAGGCCTCCCTCCACGGGCCCAAGCACCCTCTCCACCAAGAAATAAACCCTTGTCAGCCTCTCCAAACACTGCGAAGTCCTTGGTTTTACACCAAAGGAAAGCAATTAAATCTCAGCCTCCAGCAGGCAGCCAAGCAGTTCCCCACCTCTCTGAATCTATTCTGAACAGACAGACACACACTCAGGTGTCCATAACCTTCCTAGTCAAAGAAAGCCTTTTCATGTCGATCCCTTTTCCTCGGAAAGCAGCGGCTCCCAAAGGCTGCAGCGTCCCCAGCCCAGCTGTGCTGCCCAGGGCACCTGGCAGGAACAGCTGGCTGCCTCCAGCAGCCTCCGACATGCCCTTCCCGGCAGGCAAAGCACAGCAGAACCGATGTTTCCTTAGAAGAAACAATTGATATTTAGGCATGTGGCACATCCATTAAGTGACTCGAAAGGTCACCCTTTAAAATGTGTGCGAAGAGCACGCAGAGGGAAGTGCCCACCTGGAATACCAATAGGGAGAATTTCATCACCAGGAGTCCTCCACTTAAAAAGAACAAACAGAAAGCTTTGTGCTTCTCTTATCTCTAGTCCTCTCTCTCTCTCCAGAGGTTTGCTCCAATTAGTGATTTCATTCTAATCACGGTTGGTGCTGCTCATTTCCTCGTGGTGTGGCAGACGATGCCCAGGACCAGCGCTCCCAGCCCTGCCCTGGGCACTGGCACAGCCTGGCTGCCAGGGACATCGAGGGCTGGTTTTTATTCTTCCAAGCCGCCTGCACTCGGGGAGATCTATTTCTGTAATTGCAGGTGTAAATCTGCCCAGAGGCTGAGCCGTTTGGCCAAAGGAGCTGGAGCCAGTGCAAATCTCCAGCCTTTTTCAGCTGGGGATTGTTTGATGCTATAGCTTATGGGGATGGCTCTCTTATTTTAACATTTGATGGCTTATCACATGCTAAAGCCTCGTGAGCTGTAGATCATCATTTTCTGTGTAGAGTGGGGAGGGACTGATGAACTTTGTAAAATTAAGAATAGCAGAGTAAAGGTAAGTAGGAAAAAAAATGAGTCCTCCATGTAATACAAACATGAGGGCCACAGCAACAGATTACTCCAGCAGCTCTAAAACAAAAAGAAATAGGTGCCATTGATTTTGGAGCTCATTGCCACAGAATGCTTTGAAAAAACACCACGGGTGAGTGTGTGCAGAAAACAAGTAGGGAAACTCCTGGCAAAAGCCTTGCTAATGGATGCAGTGGAGTCGATGTGAGGCCTGGAAGCTGAATAAGAACCACTTTATCCTCATCCTCTCCCTCTGATGTGCCCTAATGCCCATTTTCCGAGCCAGCCACTGCGGGATGGAGCTTGAGGCTGAGCTCACACACCCCTCTGGTCTCCAGCCAGGATTCCTGTGGCTCTGCAGTGCCCCAGGGCACAGCCCGGCCCGGAGCAGAGCTCCTGGAGCTGCTTTTCCTTTCTCCCAAAGCGCAGCGTGGCCCGTGCTGCCCAAGAGGAGCAGCAGAATCAGATCCCAGCAGAGCCCCCAGCCCCAGGCACAGCACACGGGTTCTGGGCAGGAGTTTGGGTGGGCCTGGCTCAGCAGGGCAGCCCGAGTGCCCTGAATCCCCCCCCTCGCCCTCCCTGCCTGCTCACACCCAGCCCCGGCAGCTGCCCCAGCTCAGCCTCTGGCTGATGATTGCCTCTCCACCTTGTGACCCCGAGGTGAGCACCACGAATCAGAGAGCTGCTGTGAGAGACAGAAATGTGCTCTGGATTAAAATGTACGGAATCTGCAAGTTTCCTACCGATAGGTATCAGCGCCACGCTCATCAGGTCAATGCCAAAAGCCACAGCCACCCCCAGTTCACCACGTTCAACCTTTCCCGAGCTGTTATTGCCATAATTACCTGTATTAAATAACTGCATGAAGCACTACAGCCACAACAAGATAAAAGTAGGACACAGTGAGCAGGACTGAGGGCTGAGTCCTCAGCACAGGAGCTCACCTGGCATGGATGGGGCAGTGCCCACGGTGCCCACCCCGTGATGGAGCACTGCCCACGGTGCCCACCCCGTGATGGGGCACTGCCCACGGTGCCCAGCCTGTGATGGAGCACTGCCCACGGTGCCCACCCCGTGATGGGGCACTGCCCACGGTGCCCAGCCTGTGATGGAGCACTGCCCACGGTGCCCACCCCATGATGGAGCACTGCCCACGGTGCCCACCCCGTGAGGGATGGAGCACTGCCCACGGTGCCCACCCCGTGATGGAGCACTGCCCACGGTGCCCACCCCGTGTTGCCTTGGCAGCACAGATCCCAAGATCCCACAAGGAGCCATCCTGCACAGCAGTGCTGGCTGTGCTGCTGCAGTGGGAACACCATACATTGCTTTTTCAGTAGACTCAAGGATGTTATATTTTTGGTTGAGATATCAGCAAAAGAATAGTCAAGGAACTGAAACCTGTTTTTCCCTGTGTGGTCATTCTTGACCTTCAAAGGTTGGAAAAAGGTGAAGCCCCTGGCCAGTTTGGGACAGCTGGGCCTGGGTGCCCAAGCCACCCGCAGCAGAGAAGACTGACATGTTTCTGCAAATAGCTCACAGGCAGCAACTGCAGCCTTGCATCGACACCACAACAAGCTCTTCTCCTGGGAAACGTTCCCATGTTTACTTTACTCCTCCAAGTAAAAAATGTAAATGTTCTTTTTTTTCCTCTACATCTTCTGCCTTTGCTTCTCTGTGTTTTGCAGAGCATTTGTCACCCTGCTGGGCCCCACGGCAGCTCTGATCTGTGAGTGTGATCCAGCCTGTTCTCACAGGGTGCCAGTCCCAAAAGGCACCAGAAGCAGCCCTGGGGGAGCTGAGCTCCCCTCGCAGCGTGAGGAAGCTCCTGGTGTGCAAAGGGAGTGCCCGCTGCTGCCAGCCACTCCCCGGGACAGCCAGAGAATCACCGAGCCACTGTCGGCTGGAAAAGTCCTTTAGGATGAAGGAGTCCACCCGTGAAACCAGCATTGCCAAGCCCATCCCTCCTCATCCTCCCCCCAGCAGCAACCTCGGCTGTTCCTGCAGGATTGGAGCCCCAGAGCCGGGTGGTGCAGGGAGAAGCTGGCTGTGTGGGAAACCCACAGGAAGCACTCACCACCCACCTTTCGTCGTCACTGCTCCCCGCCTTCATTCCCATTGCCTCTTCTCCAGAAAAAGAAAGTGCCTTTAAAACTCCTCACCAACCCACAAACTACACTGAGACGGGAACACATCGCTGCAGCTGCAGCCAGCCCTGGGCTTCCCCCAGCCCGGGCCTGGAGCAGCCCTCCCTGGCAGGCACCCAGGACCAGGGCTGTGGGGCTGGCGGGGACACCAGCACCACCCGGGTGGCCAGGCCACCCTCCCCCAGCACGGGCTGGTGCCAGCCCAGGTGCCCAGCCCCACTCCGGCAGCCACCGTGCCACTCCTGCCGTCAAAGAGAGCCCCTCCAGATGAGCCACCCCTCGGGGGTGCTGGAGGCTGCCCAGGAGGAACAACAGTGTCTGAGGAGCAGGGCAGGAGGAAGGACAGGCTGTCTGAGGAGCAGGGCAGGAGGAAGGACAGGCTGTCTGAGGAGCAGGGCAGGAGGAAGGACAGGCTGTCTGAGGAGCAGGGCAGGAGGAAGGACAGGATGTCTGAGGAGCAGGGCAGGAGGAAGGACAGGCTAACTGAGGGGATTCATTTCCAGATGTGTGAGGGCTCTGGACAGACACAGTTCCAGCTGAGGTCTCCAGAGCATCGCTCAGACTCCCTGTCCCACTGCAGCAGGAGCTGCTCCTGCAGAGCCCTGGGATCCAGGAGAATCCTCGCGGGCAGCCCCAGAGCAGGGCCATGGGGAGCTGCTCCTGCAGAGCCCTGGGATCCAGGAGAATCCAGAGCAGGGCCATGGGGAGCTGCACGTGCCACTCCTGGCGGTGACAGAGCTGCTCCACCCACACCCACACCCAGCTCCTGGCTCCATCTCCCTGCAGGAAGCACTGAGAGGAGCCAGGAGCAGGCTCAGCTGGCACCTGGGAAGAAACCAAACTTCTTAACTGAGGAAAGACAGCCCAAACCCTCATGTTTGGGGGCCACAGGTGCTTTCCCTCCAGGCAGGAGGAGCACACGCAACTCAAGAAGACACCTGCTCACAGGTGAGGCCAGCAGAGGGGACACCTGCTCACAGGTGAGGCCAGCAGGGACCCGTCAGTGGTGTCTGAGCCCTCCCTGGCTGCGGCCAGCACAGCCCCCAGCAGAGCCCCCTGGCCTGGGCTGGCAGCAGGGAAATGCCAACCCCAGCCAGCCCTTCCCCACGTGGTCCCGTGTCACACAGCTCCTGACACCAGGCTGGTGCTGCCACACCAAACCAGGATCAATTTGCAAAAACGTGCTCGTGACCTCACGCTGAGTCATTGGCTCTACACCGACCACCATTTCTTTTTGTTTCCCCAAGAAAATCTTCAAAAGGTCCCACTTCCAATCCAGTATGAGCAAGAAAACTTTCTGATATCTCAAGGACATATGAGGAATGGGAAAACTGCAGCCCACAGGTCTGAGCCAGTGCTACTTTTCACTCTCCTGAAGCGTGACAAGAAACAGCTCCTAGTTTCTGGTTCTGAGAAAAAAATCGATTTTTATCTTTAGCAGCTTTCTGTGTGGCTGTGCTGAATAACACATGGCACAACTCTGCGTAGTTACCATATGGAAATGATGAATGAATATGAAATGGAAGGAGCAGCAAAAGTCATTTTCCCGTGGCCTTGAAATGCAATGGGAACTCAGCTGGGAAGGTGAATGAGCGAGCTCAGACAGCAGCACAGCCTCAGCCCGTCAGTGCACAGGCCCCACTGGGTAACGCCTGCCCTGGATCTTACAGCTCCTGTCCAGCCCAGAGGGTTCTGCAGGTCCAGGTTCTGTGTTTCTACTATTCTGCTCCTGTAGCAAAAGCCAAGAGCAGCACACAAATCAGGTGCTTTTTCTGTAGAGGTTCAGGCTGCTTTGAAAGTTCAGGCACAAGTTAAATTAAAGGAAGTTACTCCAGAAATCTTAGAGCAGTGTGAAGGAGTTGCCAGCTAGAGGGGATGATTTATTCATGGTCTCCAAGGAGCTTACCCAAGGAGGGAGTTGCTCCTCTCCTTTCCCCCCGGGCTGCACAATCTGCCTTGACACTGGCCCAGTCGAAAGCCCATTAAGAAGTGCTTCATTATTGATACTGTAAATTGATTTAAGATGAAATGAATTACACGTGTGCAGCCAGACCCCACGGCAGCATCCCTCAAAGCCCTGTCCTGGCCAGCCTGGTGGAGCCCCTCCCCAGCCCCAGGCACACCAACGAGCCCCGGGTCACCCTGGCAAACATTGCCATGGAATGCTTTGGCACCCAGCGCTGGTTTTAATACACAGAAGTAATTGCACCAACCCTCCCTCGGTGCCCGGGAGTATTTCGGACCATTACACACAAAGCCTCATAGAACAACTGCCATGATTTTGCTTTTATGTTCAAGAAATTTTTCCAAGAGGTTGGGGGTGTTTTCGTGGCCTTTTTTTCTACTCTGAAGCCATTATTTGCCCCCAACTGAGATTAATAACAGCAGTTTATCACACCACATGCACTCATCAGCCTAGGGGAATACTCCCTGATTTGTTGGTTTTTCTCTTTCCTCCCATAAAATGCTTCATCAGTTCTGACAATGTAAAAAGTAGATCAGGAGTGAAAATTGCAGTTACCACATGATCACGCTTCCCGTTCTCCAGGATGAAGTCTGAGTATTGATTCCAGTTATTTTTGTGACAGAAGATTTGCTTGAACTCCTGCTCAAGTCAAAGGAAGGGTCCCAGTGGACTCGGCCAGTGCAGGACGTGGGGAAGAACTTTCAGCAAACCTACAAAACTAATTAATTTTTTAAGGTCAGGACTTTCTTTTCAATGCCAAATTGGCTTGTCAAGCGAATGCCCTTTTTCCACAGAAAAGGTTTCTGCAGGGAAGCACTTCCTTCCCTGCTGGAGGATGGCAGCCTGAGAAGAGGGATATTAGAGGCAGAAACGGCGCTGTGGCCGCTCCCCCTGGCCAGCCCATCCTGGCCCTGTCCCCTGGCCAGCCCATCCCAGCTGTGTCCCCCTGGCCAGCCCATCCCAGCTGTGTCCATCCCAGCTGTGTCCCCCTGGCCAGCCCATCCTGGCCCTGTCCCCTGGCCAGCCCATCCCAGCTGTGCCCATCCCAGCTGTGCCCATCCCAGCTGTGTCCCCCTGGCCAGCCCATTCCAGCTGTGCCCATCCCAGCTGTGTCCCCTGGCCAGCCCATCCCAGCTGTGTCCCCCTGGCCAGCCCATCTCAGCTGTGTCCATCCCAGCTGTGTCCCCTGGCCAGCCCATCCCAGCTGTGTCCCCTGGCCAGCCCATTCCAGCTGTGCCCATCCCAGCTGTGTCCCCCTGGCCAGCCCATTCCAGCTGTGCCCATCCCAGCTGTGTCCCCTGGCCAGCCCATCCCAGCTGTGTCCCCCTGGCCAGCCCATCCCGTCCCTGTGCCCCTGGCCAGCCCATCCCAGCTGTGTCCATCCCAGCTGTGTCCCCCTGTCCATCCAGCCCGTCCCTGTCCCCCTGGCCAGCCCATCCCAGCTGTGTCCCCCTGGCCAGCCCATCCCAGCTGTGTCCATCCCAGCTGTGCCCATCCCAGCTGTGTCCCCTGGTCAGTCCATCCCAGCTGTGTCCATCCCAGCTGTGTCCATCCCAGCTGTGTCCATCCCAGCTGTGTCCCCCTGGCCAGCCCATCCCAGCTGTGTCCATCCCAGCTGTGTCCCCTGGCCAGCCCATCCCAGCTGTGCCCATCCCAGCTGTGTCCCCCTGTCCATCCAGCCCGTCCCTGTCCCCCTGGCCAGCCCATCCCAGCTGTGTCCATCCCAGCTGTGTCCATCCCAGCTGTGTCCCCTGGCCAGCCCATCCCAGCTGTGTCCATCCCAGCTGTGTCCCCCTGTCCGTCCAGCCCGTCCCTGTCCCCCAGCAGATCTGGGAACTGAGCTGGGCCAGCTCACACTTCCCCGGGTCTGTCCATATCTGCAGCAGGATCCCTCTCGGATTAGTGCCCCCAGGGAGGTCACCGAATAACGTCACCCAGCACATTTCCGTCCCCTCCCAGGGCAGGAGGGTCCCTGTCCCCACAGCACGTCCTGCCAGCAGCGTTGGTAGCCCAGCCCTCAGCCCTGCAGAGCTCCCTGCAGCTGCACAGCCAGTGACGTGGTGTTTTCAGGGCAGGCAGGATTCGGTGAAGGGAAGGAGAAATTTTGATTTTATGTTTCAGGAGGTTGGTTTGTTATATTATGATATATTATATTTCAAAAGACTACACTAAAACTATACTAAAAGAACAGAGAGAAAGATTCACCAGAAGGCGAGACAGGAATGGAAAGGAATAAATAACAAAGTTCTGTGACTCCCAGAGAGTCCGAGAGCTGCTGCCCCCTGGATTGGCCACCAAGCAGAAACATCCCACACTGACCAAGGAAGCACCTGCTGCATCCCACAGCAGCAGATCACAAATTGTTTGAAGTTGTTCTTGAAGCCCTCTCAACGTCTCAAGAGAAGAAAATCCTAGCAAAGGGATTTTCATAAAACATCATAACCACCAGCCAGTTTCTCCAGTGTTACCTCCTGCAGGTGATCAACCAACAGCTTCAATGCCAGTAAAATAATGGCCAAATAAATTCATTCTATCGAGGAAAAGTGATTCATAACCACTTTTTGTTTGTATCCACAAAAATGGAGGAAGATGAAATTCAGCTTTCTCCAAGTATTTTTTTTTTGCTAACATTATGAGACAAGTATATCAGTAGGTTCTTTCAGCATTGAAAGTACAAATATAGAACAAAATAAAAAAAACACCAAACCTATTCTGAGAGTTCTTATTGGGATTTTAGTGAATTTTTTAAATCTCCATATTTTAAATTATAAAAATAACATTTCATGTTATTCTTCAACTTGGAACGTTTTCAAGGGACCAGTTTCATTTTTCTGTATTTTCCAGAGCCCATCAAAAAAAAGCCGTCAGAGCAGCAGCAAAGTTTCGCTCTGGCTTTCAGAGAGACTGACTTTTAATCTCCACCGTGACACTGATCTATGCCGCAGCAATTCATTCAATCCCCTGGTGCCTGTTTTCAGTCCTTTCAGCTGCTTACCTTGCCTGCTCAATATTAAAGCCTTCCAGAGCAGAGAATATCGCTTACAGGATTTCTGCAGCACCCAAAACATCGGGCCCCTAATCCACACACTACCACGAGGTAAATGGCTCCTTGCCAGCTTTGGGGCTTTTTGCATATCACAATGAAAAGAAGTTTTCAAGACTGAAAAGACAAGTGGGCTGATTAAAGACCAACCCCTGGAGAAGGACAAGCTCTGTTCCTTCTTCAAGGATGCATTTAGAAATTATAGCTCCATTCAGCAGCTGGGAAGAGGCTGGAATCTATTATTCACCAATCAAGTTGTCATCACCTGGAAGATTAGATGGTGGCCCAGGAGACACAGCCGGCAGAAGTTTATCAATTTCTCGAGAATAAAAAATAAAAACTAAAATGCAACTTAAGGAGGGCTTGGTGAGGGAAGTGGAGGGCCTGGGGGGACAGGAGGTCCTGGGGGGTAAATGACTGCCACCAAGGGCGTGTGACACACGGTGTGGCACGGTCAGCAAGTGCTCCTCCAACCCAGAAAGCACAGTCTGAATAAAACCTCACACGGGCAGAGTGGAGCCCCTTGATGTCACAGCCCAAGGACGGGCCCTGGGGTCCCCTGTGAAGGTGAGAGGCTGATGGGGACCTCAGGGAGCTCCAGCTCCCTCTGGGCTGCAGCAGAGGAGATGCTGATGGCATTTGTGGGTGACAGGAGGCTGGGCGTGATTGTGAGAGTTCTGGGGGACAGGAGCAGAATTCAAAGTGCTCCTGATGCCGTGGGAGTGCTGTGAAATCAGCGAGATGAAGGCAGTCACAGGATGAGAGAGAGGAGAAATCACTGCACAGGCAGCAAATGGAGAACATCTGGCCAAGCAGCAGGACGGCAGGAAAGGCTCCTTTGGTGCCTGGATAGGAAACAGCTGCCCTGAAACAGAGCTGGTCTGCAAAGGAGCTGCCACAGGACAAGGATGGGGCAGGGCTGTGGAGATCAGCCACTCCTGAGGGCTGGGGATGAGCCCCTGCTCAGCTGCCACCCACCTGTGCTGCTGGGAACAGCCCCAGTGCTGGCCGTGCCCAGGGAAACCCACCTGCCCAGGGACATCCCCCTGTGCCCAGGGACATCCCCCCTGCCCCAGGGACATCCCCCTGTGCCCAGGGACATCCCCCTGCCCCAGGGACATCCCCCCTGCCCAGGGACATCCCCCTGTGCCCAGGGACATCCCCCCTGCCCCAGGGACATCCCCCTGCCCAGGGACATCCCCCTGCCCAGGGATATTCCCCTGCCCAGGGACACCCTCCCTGCCCAATGTCCCCCTGCCCAGGGACATCCCCCTGCCCAGGGACATCCCCTCTGCCCAATGTCCCCCTGCCCGGGGACACTCTCCCTGCCCAATGTCCCCCTGCCCAGGGACAGCCCCCTGCCCAAAGCTGTGTCCCCATCCCAACAGAGGGACTGGGCTCCTACGCTTCGGGGCTGCTGTGAGCAAGCCGCGGTGAGCAGGACACTCCCAGGCACTCACATCTCTCCTCACAAGTCTCTCGGGCCACCCCTGAGTGGCAGCTGATGTCTCCTTCCCCCAGAGCAACCCCAGGCACCCTCATGAAACAGAGGAACTGAAGGAATGAAATACATTTGAAATGGGTGTTTTCAGCAAATATGTTACAAAACCATTTCAGATCCTTCACTCTGAGTGTCCCATTATCAAAACACAAACAGTCATCTCTCAGCCCTTAATACAGCTGGAATTATCTTACCTGTCCTCTCCATTATTCTTGGTGACAAGTGCATGGTATAAATGCCCCGCAGCCCTTGGATAAATAACTTCCCACACAGATTAGGCTACATCATGCAGTGCTAACAAACACATCCATGAAAAGGAAATGGACGTGCTAATCTATAAAGATTTAGGTGAAGGAAGAAGCCATCAATCTGTCAGGAGTTATCAGGCCGAGTTTCTGCCTCTGTTACTGCAGGGATTTCCTCTTAAACTCTACCCTCATTCCTCCGGAGATTATGCAGGAATTGCAGCTGGAACACAGTTAAAAAAAAAAATTAAAAAAAAAAAATAAAATCAGGGCTTTACCAAAAGGAAGTCCATCATCCACGTGTGGAGAAGGCCTTGGCAAGGAAACATCCTCTCTGAAACTTCTGTTTCCCTAATTAAGGAAGAAGCCGGTAAGGGATAAAGGGACAAAAGCAACATTCCAGCTCTGCTATCAAAACAAACAAACCTCCGAGGCTTCGGAGGAGCTGTGCCACGTGCGCTGAGAAACATTTGGGGCTGCTTTCGCTCTTGTTTCATCACTTTCTGCCTCTTTAGCTGAGAAGCCATTTGTTGCTCACCCAACTCTATCTCGGGCGGTGTCCCAGCAGGACTCGCCCTTCCCGGGGCTCTGCATCCCTCGGGGGACACGGGGAGCCCGGAGCAGCTCCCTGTGCCAGCCCGGCTCCCGTGCCAGCCCAGCTCCCGTGCCAGCCCTGCACACCTGGGGACAGCAGGGACACCTGCCCTGCCGCCACGCGGTGCCCCATGCCAGCTGAGATCCCGAGACACAGATCGGCAAAAAGCGTTTTAACAGCTCTAAAAACGCGCCCCGATTTCTCTTCGGGCAACCTGTAGCACTTTCAAGGCTCGCAGAACCTTCGAGACCCCAGCACTCCATTAAACTGCAAGCAGGGAAAAGCTGCGTGCCCACCCAAAGATCGTTCCTTTTGTTGTCCTGTGCTGCTTAAACCGGCCTTGTCCGCCAGTGTTAAGTGATCGTTCACACCGTGTTTTCTTCAAGGAACGGGAGGAAACGCCTGCCGTTTCCACATCAGTAAGAAGCATTTACACACTAAACAACCGGATAGTTATTAGCTGAATTACGAGGCAGCTTCAACCTCCCGATGCCAGCGGATCGCCTGAGCGGCCCCCGGGGATGTGTCAGGGGCTCACCGAGGGCAGAGTGCTGCTGAGCACCCCACAGCACCCCGACAGCGATGGCCGAGTCCCACAGCACCTTCAGGGCTGACTGGAACGAGCCTGAAATCCTGGAAGCCAAGAATACGGAATGGTTTGGGTTGGAAGGGACCTAAAAGTTCACTTTGTTCCACCCCCTGCCATGGGCAGGGACACCTTCACTGTCCCAGGTGCTCCCAGCCCCGTCCAGCCCGGCCTGGGCACTGCCAGGGATCCAGGGCAGCCCCAGCTGCTCTGGCACCCTGTGCCAGGGGCTGACACCCTCCCAGATTTCTTCTCTAGGAAATCCTGGATCTCATGAGCTGTAACTCCTTCCTTCCAATACACTTCAAAGTACAATCCAGGTGACTTTCTGAGGCAGGTGACTTTCAAGCATCTTCATGGTTTAGAAGAGGTGAAATGGGGTGGATGGAAATCTCCTTGCAATGGCATTAGAGTGAATATATTCATACTCATACTTCAAACGATCACTGTAAAATTCCTATTTCCGGCAGGCTGAGATGCCCTGTGCCATGTTTTCAGCGGGGGTTAACAGATTTCCAGGGTTACCTGATGTGTCCCAGCCCCTGTGTGCACACACTGGCCATCCCCAGCCGTACCTGTGGGCTCTCAGCCCCTGCCCAGGGCAGCATCTGCTCCTCCCCCGTCCCCAGGGGCTGCAGCCACGCACAGCCCACCCCAGAGACAGGGCAGGGCCAGGGAGAAGCACCAGCAGGTTCTCTGAGATCTGACTGCAGGGCTGCCAGGAACCCATCCTGTGCCTGGCGGGAATCCCGCAGAGCCTCTGCAGCCCCGGAGGGAGCAGGGCCCTTCCCTGGCCCTGCCTGGTGGCAGAAAGTGCCACCTTCGTCACGAACAACTGCTCACAGCGACACGAAATGCCCGAGAAGCCCCCAGCACTGGCCAGCTGAGTTTGCAGGAGCTGATCAGATCAAAGACTGAAGTGCAATAGCCCCAGGCAGCAGAAAGTACAAAATTGCACCCACATCAATTCAGGGCATGTTAATTCTACCTTAAAAATAAATTAGAAAAATAGGAAAATAACTCCTGCATCTCTGTGAATGCTCTGCAGTAACCTGTGAAGGACACGGCTCAGAGAACAGAGGGGGCACTGGTTTCTGGCGTGAGCCAAACTGGCCTGCCCCTCCCCGGCCAGGGCACAGCTGGGTCTGCCACTGGCACTCACTGCCTGTGCTTCCCACAGTGCTGGACACGGCTTCTCTCCTACAGATCCAGAATCCTCTCCTTTGTGACAGCCTCGGGAATCAATTTTAGAGGCAGCCAGTGGTATGTAGAATGTTAAGACGTGTTAGAACATTAAGCTTTTGTCTAAAATATGGGCAGTGCATTCAGCTAGGGCTGAGCTCCTGAGCTTTGATACTCCCCTGCAGCTCTGGGTGGAATGTGTCTGCTCCTGCTTAGAACAGGCAACAACTCTCCCTGTAACAAACTTCAACACAGAATCTCTGATACAAACCCCTGGCACAGGTGCCCAGAGCAGCTGGGGCTGCCCCTGCATCCCTGGCAGTGCCCAGGCCAGGCTGGACAGGGCTGGGAGCACCTGGGACAGTGGGAGGTGTCCCTGCCATGGCAGGGGGTGGGATGGGACCCTCCCAACCCAAACCATTCCACGATTTTATGCTAATGGAGCAGGAAGTGGATTCCCCGTGTTTTAGAGAGCTGTGGATAAGCCCCCGTTCCGGAGCACAGGGACTCATTCCTCCAGCAGGTCCCTGCAGCTGGGCTGGCTTTGACACTCTCCAGCCCGCTCCGTGGGTGTGCTTCTCTGCTCTGCTTTCAGCTCTGCCCCGCCGGCACACGAGCCTCTCTCTGCAGAGCTTGCACCCGTGGCTGAAGTAATTCAGCTTTTTCCCGAGCAGGGCTCCAGCCCAGCGGCAGCAGCCGCGTTTGAAGTCTGCACAGCCCGGCTCGATACCACTCCCATCACTCAGGTTAATGAGCACAGTTCATCAGCCCCGTCCCTTTGACTCCTTCTCTCCTGAAGGGAAAATAATGCATTTAACATGTCAGATATTTAAAGGGTTCTTTCATGTGCAGCCTCAGTTCATCGCTAATAAAATACATTTTACTCTGCTGTTTCATTCCCTGAGCATTCCATGCTATATTGAATTTAAGACAGAGCTCCTTGCCACGTTTCTCAGCAGAAAATAGACATCTGAAGACTCATTAAAGTCTTCCAGGCTTCCAGTTGGCCTCTGTCAGGTGGCGTTAAACAAGAGCTGTAAGGAAGAGCAGCACCAAGCACAGGCAGAGCACCAGCAGGACCCCCCTGTGTGGAGCAGGGCAGCCCCTCAGCCCCGTCCATGAGCCCCTCAGCCCCTCCTTTCTGGGGGCACAGAGCGAGTGACCCCTGCACAGGGTCCCTGCTCCCTGCAGGAGCTGTGCTGAGCAGCTGCCTGTCCCCAAACACCCTGCTAACCCAGCAGGGATTCACTCCAGACATGAAAGCATCGCTCGCTGGCTTTCACTCTTTGTCTCTGACGAGTTTTTTCAGAAAGACACAAACTGGAGGCTGTTTGTCCTGAGCCAAATGAACGTCATTCATCACCTCTGGAGAGCCACCACCACTGCAAGTTAATGCCTCCCAGAGCTTCTCGGTGGCAAATTCCTTTCTAATACAAAGTTAAAATCAACCTCTGAAATGCAAATAACCCAGCAACCTCCACAAGATGATTTATGCCATGCTATCGTTTTCATGAAAATAAATTAAAAGAAGAAAATGTAATTTAGGGTGAACTGCATTGTATATTAAAATAAAAGACTGACATTATGTCTGCAAAATGGAGCACGATGTGTTGCTGCCACTGCTGCTGGAGATTTAACCTCCCCAAACGTGGAGAAAAGGGCTCTGATTTATCTAGTCTGATTTTGCATACAACCCTTTTTATGGCTTCGGGCACGTCCTGAAAAAACACGTATTTTGATCCCTTTATGTCGGTGTCGTTTCAAGGGAAGGCAGGAAGTTTGATTCCTGGTCAATGTCTGAAACAGGAAAGGAGAACGAAGAGCCCCCCGTGAGACCAAACCCCATCCCTGCTCCTGCCCTGGAGGCAGGACGTGCCCCTGGCCCAGCAGGGCTGAGGCGTGCGGGGCATCCTCGGGGTCCCCTCGCGCCGGGGAGAGCCTGGGCTGCCGCTGTGCCCCCCGTGCCAGGTAACTGCACCTCCTGCCACCCACCTCCTGGGCAGAGTTAACATCTGCGCGTTTGTTCTGCTCTATTAAACCCCGTCAAATGGAGGGGAAAAATCTCTTTGGATAAACGGAGCGGATGTGATAGAGGCAGCCGGGGTAACAGCGCTGCACTCAGCGCAGCTCCGGCAGCAGCTCGCCCTCCCAGCCCTCTGCAGCTCACCTGGGAGAACGGGGAGAGCTCCTGGAACTGCTCAGACCCAGCAGCTGTGCTCCAAATAGCAGAGCCAGGGAGCTGCAGCCTCCCCAGGGACGTTCAGGCACAGAGCTGAGCCCAGAGCTGCCCCGAGCCCCACAGTGGCACCGAGCTCGTCCTGGGCTGGCACCAGACACTGCAGGCTCCAAGATGCTGCTGCAGGCACCAGATCAAGAGGGACAAAAAAAAAAAAAGGCTGCCAGAAGCTAAAACCTGACAAACGGCTTGTGCACAGAACTTGGGTAGGTTTTGTGGTCCCCACCCCCATAAATCACCAGTAGCAGCTTGTAAAATCCCAGGATTGATCTACAGGGCTCTCTAAGCTTCATTTTAAATCACAAATTTCATGCAAGCAAAGATGCAGGCCTTAGTTTTATTTTTATTACTACTAATAGCTGTAAGAAAGAGCTGTGCTATTAAAAAGCAACAGCTGCTTACAAATGAACAGATCTTTTCTAAATCAGGGTCATTTCTCCTGGTAACGGTAAGACCCTGTCAGGCAATCGTAATCCTGACAGAAAAATACTTCACCTTCACTGCTGGCCTCTGAGATAGTAAATCTGAGACAATCTGTCTGGTTCTTAAAATATAATTCCTCTTTACTAGAACTGATCTTCTAAAACAGGCTGGGGGATGTGGTTCCTCATTCCTTCTTTTTCTCTGCATTTTCGCTGGTAAAGTCTCAAATCTGCTCAGGGTTGTTTTGTTCAGCCCCCAGTACAGATGTTTTTGCAGAACGGGGAAGTCTTCAAAGAGAAAAATATCACAAGCATCATCCTGGAACTGCAAAATCCCAAGCTGCAACTTGGATTCTGCCAGAGACAACGTGGCCTTGGGAAAAACCACCTCTCCTCCCTGCAGGACCTCCATCTGCTGCTCACTAATAAAATGGGGTTATAAAACTGCCCCCTCCCAAAGGGCAAGTAAAACGGTGAAGGTGAACATTGCAATACAAGCCAGATACACTTTTATAACCCAGCAAATTCCCTTCCAGCCTCTTTTCTCTTCTGCTCAGCAGCCCCATTTCTACATGAAAGCTGTGGACCAGCTTTGCCATTTACACAGACTTCCTTCAGCAGGCTGCAGATTAAAGCTAAGAGAATAATCCATAGCAATTAATTTATTCAATGAATTTAGCCTCATTTTCTGTTCCCAAAATGTCTGCAAGCTATTTACCATTTCTGCCGTGGTTTCCTCATTATTCACAATTATTGCTCCCATAACTCTCGGTCTGTAAATTACTCTGGAACAATTGGCTGAGCGTGCTTCAGAGGCTCTTTGGGCTGGTCTCCATGTGCTGCACGGGGCACCGTGGCTCTTGCTCTCTGCTCACCATTAGGGACAAGAAGAAAGGGAACAGATGGGGCTGGCATCCAAAGGGCTGCGCTCACCAACTGCGCCCAGCACCGCTCCCTGGGACTCCTGCTGCTGCAGGGAGACCCTGGACACACAGCCCTGACTGCCCCTGCTGCAGGGAGACCCTGGACACACAGCCCTGACTGCTCCTGCTGCAGGGAGACCCTGGACACACAGCCCTGACTGCCCCTGGTACTGCAGGGAGACCCTGGACACACAGCCCTGACTGCTCCTGCTGCAGGGAGACCCTGGACACACAGCCCTGACTGCCCCTGGTACTGCAGGGAGACCCTGGACACACAGCCCTGACTGCTCCTGGTACTGCAGGGAGACCCTGGACACACAGCCCTGACTGCCCCTGCTGCAGGGAGACCCTGGACAGGCAGCCCTGACTGCTCCTGCTGCACGGAGACCCTGGACAGGCAGCCCTGACTGCTCCTGGTGCAGGGAGACCCTGGACACACAGCCCTGACTGCTCCTGGTACTACAGGGAGACCCTGGACACACAGCCCTGACTGCTCCTGCTGCAGGGAGACCCTGGACAGGCAGCCCTGACTGCTCCTGGTACTACAGGGAGACCCTGGACACACAGCCCCGACTGCTCCTGGTACTGCACGGAGACCCTGGACACACAGCCCTGACTGCTCCTGCTGCAGGGAGACCCTGGACAGGCAGCCCTGACTGCTCCTGGTGCAGGGAGACCCTGGACACACAGCCCCGACTGCTCCTGCTGCAGGGAGACCCTGGACAGGCAGCCCTGACTGCTCCTGCTGCAGGGAGACCCTGGACACACAGCCCTGACTGCTCCTGGTGCTGCACGGAGACCCTGGACACACAGCCCTGACTGCTCCTGGTGCTGCAGCATTCCAGCCCTGGCACATCAAGAATTCCTCTTTAAGACATGCATCTAGGAAAAAAAAATCCCATTTTCTGAGAAACTGCGCAATTTTTTGTGCCTGAATATTTTTCTGTTGGTTTAAATCTATGTTTTCATAAGTATTTCCATCAGCATGGAGAATTACTGCAAGATTAACAAATTCCATTTAATTTCAAGCCAAAAAAGGAGAAGTCCTTCAAGGTGGGTTATCAGGGAGAGCACCAAGAGGTATTTTAACAAAAACAGGGTGGGGTCACTGGTGGGTAGAGGGGCTGCTGGCAATGTCCATGCAAGCTCCCACTGGCTTCATAGAGGTTCTGGGACATTTTAGCTTTTTAATGTGTTATTGGCTTAGCAAATAAATAAATTACAAAGTGCCAAAGTGCTTCTGGAAAATACATTAAGGCAATTTGCAAATAATTGCAGTGAGTTGGGCTATTATGACTTTGACTTCTGAAGTATAAAATCTCCCAGAGATAATGATGATAATCATATTGAAAATAGTTGCCACCCTTTAATCTTCTGAGACTAAACAGAGATCTTTGGGAAGCTGGGACCCTGTCACCGTAATTGAACATCTGACAGGAGGCAGTGAGGGTGGGGGGCAGCGGGGCCGGGGGCGGCCGTGCCGGATCCATCAGCTCCATCAGCACGGGTCCTCTTCCCTCAGCTCTGTCACCATCAAAGGGCTGTCCGAGACACTGCTCCCAGGACACGCTGGGATCCCAGCACCTCGACTGGGCACGGAAAGATTCGCTGCTCATCCCAGCTCAGGAGAAACGGCACCGAGCCCCCGGAGCCAAAGCAGCCTGCTGACAATCCTGCTCAGGCGCAGGAGCGCTGCCGGGAGCTTCGCTTGTCTAAAGACAACAGAAATACATCCAATTTCAGCTGTGCAGAGCTGCTTCCAGCAGAAACCTCCCTCTGCCCTGCTCTGTCACAGCACACTCAGGCTGTTCTCACCCAGCCCTTTCGCTGGCCCGGGCTGGCAGCCAGGCCAGTGCTGCTGCCCAGGCAGGGCAGTGCTGGGCAATCCCGGGCACCAAGGGGCAATCCCTGCACCACCAAGGGCCTGCAGACAGGGAAGGGGATGTGGGAAATGTGCAGCGAGACTCCCTGGGGGCTGGAGAGATTTAAGGAAAAAGAAGGGAGAAATACAAACTGCTTAAGGGAGGGCCCCAATTCCAGAGCCTTGGAATGCAATGGAAAAGAAAAATCCCATTGGCTTCAGGAAGAAAACCCCAGACTAAATCCACTACAACCTTTCAGCCCGATCTCCATTTCCTTCAGTGGATCCAACTCAGAACTCCCGTTCCACCAGGGAAGGGAGAGCTGGCCACCTTTCTGAGAGTAGAAGCTCTCCATGCAAAGACTCGGGGAGCCAAAACTCTGGAGATCAAAAAAGGGTCTCCACAGTTCCCAGACATCCCTGTCATCTCCAGGCCATTTACACCTAACCCCGATCAAGTGGCCCCAGCAGCATTTGAAATTTCCTTTTCCAAGTATCATCACGTTACTCTCAGCAATTCTGCCTGTGACATGCTGCGTGGACCTTCCAGTCCTTGGTGTCTGTAGCCTCGAAATGCTCAGAGCCATACTGCCCCTTAAGTCATCCTTCAGCCAGGCAACACATACTGAATTCTTTCCTCTTTCCTCATAAATGCTACCCCACTTTAACCATTTCAGCAGCTCTTTGGCCCATCCCCACCCCCAGCCCTGGCACGGTGAGCAGGGCCCCAGCAGAGGCTGACAAGGGAGACCCCCCTGCAGCTGCTCTGCACGCAGCCCCTGTGGCCCAGAATCAGGCTGTGCCTCCATCCCACTCAGCCTCACAACCAGAATTCAGGCTGCCACTGAAGCCTCTCTGGCAGCGGGTGTTTCCCACGTGATGCT
Source organism: Motacilla alba alba (assembly GCF_015832195.1). NCBI lineage: Eukaryota > Metazoa > Chordata > Aves > Passeriformes > Motacillidae > Motacilla > Motacilla alba. The sequence continues at coordinate 17,796,028 of NC_052028.1, forward strand.
CCCCATCAGGATGTGATTTACACCCTCGGTACTGCAGCTCCAGGCACCTCTGCCCCCCTCCGCCCCCTCCAGGGCCAGCAGCTCGGCTGCAGGGATGGGAAACACCTCCCTGCAAGAGCCAGGGCAGGACCACCAATTTTAACTCACTTCTTCCAAATATCCCCAGGCTATTTTCCCCAAAAGTGGGCTGACAAACTTCATCTTCTCCAGTTCCCTGGCAGTAAAGCCGTGGTACCAAATTTGTTGTGCCTTCCCTCCCACCCAGCAGCTTAGGATGGCAGGGGCCCAGCCAAGGTTTCCAGCACGTTGGCGTGGAAAGCACTGGCAGCCTTCTGCTGTTCCAGGCAAGGAGAGCTGCGGGGTTTGATGGACAGCTAGATAGATGGATACTGCCAGAAACACGCTTAATTACGCAATGTCGCATTTCTGAGTTATTGATACTGTTCTCCCTTTACGGAGTAACAAAGACACATTTCAAAACTTCAGTTAAATTACAATAAGGGACCAAATCTATTCATTTGGGCTATTTAAATGGAGCACATTTCTTCAGTGGATGTGGTCTTGGCTGTGAAGCACAGCTCAAGCGATGCTGTTAAAATCCTCCACCCACCACTGGTGTGTTGAAAATCAGCCAGCCCAGAGCTGCACACTGTTATTACTTAATACATGTTATCTGTGATCAAACACCATTCCTGATACAAGATATTTAGGAATTCACTTTTAAATGGTATTTTTATGGAGATTTTTTACTAAGCAAGTCAGGCATTAAGCTGGGTCATCAGGAAAGCCGTTGAACTTTGCACCTGGAGCTAAAACAGAACTCTTAAAAATTCCTCTCCAAGTCAGCTTATTGTACAAACTTATTTAAACCTTCACAGGACTAATTATGGCATTCATCTGCCAACATCAAACGCCGCCTGGCACTGCATGGAGTGTGTGGTGCAGGCAGAGCCAGCCCTCAGCCCAGCAGCCGTGGGCGCAGCTCAGCAGTGCTGGACGCCCCTGGAGCCAGGGCCACTGCCCGCGCCCAGCCCCAGGAGCACAGGGCAGCCCTGGGCAGGCTGGGCTGGAGGGCAGGGCTGCAGCCTCCCCATGGGCTGAGCTCTGCCCCTCGACAAGGAGCCACCAGCCCTGCCCTGCTGCGAGTGCCAGCAGCAGAGCAGCACCTGGGCCCTCGCCCCGCAGCAGCTCGTCGCTCTCCTTCTCACCCCGTGGTCTGGAAACAGCAGAGGTGGCAGCAAACACAGCTGCAGGCTCGCCCTGTGTACCTTCATGGGTCTCGTTGATCGGCACACCAAGCCCGCCGGGCAGCCAGCAGGGGTTGTCACCGGGGCAGGGAGGGTCCCAGCAAGCCACCGCTCTCACGGACCTCTGCTGCTGCCTCCAGCACAGAACTGCCATGCTGGCAAAGCACAAGAGGACACACAGTGAGGAACGCTGATTTTCCAAACGTGAAATTCATCAAATGACACAAATCAGCTAAATGACATGAAAATACATCTGGAGACTTCCTAATGTCACCTTCCATCCTGATAGGGTTTGATAGACACCAGCTGAAGAGAGCTGCTTCAAGCTGCAGAACTCCATCACAGGGTAAGATTATTCTATCACTTTAATAGCAGCTATTTTCCTGTCTCTTCGGGGTTTTCTTTCCTTCTAATTTTACAGCTGTTACACTAGTGACATGCTTTCCACTATTCTGGTTAAAATTACACCCCATTCTCAAATCAAAGTACATTTTGTTTTACACTGAGGGAGGAGATGGAAGAATTCCTGTCCCATCACATCCGGCAGAAGGGTGGGAAGGAAGCCAAGGCAAAGCACCCCTCAGCACCTGGCTGTCCTGGGTGAGGAATGCGAGCCTGACCCTGGCTTTGTGCCTCCCTGCAGCCTGCCCCAGCCTGCCTGCCTCCCCGGGGGCTCGCTCTGCCTGCCCCGTGGCAGGAGGGAGCTGGGGCTGTGCCACCACCCCTGTGTGTGCTCACAGCCCTGCTGGCACCAGCAGGCTCCTCAGCAGCCCCCAGAACCTTCCAGCACGTCCCAGAGCATCCCAGACAGGCTCACAGGAACGGCCCTGCTGTGGCTTGAGCTGGCTCTGTGAGAAGGGAGAGGAGCTGGGGCAGCACAGGCTGCAGGCACCACTCGGGGCTCGCTCCTGCACAGCACAGCCTTTGAGAAAATACCAAATGATGCTCTACCCTGTAAACCCTGCCTTGCCTTCTGAGCCGACAGTGTTCCACTGGATGTTCCTGCCGCAGCCAAGCCCCTTTGAGGAGCACCCAAGCAGCTTCAGGAACGTTCTCGGGCACTCCAGCATCTTCCAAATTTTTTCCCTCTCCTCCTTCTGTATTATATATTTATTGCTATTGTGCCAGTCAGCAGCAGCTTCTGATATTTCTTCTCAGACAAGACCACGCTTTGGCTTGATTAGACAATAGAATTATTAAAATTATTCCAATCTAGATCAGAAAAATAAAATATCCAAAGTTTTGTTTCTCCACTTCAGTTTCATGGCACAGAAACTACTCAATATTTTTAAAAGCTTGATCTGGTTTTTATCATTAGTATCAAACTTGATCCACAACAAATGAAGCCAAATGAAAGAAACTTACACTAATTTCTGATTTGCTTAACAGCGTGTTCAACTCACCTCAAGTGCCATCAGCCTCATTTTCCTAATAGCACTTTTTCCGCAAATCACTTTCAAATAATGAGGAGCTGAAATAAAATTTTTCCACAAAGAAAAATTGGTAGAAATAGATTGAGGTTTTTGCAGCAGCACCCTTAATGTCAAAGCAACTATTAGTCAATAAAATTTAAAATTTTGGAAAAGGGAGTGAGTGAAATTGAACTCAAGAATCATTACAAAGCTCATTCTCTGTGCTCTAAACTAGGGGGGAAATGGGTTTTTCTGTTTGCATTGCATTTCCCCTCACTTAAGTTGCTTTGGGAGGAAATGAAACTTTACATTACATAATTCCAAATGGTAACAATTGAGATTATTAAATGAAGGCTCCAAAAAGCTGCTGTAGTCTGGAACAGATCAGGACTTCATCAGATAAGCTGTGCTTCCCACACAGCATCCCAAATCCCACCACCCCCAGAGAAGTCCCCTTGGAAAGGCTTGGGACTGCGTGGGAATAAATCCAAATATACACTGAGCATCCAGGGGGGATGGCTCCCCACTGCCCTGGCAGTGCCCAGGCCGGGCTGGGCAGGGCTGGGAGCACCTGGGGCAGGGGCAGCTGTGTCCCTGCCATGGCAGGGTGGCACTGGGGGGGCTCTGAGGCCCCTTCCAGCCCATCCTGGCACTGTGTGCCAGCTGCCAAGGGCACAGCACAGACCTGGCTGTGCCCCTGGCCACCCACCCCTGCTGCCCATCCCTGCTGTGTCCCAGGGGATCTGCACCAGGGACAGCTCCCGTGTCCCCTCCCAGTGCTCCCTGCAGGGAACGCTCCCCATCCCCAGCTCTGGGGCCTCGCTGGGCTCGTTACTGGGCTGCAGCTCGCTCCTCTAATTAATGCTCCCACACCAGCCACGAGCACGGAGTGACAAGTGCTGCTTGAGCCCTGACAAATACCCTGCTCCCAGCCACCCCCTCATCCCACCCACCCTGCCAAGCACAGGAGATGCCTCGGAATGCTTTGAAGGAAATGAGCACCCAGCATGGATCCAATTTGTATCTTCCACATTTAATACAACTTGATGGGAGGCTGAACTAGGATAACACCAAACTAAAAATAGCTGCTCCTGTTATCGGAGTTGTTCACTAATTCTGACATGAGCCAACATGTGCTTTTATTAGGAACTCACAGGAGTAATTTATCTGAATGAAATTGCAATATAGAATTAGTACCGTGCACCTGTGCCCATTGCTTAGGCTGATTTCAATCTGTGCACAGCTTTCAAAGCACACCGAGCGCACCCCGGCTGTTCCTGCTGTCACACGCTGAGTGTCACACGCAGGCACAGAGCTTCCCTCTCCTCCAGGCAGAGCTCCCTGCCTTCCCCTGCTCCCCCAGGAGAGCAGAGGGCTGAGGGGGCCCCCAATGGTGTCATGGAGTGGGGCTGGAGAGGTGTTACCCTGACGGGTGGGAGCCCTGGAAAAGGAACAAGAACGTTTCGTTCCCTGGTGTATTTTGTGGACTGTGTTCTAGCTCCCAGGCCATTCCTGCCAGTGCCACCGTGCCAAAAATGCCACGTACCTCGTCCAGGCGCAGGGTCCTGCTCTCCCTGTCTGCTGTGACAGGGCACAGAGACAGCACTGCTGCTCCACACGCCACGCTGCCACGGAACAGACGTGCAGCTGCTGGGGAGAACACACACAGACACAGGCTGTAGGGCAGAACATGTCCGTTCAGTCAGAAACATCCCCAGCAGCACCCTGGGGGAAGCAGGAGCAACTGGAAACTGCTTTGCTCCTCTGGGAACATGGGAGGGCAATGGGAGCAGTGCTGTGGGGCTGAGGGGCCTCTCCCCTGAGTTCTTTGCTCAGATTCTCTGTTCAAACACCCACAGCTGCTGACAGCACCCCCGTGTCACCCCGTGCCCCTACCCAGAGGGTGGTGATGTCCCCCCAGGGCTGGTGGCCTCTGTGCACACACAGGTGACCACAGAGCTCAGGCTTAGCGTGGCTCTGAAGTTCTTCCTGCAGCCTGAGCCCCTGTGAAGCTCAGTCAAGGCCCTGCTCTTTGGGAGTACTCGAATATAAAATACATCTCCTTTAATCGAGAATTGAAGCATTGCTCATATTTTACACAAGTGCTGAAGTCCCAGGGGAGAAAACTTCGTGCTCACCTTTAACTGAAGCCTGACCTGGATTTGAGCAGCTTGCAGGGAAGGGCTGGAACTGGGGCAGGTCTAAGAGCTCTCCCTAAGCTAGAGCTGTAAAGGTTGAGTCCCTCTGTCCCAAAGGACCCCATCCTTCATCCCAGCTCCTTCCCTGCACCCTCAGGGCAGCCTGAGAGCTGCTGCCCATCCTCAGAGAGCAGCAGAGCCCCCACACGCTCAGGGCAGCCCTTGGGCCCCACAGCAGTGCCACACCTGCCCCATCCCAGCATTCCAGAGACGCAGGTCCTGATCCTCTGAAGCCAAGGATTGGCATCTCCAGCATATTTGTAACCTCCCCAGCGAGGACTCAGAGGAAAAGCTGCAGCTTCCTTCTGAAGGACAGGGAAAAGAATCAGCACTTTATCTGCACCACTTACTGGCACTGGGGCTTTCCTCGCCTCTGTCCCAAAGCAGTAAATCAGTTGGCACTGAATAAATTAAATTAATCCACCTGAAATATTCACCTGGCAGCAGTTGGGTAAAACAACCTACAGAGCCTCCTCCAAACAAGATCAGCTGCTGTTGCAGGTCTGAGCAGAGCTGAGAACACAGCGACTACAGCAGGTACAGCAGAGACACGCAAGGGGATTTTAATTGCCTGCAACTCCGGGGCTGTCAAACTGCGGGACGGGGAGGGAGAAGCCTTCGTGGTTACCTCACAGTCAGAGATGAGTGGGGTGTTTGAGCTTGAAATGCTTTTACGTGATAAGGGGCTTAAAATAGTAATCAACTCTTCTCATTCAAATAGAAATGTGTTTTTCTCTCCCGTGGCTTCGTGCATGTGCTGAGGCGGTAACTAGGTCATGGAGGCAGGAGGAGCTGGGGAGGAGAATAACTTCTGTATCCTGGGGATAATTCACACAGCGGGTCCTGTGCTGCGGGGCACAGCAGGGACCGGGGCGGGCAGGCTCCTCGTGGGCAGCCTGATGGGCACCAGGGACGGGCTCCCACCCCAAAACTCCCTGTGCTGCACCCCACACAGCTCTGCAGTCCTGCCCAGGGGCTGCAGCCACTGGCACGCTGGGCAGGGCTGTGCCCATCACCAGGAACCACTGCTGGGCTGTGCCCATCACCAGGAACCACTGCTGGGCTGTGCCCCCACAAAGAATCACTGCTGGGCTCTGCCCTCACCGGGAACCACTGCTGGGCTGTGCCCATCACAGGGAATCACTGCTGGGCTGTGCCCATCACAGGGAATCACTGCTGGGCTGTGCCCATCACCAGGAATCACTGCTGGGCTGTGCCCGTCACCAGGAACCACTGCTGGGCTGTGCCCATCACAGGGAATCACTGCTGGGCTGTGCCCATCACCAGGAATCACTGCTGGGCTGTGCCCGTCACCAGGAATCACTGCTGGGCTGTGCCCATCACAGGGAATCACTGCTGGGCTGTGCCCGTCACCAGGAATCACTGCTGGGCTGTGCCCATCACAAGGAATCACTGCTGGGCTGTGCCCTCACCAGGAACCACTGCTGGGCTCTGCCCATCACAAGGAACCACTGCTGGGCTGTGCCCATCACAGGGAACCACTGCTGGGCTCTGCCCTCACCAGGCACCACCGCAGGGCATCGGGGCCGGCCGCAGCCCCGGCACAGGCGGGCACGGACCGGGCTGCGGGCAGCCAGGAACCCTCCAGGCACAAACCTCACCAGAGGCACGCTGCTGTCCTCAGGCAGGCCTCTGTCTGCTCCGTGGGCTCTGGATCTGGAGGGAAACCCCACGGGCACAGCCTGGAGGCTGCAGAGGTGCCGGCATCGGGGCATTGGTGTGCCAGGGCAGCACAGCAGGGCCAGCACCCCACAGGGACAGCCCCAGCTACCAGGGCTTGCTTCTGGGGACAAGGAACTGACCCCACAGAAGAGTTTGCTTTCTAAAAAGCGGATTTAAAGTCCACTGTAGCAGGCCCAGGGCCTGCAATGCCTCCATGGCAGCCTAAGCTAGGAAATGCCTGGTCACAATGACTGGACCTAAGCAGCCCCTCTCCTGCCTTCGGACCCTCGTGATCTCTCTGGAAGACTACAGGTCACTTTCCTTTGACCCTTGCCATTGGAGAAGTTCTAAAACTCCTGTACCCCATATAAAGCCCTACTTCTGCCCAGTTCGGGAGCTGTCCCTGAGACCTTTGCAGGAGACTCCAATAAAGACATCCCTGTGGAACCTCACACAGCCTTCTCCAGCCTCTGCCAAAGGCACTGAGCAAGCTAAAGAGCTGAAATCACAAATGAGCTGATAACACAAAGAGATGAGCTGCTTGCTAAGGTTCCCTGTGGCTCTGGAGCCTGCCTGAGGGGCCCGGACAGGTCGTGCTTAACTGGACTTCTCTGTCCTGGGCACCCACGGCAGCCAGGTTGGGGGCACCCCGAAATGCCAGAGTCACCTCAGTGCATTACCCAGGAACAATACATGTGTTTTAGTTCAGAGGGATGGGTAATCGTGACACACTCAGAAATGCTTCAGGAACACCATGTTTGCATTCCTGCACCTGCAGGCGAGCACACACCTCAGAGCTGGCCCTGTGCAGACAGCCAGCCCCTGCACACAGCTGCTCTCCTGGCCCCTGCAGCATCCTCCCACCCCTGGCTGGGCTCCACCTCGCGCGCCTGGAAACGAGAAGCCGAGTCCTCCAAGCCAGGATAGACACTCTACCCCCAGGAAGCAACAAAATGAAGATGTCACTTATGAAGGGAGAAGCTGCCAGGTTTACTAGAAACGTGGTGATCAAATCAGAGACGTACTGGTGTGGAGAACAGTTTAACATATGCTTGGGATTTTTTTCATCTGTTCAAACCCAAGGCCATCCCCACGCTACCTACCTGTGAATCCCCACGTTTCCAATTCATTTCTATCTTCCAGAGGAACCTTTTTGGCAAACAACACACTGAACCACTGCCAACGAATCCCTCCAGTGCGTGGCGATGACTGGGCTGTGGTTCTGGAAGTTCTACAGATGAGTCCTTCACATCCAGTTAGTGCCTCCTCACTGCTCCCCGTGTGCCACATCGCAGCTAATTACTGATTGCATTCCCCGGAATTTATTCACAGACAAAAAGTAAAAATGCATAATTCGCTGTGGCAGATCCTCAGCAATTCACACCAGCCTCCCATGGCAGCAGCCACATCCCGGCTACAGCACAGAGAATTTAGATATGCAAATGGGCAGATTGCTAGTTTACAACCCAAAATGGGCATAGTTTACAACCGAAAACAAAACAAGAGATGCTTCTCTTAACAATTCCTGCAGAGCTGGTTGGGTGGCTCCTGTGTGTGCCTGGCTAAGAGAACCACGGGCTCTAAGCTGTTTTCAGCCTGCAAAGCACTTTGAGCTCTTCCTGTTTCTCAGGTATTTGCATATTTTCTCCAGCATTTAAATTCCAGTTCTGCTACCCTGAAACCAGCATGTTGCAGCTGTCACAAATTTATAGGCACACATAATCATAGAACCCACTTGTGTGTACAGCCAAGCAGCTGCATGTGTGTGCCTGCATAATGACAATTACATTGTAATTAACAGTATCTTAATATATTAATATAGTAACATATAGCTGTATTAATTATTAATCCTGTTAGTTATCTGTATGCTATTTCAAACATTTTACAGTAAAACTGAAAATAACGTTAATTTATTCTTCATGGTGTCCACCATGGATGAGGCATGATGAAATTCAGATACACCAAATATTGAATGCAGGTACCCCATTAAGTACCAAACATTTGCTCTGGGATGTGCTGGAGAAGGAGGCACATGAGGGACTCATTAGGGACTCATGCAGGCTCCAGTTCCTAGGACCAGAGAACTTGGGGCTGCATCAGCTCCCCAAGGCACAAGAGTCACAGAACCAGGGAATGCTTTGGGCTGGAAGATCAACCCACCCCACCCCTGCCATGGCAGGGACACCTCCCACTGTCCCAGGTGCTCCTAGCCCCAATGTCCAGCCTGGCCTTGGGCACTGCCAGGGATGCAGGGGCAGCCCCAGCTGCTCTGGGCACCTGTGCCAGGGCCTGCCCACCCTGCCAGGGAACAATTCCTAATTCCCAATACCCCACCCATCCATGGCTCAGCTCTGCCCGAGCACAGGTGAATGACAGGGAGCCAGGGGACAGCCTGCCCTGGCTGCCCTCTACCCAGGGCTCAGCAGGACCCTCTGCACAGTGACCCAAGTGTGGCTCAGGAGGAGCCAGGGGACAGCCTGCCCTCACTGCCCTGTCACCCAGGGCTCAGCAGGACCCTCTGTCCCCAGACCCGAGTGTGGCTCAGGAGGAGCCACCAGCAGGACAGGAGCCCCACACACACAGGGCTGGCCTGCAGGGACAGGAGGCACCACTCCTGCTGCAGAGAGGACAGCAACGCGCTCCGTCCTCGCCTGGAGTTCACCTGGGTGCCTCTCACAGAGGAACTCGGGATGTTTGTTTTCCTGGCGCCTGGCTCTCCTCGCTTGAGCAAAGCCCGGGTCCCAGGCAGCTGTGCTGGGAGTGCTGACGTGCTCCTGCAGGAGCAGTGCCCGCACAAAGCAGCCCTGGAGCAGATGGACACATGAAATAATTACAGCTGACAGCTGACAACCAGACTAAGAAGGTGTCAGTCCCACAGCAGAACCCTGTCCTTTGAAAAACACATTTAAAACTTTAGCTTAAAAATCCACAAACACTCTCAAACCCCACACTGTTTGAACTGTTTGTTTTCCTTCCCTGTCCTGCTCTTCCCATTTTCCTGAGACTTCCTGGTTTTTAATGAGCGACTGCCCAAATTTGAGTTATAAATGCTAAATATACAACCTTAAGGCTGCGCTGCAGTCAGATTTTTTCAGGTGCCTTTCTTACTACACAGTCCAAATATAAGTATGAAACATTTCTTTTTTCCAACTTTACTGCATATTCCTGCTTTCTCCTGACTCTGCTCACATTAATTCAGCAGCAGGTTCCCAGAGAGGAGCTCTGCCCTCAAGCACTGGTGCTGCCTTTCCATCTACTCCAACAACATACATCAACATTTTATAAAAGCCATAAAATATGCTGCAGTCTAGTTTTATCTCCTCTCTTTGAACATGCAAATAATTTGACTCCATCTTACCCAACCACTCATTAACCAGTGATAGGATGAGCAGGGTAATTTACTGCCTGGTGCTGGCAGAGGAGGGGAAGGAGGGAAGGGGTGGGTGGAGATGCTTTTCTGTCTGAGGCACTTTGAGCGAGCAGTGCTGCTGCTGGAGAAGTCTCGCTTCTTCTCAGCCTTTCATCCCCGGGCACTTTTCATCTTTCCCACGTCTGACAGAAATCCTTCTGAGCACCAGCTCCTGCTTGTCACCACGCTGCTGTGCCCTGCCCGCCGCCATCCCCTGGCTCCGGCTCCCTCCTGACTCAGAGCCGCTGCCCAGCTCGTGCCTTGCTCCACCAGCAGCCCGGCAGGAACGGCCTGCAGCACAGGGCAGCTCTGGGAGTAGGGTTCCCCAGAGCCAGCAGGGTCCCCGGGGTGCCACAGCCACCAAGGCCAGGCCCCTGGGCTGCGGACGTTCCTCGTTCAGCCTTGCTGCCCACGGGTGCAACACACAGGGAATAACAAACTACCCTGGCACTGGGCAAGGACTGGAGCCTGGACTGGGATGTCTGCAGCCAGCTGTGACCATGCTGTGACCATGCTGGACCAGCCAGCCAGGACCATGGTGGGCAGAGCCTCCAGCCAGCAGGGCTGCGGGCACAGGGCCTGGGGGGCTGGCAGCAGGGCGCTGGGCACACACTGCCACACCACAAGTGCTCTGCAAAGCCACAGTGACCTACTTTCCAGCCAATTTACACGCGCTCCATGGATGCCTCGAGTCGCTCTGCAAACAGAATGTCATTTTACCTTTGTCAGACAGATGAAACCGTTATTGGAAAAGCCAGAAATCCCTCTCATCCTGCAAAGGAATTGAGAAATAGCACCCCAGGTCCTCACAGCCCCCGGGCACAGCCCAAAGGCTCCTCTGTGCCACCCACAGCCTCCTACAAACACACAGCAACCAGCCTTCAACTCCAGATCAGCAGAGCTGGGACAGCTTTTCTGCTGCTGTTTGGTGGTCCCATTCCCAAACACCAAAGTTTTGGAATTGCATCAGAACTCCAGCTTCTCTCTTTCTCTAATGAGGGCTGCAGCCCTGTCAGCTGAGAGAGCAGAAACTCCCTTCTCTCCCCTGCTAAAGGCGTCCTTTCCCACCTTCCACGTGAATGTCCTCGTCTGTCTGATAAGCAGTATCAGAAGAATCTGCTCTGGAGGTGCTGTGTCTGCTCAAGGCCGTGAAGAGGAGCGCCAGGTGAGGCTGGAGGAAGGCCACGGCCACTCTGAACAGGCAGGAACCACCTACCAGGGTGGGATGGGAAGGAAGCGTTCAGGCACATTTGCAGACAATAATGATGCTATGATGGAACTAAACTGCAGGTAAAATCGTACTGTTATTATGTGTTATGATTCAATTACCCACAAAAAGTCCTACTCAAGACATCTAAGAAACAACAAAATGCACATCCTGGGAAACACAAAACCCAAAAACCGTGCCGATCAAACGCTCACCTTGAATGTGAGCATTCCTAGTTCCACTGCTAATTTATCTTTAACTGCAGGATGCCCAGCTGGGATGGGAGCTGGCACACTGGGCTCTGCAAAGGCGTTTCCCGGCCCTCTCCTGCTGCCTGCACAGGTGCAAAGGGACAGAAAGGGGCACGGCTCAACCCAGCAGCACGAACAGGGGCACAGAGCAGCCACCAGCAGGGTGGGGTGCAGGAGCTGTGCCAGGGAGCACCCCCTGCCCCCCACAGCCCAGCACCCGCCGGGCCAAGGTGCATTTGGAGCCTCCTTTTGTACCCACACCTGCCAACCTGCCAGCTGCAGCTGCCCGAGAGCATTAGAGAAGGGCTGTGGGACAGCAAATTCCCCCACTCACACACCAACCCCACCTCCTTCCACCCTCAGCTCAGCCTCACCAGGTGAGCTCCGCTGAGACATTTCGTAAGTAGTAGAATTCTGCTTCTTCCTCTTCTGCCTTAAAATGAAAGCAAATCAAAACCTGAGGCAGAGAAAGGCAGGGATAGGTGGATATTGGGAGGAAATTCTTGGCTGTGAAGGTGGTGAGGCTGGCACAGGGTGCCCAGAGCAGCTGGGGCTGCCCCTGGATCCCTGGCAGTGCCCAAGGCCAGGCTGGACAGGGCTGGGAGCAGCCTGGGACAGTGGGAGGATAATGGAAGGTGTCCCTGCCATGGCAGGGGTGGCACTGGATGGCTTTAGGGTCCTTTCCAACTCCAACTATTCTGGGATTCAAGGAGAACTCAGTTACTGCATAATAAAATACTGAGACGTGAATCATTTTGAAGACCCCAAGAAAGAAGCTGTCTATAAACAACTCAGGCTGAGCAGAAATGCAGCACACCAAGCTCCCGGAGAGCTCAGCTTGCACACGGGTGCCTCAGTGGAGATACCTGTCTGGTATCTGGGAGGCTTTGGGGCACACGTGTGCTCCTCCAGAGCACAGCAGCTAAGCCAGCAGAAAAAGCAGAGTCCTGCCATCCAGCCCTCACTGGGTTTCATTTTTTGCTCCACTTCACAAGCAATAACTGTGGGATGATAAGGATTTGCAAAACAAACAGAAAGCTGCACAGCGCTTGTGTTTGGAAGCTCTGAGCATGAAAATCCTTTCAGGCCCTATCTCCCCCCTTGCCGAGATAAACCCCTCCTGAGTGTGCTGCTTAAATCTCCTACAGAAACAAACAACCCCAAAGCCTGTTATTTTCTTGGCACAACTGCTCTCAGAGCAGGGGGCTGAGCACCCCATCCAGCCACGTTTTACATTTGCCCAAGTTCTTCTCCTCCAAGTTAAGGCAAGGAAATGGAAGTTGCCTCCACGAAGCACAAAACCAAGCTGGATTCACTGAGCAGCCCCTCCCAGCAGGACACCATGGAGGGATCCCATTTCCATCCCCTTCTCTTGTCCCCCTCTGAGCGTAGATCATTTCCAACACGCAGGGTGAAATGGGGTCCTGGGGCAGCAGGGCTGGACCCCCCCCAGTGTAACTGAGCTCTTCATCAGACACCACAGCAAAATGCTCTATCCCAACCCATCTCACTTGAGAGCAGTCAGATTTCGTGCTGAGCAGGGGTAAAGGGAACTGGACAAATACAGGGAGGGGAAATCCATGGGCCCCGAAATGCTCTGCAAGTGTAAAGAGCTGAAACAGCTGGAGCTGGACACCAGCCTGGGGGGACACGGGGGGGCTGCCTGGCTCCTCTGTGTTGCCACAGCCACTGCTGGGGGGCCTAGAGAGGGACTCTGCTCATCCCAGAGGGAGCCAGCAGGATGGCACACGGGTCACCTCCCCCTCCCTGCACACGCCTTGTTCAGGAGGAGAAGAGAATAAAGCTGTTTGCCTTCAAAACTTCAGTGCAGAGTTTTATATTCAGAACAATAAAGTCCCAAAGGAGGAAGAAGCAATTTTAACTTAAAATTACACCATTCACTCAGTCCTTGCCATTTTTAACAAACACATTGCTCTGTCTCTGTCCCACCAATCCTCAGCTCTCCCTCTATGTTTCTAACAGTTCTAAGCTAATTAATTTCCCACAATAACAACCTCCCAGGGATATACAGCTGGATAATCCTCAGCCCCTCCTGAAGTTAGCTTCCTGTAGGGCTGGCAGCAATTACTGCTCGTTAGTGCTCTGCCATACACAGACTCCACGGGGTTTGGATCGACTGGCTTGCAGGAGCACCACCAGAGGAAACAAGAGAGTGTGGGGTCCCTGTAACAGAGACTTCACAGGGAGAGGGCATCAGGCGAGAGGCTGGGGTGCAAAGACAGGCACAGCTCTTTAATCTGCATTTACACACAGCAAAAGAGGGAGCAGGGTGCAGCCTGGGGGCGTTGCTGTGATCCCCTGGGGCACCAGGATGGGACACTCCTGCCCCCGAGCACAGGCAGTGCCCCCTCACCAGGGGATCCCACAGCCACCCATCCCTGTGCATCCCACACATCAGCTGCCCCAAAGCTCCTCCTGCACGTCCCAGTGGCAGGAACAGCTGCTAAAGCCAGAGGGGTGACTGTCACTGCACGATCGGGGGTATCCCAGCCTGCACTGTGTTTTGTGGGAGTAAAAAGCCCCGAGTTTCCTCAGAAAACTCAACAAAAGCCTCGGGGGGACAGTGGAGGCCAAGCTGGCCACCCTCAGGAGCAGAGCACTGCGGCAGGGTCCCACTGCTGGCTGCTCTGCAGGTCACACAGGGGAATCATTCTGTGTTAACCCGGGAAAAACTGATGCCACGCAGCAATGTCACACACAACACGTGTGCCAATAAAAGCCTGTTGTGGCAATGGTGACAAGCGCGTTCTGCCAGCTCCCTGTGCATCTCTAAAGCTTTCCTTTGCATGCAGCAGAGTGCAATAGTTTCAATAACGTCCAGTCTGGGCAGCAATTGGCCTTTTCCTGGGAGTCCCACAATAACAAGAACAGCAGAGGCCAAACTGTTTTCACTGAAAGGTGTTGTTTTTCCTGAGGAGTTTGTTCAGAATTCCAACCCAGACACCTGGAAAATTGACTCTGCACCCATGAAACCTCCAACAGCAAGGGAGGCATGGCCTTGGTTCTCCAAACAAACAGCAGCACTGCTGCTCTCAGTACAGGGTTATTCCTAATTGTGATCCTCACGGATGCAAACCCGGGTAGGAAATCATTCCTTACCTTCAACAGCCCCGGGAGCTGGCAGGAGCATCCTGGGGAGGGCAGGGAAGGGAGCCCCAGCTCCTGAACAGCTGCACAGGCAGGATTCCAGCTGGGAAGGACATCCAGAGAAGCACTGGTCAGGGAGGAGCACGAGGCTCCGGGAGCCAGCGACACTCGGGGCACAGAGTGCAGCTGGAATCAAGTGTTCATTCAGCTTAACTTGGATAATTCATTTTTTCTCTCATGTCCAGCTCTCTTCAAAATTTACATCTGCTGCCTGGATTGCAGCCTTTCATGTTCTGTTTTTGAATTATATGTTGCATATGTTACAGCACAAGAAATTTGACTTTTCAAATGCCAACAAATGGCTACAAAATTGGCCCCTTGTGAATAACAGCCCAGCAGCATTTCCATGTAATTATTTTGCCCGGGAATTTAATTTGCAAGACATGAAAGTTCTGCTGGCTGAAAGAGCAGCACATAATGATCCCTAAGCAGGGGGAGAGGCTGCCCTGCTGCAGACCTGGAGCCCCTGCCCCCTCCCCAGCCATAACTCCAGTCCCTGCAGCCAGGAGTGTCCGTGCCACGGCCGGGGTGAAGCTTTGTGGGGACAGCAGCAGAGTGGGGCACCCACCTCAGCGCCCTGCCTGTCACAGCCCAGCAGTGGAGCCACTCAGGGGCTGCCAACCCCTCACACCAGGGCACAGCTCAGGATCAGGACATCCCCAAAATCACAACATCACTATCACAAAACCCCAGGGTGGTTTGGCTTGGAAGGGACCTTAAATCTCACCCGTGCCATGGCCAGGGACTCCTCCACTAGACCAGGTTGCTCAGGTTGCCAACTGCTCTCAGGAAACAAAAGATCATTTTATCATTTTAAAAGATAAAACACTGAGCGAAATCAGGCAGAACAACACAGAGAAAACCCATGGAGAGGCACATCCCAGTCACAGAGGCAGTCCCACAGTCCCTCTGGGCTCGAGGACACGGGGCTGAGCCCCCTGTGCCCAGCTGTGCTCCCCAGCTCCTCACTCTCCGTCTCTGGGCTCAGCAGGACTGACTGAATTGAAAGCAGATGGCATTGGAGACATTTCAGATCACTTTTGTCCTGATTCACTCCAGAGAAAGTTCTTACATAACTCTGACATTTAGTGTCTCCATGCAGGGAGAAATTCCCTTTCTTTGTCCTGTGCTCTTGTGCCTTTTTTTTTCATTTTAAAGATTTCAAGTTCAATGTTGATCTTGTCACTGTTGAGGTACATTAACTGTTGTAGCCATGAGGAGAAGGCACTCGGGGGGGCAGGACATGAGCTGTGTGATCACCAGTGTCAGTCCAGCCTCCCCGAGGCAGGAGAGCAGCTCCAGCAGGGCTGGGGACAGCGAGTGGCACTGGCTGCTGGGTGTCCAGGGAGCTGCTGGGGACGGGCAGGGACAGGTGCCTTAGCCAGGCACTGCCAACCAGGCCATCACCACCCCTGAGATGGGCTCCTCAGCAGCAGGCTGGCATCATCAGGGCCTCTGCAGCTCAGCAGGGAGGGAGCAGGTGCCCAGGTAACCTCAGCCACCCCAAAGTGCAGAACCTCGCCAGGACAGCCTGACCTGGTCTCACCATCCAGCTTCAGGCAGTCACCACTTCAGCCTCCTCAGGTTCCTACCATGGACTCCTCCAAGGTGTGGAATCTCTGGTTTGATTATCCAGGAACAAGTTCCTTCTTCTCAAGGGGAAAAGTGAAAAGGGGAAATTCTAGATAAAATCTTCTTGGATTTGGAATTGGGGCACATTTCTACCCCGAACAAATTTTCTGTAATATTTGTTTTTGTTAAACTAAGCTCAGCAAAGTGCTTTCTCTAAAGATCAACAGAAGCTGTAGAAAGACAGAAGCAAAGACAAATCATGGGATCATGGATGATGTGCAGGAATAGAACACTGATGAGTATTTGGTTAGTAAGATCACACTGAGCCTTATGGGATCCTGAGACTCCTGGCTAAATCCTGATGAACCCAAATATAAAGTACCAGAAATGAAAGTTTAATGCTGAGCTTGATTTTGACATTTTTGCCTTGGAAACATTCCAAGGTAGGCTGAATAGCCAGAGACAGCAACCTTGGAAAAGCTGTGAACCTCCATGAGATCTTCATCAACCAATCTAGATTGAAATGTCTGAAGGAAAATGTAATTCACAGGGAAAAACAAACCAACCAGCCACCCTAGAAAATACCAAATGCCAGTTAAACAAGTTCATCTTTTCCATTTCATCAAATACCCAGGAATACATTTTAAACAAGATTTGTCCCTGTCTACTGCAGAATGCTTTGTCCTCTGGTCATGTGTTACAGAGAATGTAAGTAAACTGTTTTCAAAAACACTTTCCTGACCATGGGGTGTTACTCTCACGGCTGTTTGGTACACAGCAGCAGGTCCCACATGGCTCAGACTGGCCAGCCCAGGGCTGCTAAAGGCAGCAGGCTGTTTGAGCACTGTGTGGGGGTTTGCTCCAGCCTGCAGCCCGGGGGCTTCACTGCTGCTCCAGGTGTGCCCCCGGAGTATGATCTGCAGGCAGATGAAAACTAATTAGAAAACAGATTGATGTCGAGGTGACAAAAGGCACTCATTATCCCAGGGAGCCTGGAGCTGAGGAATTGAACACATTCTGCCCTCCCACGGCTGGGGCTTCTCCAGCTGCTTTGAACACCCAGCCAGGCTGAGCTGGGCGGGGCACAGGGCAAGGCCAGCGAGCGCTGCTCGCTCTGGAGGACTGGGAAATAAATTATTTGTCATTCCAGGCTCCTACAGGAAGAGCACCAGCAGCTGCTGCTGCCAGAGCCGAGCTGCAGCTCCCTCAGCCCCAGCGGGAGCCCAGGCATCGCCCCCCTCCCCATCCCCGGGCACCTCCGTGGGCACAGGGTGTCCTGCTGGGCACAGGCACAGGGCTGCCTCTGCCTGTGCCCCGACACCAGGACACCACAGTGCTTGGGACCAAACTGCTTGCCTGGTTTGAGCAGCATTGGCACCAAACGGGTGTAAGCTGCACACGCAAACAGAGAAGGAGCAGTGGTGTCTGTTGGGAAGCTCTTGCCTCTCCTCCAGACGCCCCAGGAGGCATGCCTCGGGCAGAGAATTGGAGTATTAGTCTGCAAAACTAGTTACGGGCTGTTGGCTAATGGGCTGAATTAGTCTCCGTGAAAAATTGCCCCATTTGGCTTTATCACGAGCCTTTGGCCACACACGCTCCGAGGAGACAGAGCTCCATTAATTAGTGCTCGTTACTGCTGCCTCAGGTGGCGTGCCTTTCACCTGAGCTCCAGCAGCCACGTTCCCAGGGAACTGATTCCCCCGGAATACCCCTGCCCCACGCCCAGGGCTCCCAGAGACCCCCAGGCAGATTTTCTGCTCTTATCTAAGGCTCTCTAAGGGTCAGTTTGGGCCGTTTTAGTCACACTGCCCCTCGGTGACCCCACCCTGTCACACGCTCAGGGGTCACACTGCCCCTCGGTGACCCCACCCTGTCACACCCCCAGGGGTCACACTGCCCCTCGGTGACCCCACCCTGCCACACGCTATGGGGTCACCCCCTGCCCCTCGGTGACCCCAGCCTGTCCCCAGGTGGGCTGCAGTCACCCCCAGGGCCCTGTCCCACAGCTGCAGGACAGCTCCTGGCTGCACCCGAATTACCTGCAGCTCCTGGCACTTGGGTGGGCCACACCTGAAAACAAAGAGCCCCCTGACAGCGACAGTGACAGCCCCAGGGAGAGCTGCCGGGCAGGAGCGAATCCTAAGGCTTAGCAATAAAAAGCATCTTTAGAAGTTCATGGATATTTTCAGGCAGAAAAAAAAAGTAATATTAATCCTAAGCACTGAGATAAACTGCCATGCTACATTTAAAAGATGCTCTATTTATTCTAGGGATTTTTTTTAATTATAAAATCAATGAAGTGTTAATGATTTTAAGAATCACTTCAGCTCGCTCGGAGTTTCAAAACAACTTTTTTTAGTCTATGGCATAAATTCATAAGCTGCTCAGTTTGACCAATTTGTCAAGACAATTTCCATTAGTAAACATGAATATTTAATGAAAGGGAAAAATGGCATGAGCAACTTCACTTAAGCGACTAATGACTTACTGGAAAACAAGTAAGATACATTAATATGCCACTTCTTTAGGTATTTGCAGAGCACAACCACCTAAATATTCAGCAAGCTCCTTATTTTACCTTATCTTTATTTATCTATGTATCTGTGTGTCTGCCCTTGCTATTGTTTATAGATGTCAGCAAATCCACTCAAAAATAAACCACTTTTTTTGTTGTTTAATCCAGTCACTGCTGCTTGTTTCCACGTGGCTTTCACAAGAGGGCCTCAAAGTCCCTTCTCCTCCTTCATTGCTCAATTGGCCAATTTGTTTGTTTAACGGCAAATCCGAAGGCTGACGGCCTCACAGCCCTTGTTAACGTACCGAAGGAGAGAAAATCAGTGCAGGGCTCTGCAAAACCAACTCGAGACCCAGGAGCTGTTCCAGATCTCAAGCCACAGCAGGCTGCCAGGAGCAGCTGGCCGACACCAGGCTGTGCTTCCCAGCCACCCTGTGCTGTGCCATCGCCCTGTGGAAACGCCTGGGGCACTTTGGGGAGCATCCAGCGGGAGGGCAGAGCCGCTGCTGCGGCCGGAGCTGCGCGGATGTCTGTGCCCAAGGAGACGAGAACGGTGTCAGCACAGATTGCTGGTTCCTCCCAGCCACGAACTGCGCAGCGGCACCAGCGATGCCCTGCCTTTCCCCCTGCTTGTCCCGCGGTGGGGTGGCCCTGCCACAGTGTCCCCAGCGCCACGGCGCATCCCTCTGTCCCATGGGGCCACCCGCTGTCCCATGGGGACACCCTCTGTGCTACAGGGACATTATTCTGTGCTACAGGGACACCCCACTGTCCCGTGGGGACACCCTGCTGTCCCACAGGCACATCCCTCTGTCCCATGGGGACACCCTCTGTGCTATAGGGACATCATTCTGTGCTACAGGAACACCCCACTGTCCCACGGGGACATCCCACTGTCCCACGGGGACATCCCTCTGTGCTGCAGGGACAGCCCGTTCTCCCATGGGGACACTCTGCTGTCCCACGGGGACATCATTCTGTGCTACAGGAACACCCCTCTGTCCCACGGGGACACCCCACTGTCCCACGGGGACATCATTCTGTGCTACAGGGACAACCCGCTGTCCCATGGGGACATCCCACTGTCCCACGGGGGACATCCCTCGGTGCCACAAGGACATCCCTGTCTCCCATGCCCCACGAGGTGTCAGGGCTGGTCCCAAAGCGCAGCCCTGCTGCCCTCCGCGGGCAGGTCCCGCCTGCTGTCCGGGCTCCGTCCCGGCTGCTCTCGGGGCTCGGTGCCGGGATGCCGCTCGGGCAGCCCCGGGCACACCGAGCTCATCCGCACGCAGAGCAGCTGGGAAAAGTCATGCTAGGCAGGAACACGATTGCAGCCATTGGAGAGGGAGCTCGGCGCTCCGCAGGCAGCAGCTCTCCTCCCAGCTGACCTCCCTCCGCCACAAATCGCTTTTGACAGGCGCTCACAAATCCTAAAGTGAAAAGCTGTTTCCTTTAGTCACTATCCCCGTAAAATACACTGACTCTCTTAATTACATGCTTAGTTTTTTTCCAAAGGCTCTACCCATGCATGTAGGCAATAACTCAAGCTGAGAGGCAAGGGACCATGCAATAGAGCGAGAGCAGTGCAGCCTGGTGGAAAACACCCCAGCCCCGTGCCCAGGGGACTCTGCTGGGCCAGCACCAGCTCCCCGGGGCCAGCTCCCACACACCAGCTGAGCCCAGAGCACACAGCTGGGTTTGCTCACAGCAGCACCCGGCTGACCCGCCAATCCTCACACGTAATCTCTGCTGAGAGCTTTTGGTACCCTAACTCAAGCGCATCAAAAGCATCCCAGCCAACCAATTTTGTGTGAATTTGATATGGATTTACTCATGGCAGAGTTTGTTTGAAGTCTGCAACAAGGCACCTTTATGCTCTTCCACCCCAAAGCATCCTTCTGCTGTGCTTCAAGGTAGGCTAGCAAAAAAATAAAAAATTAAAAAAGGGAACAAACAACCCAAATGCAAAAACTAAGAAGCAATTAAAAGCTATGTCCCCGAAAAGAGGAAATGATAAGAAAATACAGGTGACAGAGCCCTGCACCTCCCCGGAGAGCCCTTGGCACCATCCAAGCCCACGGGTTCGCAGCCCCTTTCCCGCGGGACGGGCTCGGATTCCCGGGCTCCGGAATGCAGAGGGAGCCCCGGAGCCAAGGCACCGAGCTGCAGGGAGCCCTCCAGAGCCCCGGAGCAGGCAGAGCCCCCTCGGGACTAAAGTGCCTTTCAAGGGGCTCCTCAGCTGCAGACCGAGTGCCCAGCAGCCGCTGGCAAGCAGAGAGGCTGGACACAGAACCGAGGGGAGTCAGGGTGCAGAGGGGAGCTCAGGGCTCTTGGGAGGAGGAGGAACAAGGAGGAAAGACCAGTGAGGCACAGACTGGACTCACAGGGTTAGAATTCTGTGCCTAACTCTGGCAAAAGTTTTTTCAGTTATTTATCCAACTCTGCCATGGTGTATTCCAAGTCCATCCCCCCTAAAAGCAACAGAAATAACTACATCCTCACAACTTTTCAGAGAGTTCCCTGCAGTTCTCTGAGTCACAGCCAAAATTCTGTCTGGAGCAGTTATTTTGGGTATGACTTTATCACCAGGGAATGAAGGAATTAAAAAATAACTTCTTTTCTGGTCAAGGAGTTTATTGCCACGTCTCATATTTCATTCTGAATTTCGTTTTTTCAGTATACTCCTTTTCTGGAGCAACATTCATGGGGATGATATAAGCAGGTGCTTGGACAGCAGCTTTCCAGTATAGGGACTTTATTTGGAAGTGTATAAAACCCTAAGAACTAATAAAATATTCTTGACTCCTGAGGCAAAGCATGTGCAAGATAAGAAGGGTCAACACCGAATGGATTATAAACACACAAGTTTCTCCAAATTCCCTTCCCCCACCCAGTTTTTAATACAAAACAAGATAAAATACAAAAATAGCTTTGAGCATGCTGGAAAGTTTAATCCCAGAGTGGAGGAGCAGGGCGTGCTGCTGGGATGCCTTATCACAGCAGCCTGGCCTGCCGAGTGAGACCCAGCACCCCCAGGGAGGATGGAGCCAGCACCACCACACCCAGGCTGCAAATCCCACTGCCACCTCCTCTCAACAGCTGCAGCACTGCAGGGAGGATGCAAATCCACACCCCAGGGCAGGCAGGAAAAAATACTGCAATTCACTGCACATTTTGCACATTATATATAGAGATAATATATATATTATATATAAATATATATGTAATATATAAACTGAATTCATTGCACATTTTATACATATATATAAATTGAATCCATTACACAGATATATAAAAGAGAACCAGAATCCACTACACATATATATAAAAGAGAATTCATTGCACATCTATACCCACACAGACACTTCAATTTAATGTGCACAAGTAAAGCTTTCATTTCCATTAATTTGCACGATAAACATCTTCACTAATTATACACAGTGCTTACACTAATCACCTGCCCGAAGCCATCACATTTTATGTGGGGCTCCTGTCAGACCTCATAAAGCAAACGGGGCTGGATCAGCTGCTTGGGTGAAAACCCTCTGCCCCCTGATGCTAAAATGGCACTGGGCTGCAATTGCTCCTTCTAAAAGGGCAGGGAAGCAGCTGGGGCTGCTCCCACCCTGCCCACCGGCTGCCTTCACACATCCCACACTCAGCCTCGTGGATTTTCCTCCCTCCTTCCCCCTGCCCTGGAAGCCTTCTGCTGTCCACTGGAATTCCTGCTCCCGCCCGGGCCCGTGCCCCTTCCAGCCCTTCCAGCTCCCGTTCCCAAGGGGCTCCTCATTCATTGCAGGGGCAGCTCTGTGCTTTTTGTGTGGGGTGGAGAGAGAATCACTGCCAAATCCTTCCCTGGCAGGGTGGGCAGCCCTGGCACAGGTGCCCAGAGCAGCTGGGGCTGCCCCTGGATCCTGGCAGTGCCCAGGCCAGGCTGGACAGGGCTGGGAGCACCTGGGACAGTGGAGGGTGTCCCTGCCATGGCTGGGGTGGCACGAGTGATTCTGAAAGTCCCTTCCAACCCAACCCGTCTGGGAGTCAGGAATCCAGCCTGGGCAGGGTTTCTGTTTGGCTGCAGGGGGAATAGAGGATGCAAACCAACAGGAAGAGGCAGGAATCAACTGCCAGGCTTGCCAGAGTCCATCCCAGGGGTTGGTTTTGGCACGCCCGGAGCATCAGTGGCACCTGCAGTCCCTCGGCAGGGCAGTGCCACCTGCCCAGCCGTGTCCTCCCACCCAGCAGGGAACGCAAACCCCCTCTCCTGGAGCACACACACCCTCCTCCTCCTCTCCCCACACGCCCTGCAGCTATCGTTTTCTTCAAGGTGATTAACTTCCTGCCACAGCAGCCCCGCACAATCCTGAGCACTCTCTGCAAATGCTCCTTTATTAATGAAATTAAACATCAGACACGCTGCCAGGAGGCAGGGATGCCCTGAGCTCCTCTCCAGCCTGGGCAGCCAGGAGCAGCACCCAGGGCCACCTTGGGCAGGGTCAGTAAAGAGCTCAGCTACTTTTCAATTCCCAGGCTCTGATCCAATGAGGTCAGAACCAGTATTCCATTAAATTAATTGAAAGTGTTGAACCATCCCATGATGAATTCATTTCCTACTTAAATATCCATAAAACAACCAGACTGGAATGACCCTTCTCCACACACATATTTAAAAAAAAAATCAAAATTACTCCAAAAACATATGGAATAAAAGTGTTTCTCCTGTTGACTATCACATATAGCAGTGGCTACAGGAGCCCCACACACCTCAAAGATTGACATGAAACCATTCTGGAAAGAATGCAGAGACAGCAATTAAAGGTTCCGTTTCACTGGGCTGGAAGTGTTTGGTTTTCCCTGTCTCAGCCAACCTTCTCTGTGCCCAGCTGTTCCCTCTTCTTAAGAAAGGTACAAAAAATCCTATTTTCTTAAAATTTTGGTTTTAAAACTTTTTTTTTTCTGATTAAAACAGCTTCTCTCTGAGCACCTTGTCTTTAGAGGAGAGGAATAACAATTGTATTTTATTTCTCATGAAAAATTAATCAAAGCAGAGAAGCAAAATACATTTGCTCTAGAGTTTCCAAAATGAACTTTAACAAATGGAGTGTAAAACTCCATTTGCCGCCGAATCAGCACCTTGGGGTGGAATTTGGTTTTCAGGGCTGGCTGCCTGTGAAGATCAGCCCCGCAGTAGCCAAAGCAGTTATCTTGGATTTCAGAGCAAGTCATTTGTCACTGGACCACAGGAGAGAGCAGGCACTAACATGCAGGCTATAAATTCAGCTTCTCAGTTCAGGACAGAGCTCCTCTGCCTGATCAAACCACCCAGCTCGAGACCTCCCTGACACAACCACGGTGGCCCATGGCTGGAGCTCCTCCCTGGGTGACAAGGAGCCCCTGTTCCTGCAGGCAGCCCTGCATGGCTCTCAGGTGGCACTGGAGGGTGACAAGGAGCCCCTGTTCCTGCAGGCAGCCCTGCATGGCTCTCAGGTGGCACTGGAGGGTGACAAGGAGCCCCTGTTCCTGCAGGCAGCCCTGCATGGCTCTCAGGTGGCACTGGAGGGTGACAAGGAGCCCCCGTTCCAGCAGGCAGCCCTGCATGGCTCTCAGGTGGCACTGGAGGGTGACAAGGAGCCCCTGTTCCAGCAGGCAGCCCTGCATGGCTCTCAGGTGGCACTGGAGGGTGACAAGGAGCCCCTGTTCCTGCAGGCAGCCCTGCATGGCTCTCAGGTGGCACTGGAGGGTGACAAGGAGCCCCTGTTCCTGCAGGCAGCCCTGCATGGCTCTCAGGTGGCACTGGAGGGTGACAAGGAGCCCCTGTTCCTGCAGGCAGCCCTGCATGGCTCTCAGGTGGCACTGGAGGGTGACAAGGAGCCCCTGTTCCTGCAGGCAGCCCTGCATGGCTCTCAGGTGGCACTGGAGCTCAGGCACACCGCAGGCCCCGGCCAGGGGAGCAGGGGCAGCAGGCACTGCAGGGCTGGGGCAGCAGAGCAGGGATGGCTGTGCAGCAGATGCAGCCCAGGTGAGGGCACAGCACAGGTGTGTGTCACCCAGAGCCTCCAGCTGAGCACGGGAAGGAAGGTGGGCAGGCAGGGCCACCAGCACAGCCTCCCCTGCCCCAGAGAGGGCTCTGTGCCCCTGCAGCCATCGGAGCTCCGAGCAGGAGCTGCAGCAGGGCCAGACCCAGCCCTGGGCAGGGAACGACGCTCCCGTCCACCTGGGGCTGCTGCACGGGACACACCCAGCAGCCACGGGCTGCTAACACTTCCCTTCACCAGACTCCTGGACTCCATCCTCAGCAGCAAAAGGCAGCGTTTAAAAACGGCTTAGCAGGTGTAGATCACAGATCTGACAGGACAAAGGTCCTCAAAGTCACGCAAATGTCATTGTCTCCAGAGTAACACCTGACAGGAAAGTACGGTGCCAGTGTGAGCCTCCCGGGGAGCAGAACCCAGCCCAGCTCAGGTAGAACTGAAAGCCTGGCCCTCCCCAGGCCACCAGCCCTTTTGCTCTCTGGAAGTGACACTGACACTCAGTGACGGACCAGCAAAACAGGGGCCAAGTGCATGGAGCCGTGTCAGGGACCTCTGCAGCCCCCAGCTCACACCCAAACAAAAGAAGTCACAACCAAAGCACAGGCACAGCCTGGCACAAGAGCCCCACACGGCCACCTCTCACCCTGAGCTCCCCTCACTGAGGGAGCAGCACCCCCGTGAGCCCCAGAGCTGGTGCCAGCATCCAGGCTTCCCCCCTGCACCTGCGAAGGCCGGACTTCCACCAAAACTCTGCCTTTGGAGGAGTTTGGAAGAGGGTTAATTTCAACTTTTCACACCGAAAGTGATGTTCCCCTTCTCCCCTTATCAAATGCAAAACATTTATTAAAGCAGCATTGATTTCCCATCCCTTCGTCAGCTCCTGTTTGATCTGGAAGCCTAATAAACTCTTCCTGGCACACAATGAAATATTGCCAGTCGAATTCAGATGAGAGTTTGTGAGCGCTGCCTTTCCTAATTAAAATCAAAATGCTTGCATAGGAGAGGACTGTGCTTGGCACGTGGTGCCAGGGCTGGTGGCGAGCCCGTGGAACGGAGCCCCAGAGGCTCCCAGGACGGGGGAGCTGTGCCAGGACAGGGGGGCTGTGCCAGGACGGGGGATGCCAGCCCACTCACCATGGCTGCAGCGGAGGGGAAGTGCCAGCAGTGCCCACAGCCCTGCCAAAGGAGCTGCTCTGCGCCCACCACTGTCCCCAGGAGCAGCACCTCCTCCCCCTGCTGTCCCCCGGTTTCCGTGGCCATCCCAGAGCCAGCAGCGCTCCCTCATTCCTGCCCTGCTGCCCACCCCACCAGCCACAGCCCTGGTGGTTCATCAGTGCAGTTAATCGTTATGGATTTGGTCCAAAAGGAAAAGCACTTCAAGGTTTATAGCTCGTTATAATGCTCAGATTCACCATATCCATGGGGTAACCTGAAAATAACTACTGTAGGAAGAGAGCCCAGCCAGGAAAGTGTCAGAAACACAACGCACCAGTATGTGTACTGTAGCCAAAGAAAGGTTAAGAAATAGAAAATTCCAATTCAAGATATATTTATAATTCATTTTCAGTGGGGGAAAAAAAAAATATCTCTAACCTATAGTTGAGCTCTAAATGGGGTTTTTTTTTGAAAGCAAGCACAAAAGAAACGGGAACGTAGCAAAGCTTGATTTTTAGTTTGAAAATACTTGAGGGAACAATTTTCCTGCTGCAGCTTCAGGTGGGTTATTTTGCCATTAGTCCAGGAACTGGTTTGTTGGGTTTTTTTAACGCCTGTGATTGTTCAGCAAATTACAGTGTTTGCAGCTGCCATCCGAGACACCCGTGTGCTGATTCCTGGTTCACTGAACACAAAATTCCTTTCACACCCCACAGAGACCCGCTCCCAGCTGCTGCACAGCGTGAGGAAAGGCTCCACAGAGGGCACCCCGATCCCAGCACTGCCCAGCTCTGAGACCCACAGCACCCCTACAAACGGGGGGTGTCCCACAGAGCCCCTACAAATGGCACTGTTCCCACAGAGCCCCTACAATTGGCAAACAGGGGGTGTCTCACAGAGCCCCTACAAACGGGGGGTGTCCCACAGAGCCCCTACAAATGGCACTGTTCCCACAGAGCCCCTACAAATGGCAAACAGGGGGTGTCCCCCAGCAAGTCACAGCGGTGGCAGTGCCAGCAGGGGCACGGGGTGCAGGCCCCAGGGAAGGACAGTGCCCAGCAGGCTCTCTGGACAGGCTCCTACATGCCCCTGTGTCTCCACTCAGGCAGCCTCACTTCCCTTCAGCCACATCCCAATTCCCTTCTTCCGAGTCCCTTCCCTTTTCCACAGTACAGACAGGCTCTGGAGCCTTTCCTGCTTCTCAGTGTCGGGGAAGTTTTTGAAGCTTTGCAGAGAATATGTAAGATGAATATTATGATCTCACCTTTTTATACTTGCTGAATATTTAAAGGGTTTTAGCTCCCTTAAAATAAATCCTTTCCAAGTGGAAGGACAGAGGGCTACTGTTTCCATAACAACCACTCCTCAGAAAACCTTCTTTTGGTAAATACAGCAGAATTAACTGCATAGTTTTAATATTTAATCGTATCCTGTTAGACATGTATGAAAGAAGGTAAACTTCAGTTCACCTAGCCTCTCTCCCACCCGTCTCATTGAGCAAAACCTGGCTCCTTCCAGGGAGTCACGGAGGAGCCCCCGTGAGCTCATTCCCTGCGCTGCTGAGCAGCTGATGGGCACCCCTGGAAACAAAGTAAGATTGAAAATTGCTGATGCATCTTCCATCATTGCCGTTTCCACGAGGTTGGAGCAAGTCACTTCCGATAAAATCTCGGGAGAGCCACGGCAACTGTCTGGGTAAGAGACGTGAAAAGGCGTTCTCTGTTCTGAATGAGGTGGGGACAAAGTGGAGCCGAGGCTCCTGGCAGGAACCCAAAACCAAAGGGAGAATCCCCTGATTGGAATATGGAGAGAGGAGGCTCGAGGGGGTCTCACACGTGTCCAGCAGGCAAGAGAAACGTGCCCCATCCCTGGCAGTGTCCAAGGCCAGGCTGGACGGGGCTTGGAGCACCCAGGGCAGGGGGCTGGAACAAGGTGAGCTTCAGGGTCCCCTCCCACCCAAACCCTCCTGTGGTCTGCAGGCTGTTCCTGTGTCTGTGCACCCCCAGAGCACTGGAGGGCTCTGAGAGAAGCCCCAGCAGAGCAGACAAACCCTCCCTGGGCAGGAACCCTCAGCCCCGTGCCCACCCAGAGCTCCCTGCTCACCACCCAGAGGCGCCAGCCTGACCCCCTAATCAGATCAGAACTGCTCACATCTCAAATTAACTTCCCACGTACAAATGAACTATGAAATTGAAATTCACAGGTTGAAGGTTTTCACACAAAACTCAGTAAACAGTTGCCATCAACTACAGCTGAAAAAAAATCCCATACCGTAAATTGATATTCAGCTTTTTTCCCATGCTTTAAACAGACAAAGTCCTTATAAATTTCTGCCCATTTTAATAAGAGCTGCTCAGCAGATGCTGCAATACATGGAGCAGGTAGAATATACTCGCCATATGTAAATACATTGGTTTGGGCTTTTAATAAAATTCATTGCATTGCTATTGTGGGTGTTTTTCTACTACAAAAGAACTCCAGCTTCGGCCTCCGAAGAGATGAAAAGCATGTCCCTCCTTTCCAGGCTGAGTGCTGCATAGTGACCCCGAAGAAAGAACATTACAATTCAGCTGATTTCTAACCTTTCAGAATAATAAAATTGAAGATCTGACTTGCAACCACAACTAAAAAGCTTCTTTGAAGCTCTTGATAAAGAAAACATTTCACAGAGGCCATTTCTGCCTGACAGCGGCTCAGCAGCACTTGTCCAGCCTGAGACACAATTCAGGTTGTGCCACAACACCGCTGAACACCATCCCAGCCCTCCCCTCCAGCAGAGGCTGTTTGGATTCCACCCCCATCGCCCATCCAGCAGGGAAAGGCAGCAGAGAGCAGGAGCCGAGAGGCAGCCCGTGGAAAGGAGCACACCGCAGCCATTCCACCCTTCCCCGAAGGGAAGAGCTCCAGGAACGGTGTTCTGGCAAGCACTGATCAGAGCAGGATCAGAGGAGGAGCACTGAAGGCAGCCGGGAGGAAGGATGGGAAGCACTCTAGCAAGAGCAGGGTCCCTCGTGCTGTTTCTGGAGCACACTGCTGATGCCCAGCCGTGTCCCGGGGCAGCACCGCGTGTCCCGGGACGGGAGGAGCTGGAGGAGCGGCCCCTCCCGGCAGTGCTGCCCGGAGCAGCTCCCACAGCCGGCAGGCAGGGCTCGGGCAGGCTGCCAGCACGCGGGACACAGCCCTGGGGACCTTGGGCACCGTCCGGTGTCTCAGCAGCCCATGGAGCATCACCCGCACAGCCCCTGAGCGAGCTCGGGCGCCTCCAGGTGTTGTTGAGACAGACCCTTACTGTAACTAACCCTAAAGCTGAAATTAGAGATCCATCCCGCTGGAAACATCCAAGAACCTTGTTCCCGGGAATAAGTGGAGAGGTTGTCCCCAGGCCACAAAGCTCCAGGAGCTTTCCCTTGAGCAGTGACTCTGCCTGTTGTTCCGTAGGCTGTGGGACACTGCAAGCTCCACGTACTCTTTTCTTTTACTTGTTCTCCTTTATGGGAGGATTTTGGAGGCTCGTGTTGTGCTGCCTGACGAGCCCAGCTGCACCATCAGCCGTGCCATCGGTCCCACAGCCCTCGGGGAGCCCAGATCCCCCCACAGCGAGCAGAGTGAGTGCTCTGGGCGCTGCCTTAGGGAAGGCTCAGGGCTGGAATGAGCTCAGGCAGTTCATGACTGAAATCCTCCTCTGCTTTGCACAGGCTCAGAAGGGGTTTAGTGAGCTCAGGCTTAGCTCACATTGAGCACGTTCACCACGTTCTCCTCACACAGGTGAGTGTTGCACATTAAAAACCAAAACTGGGCCTTGGTCTTGTGTCCAGACTTGCGCTCTGAGCTCTTGGTTCAGGCACAGACGTGCCAGTGACTGCCAGCTGTTTGATGATGTATGATTTAATCATGTTCAGGAGATAACTTCCAGATCTCCTTTTCCAAACACGTGAAGAGAACACAAGGCAGCAAGGTTGGATTTGATGCAATGGCAAATAAAGCCATTCTTTGAGAGCTGCAAGGTGCCTCTCATGAAAACACCATATACATGGTTGTTTTTACAAAATAGCCTCTGTCACACCTCTTGTTTCCTGCTTTTTGCTATGATTATTCCTTGGACTGAAAGCAGAGGACAGAATAAGCCTTGGGATTTAGCATCAGGAAATTGCTGTACTGTGGCTATTCAACACAAGTGTAAGCACCTGTGAGAACCAGGTGAGGACAAAAAGCACAGCACACAGAAACCGGCCCTGGGTTAAACCTGACCTGAACTTTGGTACCCGAGAG
This sequence comes from Motacilla alba alba, assembly GCF_015832195.1. Lineage (NCBI taxonomy): Eukaryota > Metazoa > Chordata > Aves > Passeriformes > Motacillidae > Motacilla > Motacilla alba. The sequence goes on from NC_052028.1 coordinate 17,826,143, forward strand.
GTGAAGGTGGCTTTTCACTGGTTTTCCAGGCAATCCACTGGTAGGATTGCAGACAACACGGAGTGAGGATTTCTCTCGACAGCGAGTGTGCAAAGCAAAGGGATGCCACAAGCACAGATGAAGGTTCCATGGAGGAAAAGTACCAGTTTTCTATCAAAGGTGGACAAAGTCAAGGCTCTACAGGCCTTGCCCTCGGTGTAGGAGAGGGGGAGTTGTTGGCTCTGGCTGACACAGGAGCAATTCCCTGACTGATCCTCCCCAGCACACACTGAAATTTAAGAGCTGTGTGTAATCTGAGGGTTGTTTACCTGCACTGCACACAAAAGAATAAATGCTGTCTGGAGTGGAACGGGAGGATGGCAGCTGGTTCAGGGCGTTCCCAGCTTTGGCACATACACTGGGCATGGAGGAAGGACAAAGCAGGGACAGGCGTGTGCCAGGGGACAAAGGGCTCCTGCCACCCGGACACCCGAGGGACACTGAGGGGCTGGCAATGCTGCAGAATGTTCCAGAGGGGAAAAGTAGAGGTTACACCATCAGGGTCAAGCATGCACAAAGCCATTTTAATGTGGCCTCCTCTCATGTAGATCAGTTTGAGGCCTGAGACACAGCAGGAGGTGACACCACCACACACAGAGCCTGCCATCAAAGGAACCCACTCGCCATCCTTTAACATGCCTTAAGAATTGGTTTTCTCCACAATTCCATCCTTTAACATGCCTTAAGAATTGGTTTTCTCCACAATTAATTGCCTGCACTGTGCTCATTTTTACCACTCATTTGGGAGGGGAAACATTGAGAAGAATGAAGGTGTCTTTGACCTTCATCTCCTGAGATGGAGATGGCCCTGCTGCCTATTTCCTGATTCCCATGGCATTGCTCTGCTCATTTGGGAAACATGAAAAATATGGTTGAGTCAATCCCTCTGAGTTATTCTGGAGGAGTCAGGCTCTTGGTGAGATGGAAGGTGATTGAAATTCTATGGCTCCACTTTTTAAGATATTGGAAACACAAAACTGCCAGCTGCATGAGACTGAAAACAGCACGGATGCTTGGCAGAATACATCAGAGCCCAGGATTTTGCTGCCGTTATTTACTGTGCATTTTTAACCCTTCACACTCCCGCAGCAAGAAACTGCTCTGCATACCTTGGCCTTTGCTAGCTCTGGCTTTACCTTTAGAAAAACCCTGGAGAGGTGGCAAAAGGACAGGACCACTAAGTCAGGACTGAGAAACACAAGGAACAGCTCTGGTGTCCAAAGCCTTCGGTGCCACAACAGCTTTCAAACACTGCAGGAATCAACTGGAAAACAGGGACAGCTTTCAAACCCCCCAAAGTTCAGCAGACCTCAGGTGGAATTGATGGAAGATGACTCAGTGCTGATAAATTCCAGCCTGTCCCAGTTTTACAATTAAATGTTGTCAAGGCGAATTACCCAAACCAGGTTTCACTATTTTCTCTGCATTGAAAGGCAACCAAGTGCCCTGTCCGTGTTTCCAGCGAGCAGGTAAAGCCATTAAAGAGGAGCTGATGTAGGAATGCTCACTGGCCAGCAGGCAAGCTCCTGGAATTCAGACAAGCTCTGTCACACCTCTTTTGCAAGCAGAGCCCCAGCTCTGAAGTAATTCTCCCCAAACACCACAGCGGACAACCACTGCAACCAGCTCTCACTCTTTGGCACCCTCACCAACACCTTCCCCCCAGAGCTGCCCGAGCCCCACGCGGGCTCCTGCTGCTGGTTCAGACAAAACCTGAGCCTGACCTTGAAAACGGCAGGCGAGAGGGAAACGTTGTGTAAGCAGTGACAGCCCAAATTAAACAAACACTGCGGGAGTGGCAGACGGGCGTGCAGGAAGGAAAGGTCTGCGCCGAGCAGGGCAGGACAGCGCTCCCCAGGTGAGCTCTGCTGTTGACTGTACGGATTTGCAATTGCAAGTACCAGTGACATTAACAGTGTGGAGTTTAAAAAACACCCTATTTACTCAACTATAGGGCTGCCCAACTCTCGTTCAGACAAACACAAGTTAACGCTGGAGCACCAGGAGCCAAGCTTAGGCAGCCTGCATAATGAGGATTCCTGGACTGGGACGAGCACATGTGTTTGAATGTGATTTTCAGGGCTGAACCTGCCGTGATTCATCAGCCACAACCACGTAAAGACAACACGAAAACAAACTTATTAGCGGTGCTTTTTTGGGAGGTGGAAGTGCTGCATTCTCCAAGTCAGCAGTTTTCTCCGTCTGCAGGATCCTGTTTACTACCGCTCCGCTCCGGAGCTCTCGCCTCGCTGCTCTGACTCACGAATCATCCCACGGCGCTGCCAGCGGCGACCTCGGCTGCAGGGGAAGGGCCGGCCAGGAGGGATCCGGGTGTGCGAGCAGCGACACAGCGGGCTCGGGGCTGCCAGAGCCGCGGGAGAGCAGCGGGACAAATCTCACTGCCCGGTACAGCACCCCGGGCTCCTGCAGCAGCATCCCTGCAGCACCCCGGGCTCCTGCAGCACCCCTGGCTCCTGCAGCAGCATCCCCCCCCTGCAGGATCCCAGACTCCTGCAGCACCCCGGGCTCCTGCAGCAGCATCCCTGCAGCACCCCTGGCTCCTGCAGCACCCCTGGCTCCTGCAGCACTGCCTGGCCCTGGTTTCACCGGAGGATGCTCCTGCATCCAAACCACGTTCAATAATCCATTGACAACGTGTCATTAAACACTGTCAGAAGTGTCAAAACAGGCATCCCATCGTTTTCCATTTCCACGTTTGTTGTTATTTTTAATGCAACAGATTCAGCACAAAAAATATTCCAGTTGATCTTAGACGTTCAAAATTTCACTTAAATTCAACGTTTAAATGTCAAGCTGGAGCAGCAGGTTTCAGACCCTCTTTGAGACCCTTTTTGGGAGTACCCAGAAACAGAAACCCCAGTAACACCTTCCCTTCCCTGCTTGGTGCCACCTGTCCTTCCATAAATCCCTGCCCTGTGCAGACCCAGCCTGCCCTTAGCCTGCCAACACTCTCTCAGTGCAGCTGAGACCTGAAGGAAGGGATTATTTCCATTTAAAAAAAAACCTGCACCTGTACAGTGAGATTTTGAACAGCCAGAAAGCCAACAACAACAAAAAAAAACCCAAACCAAAGCTACACACAGCCACCAGCCATCCCAGTCCTGCTCCCTGAGCCACGCAGTAAGACTGCTTTGGTCACAGAGGCCACAGAGGTTCACATCAAGCTTATTCTGTAATGAAGATTAATGCCTTCTCTAGCTACAGTTCAGCATTAAAAAGAAAAAATTAAAAAGGTTTACTTGGGGAAAAACCTCATGAACGTCACTCTTCCAGCCTGCCCTAAATTAAAGGGACTTTTCAAGAGCCTGCTTGCACGATTAAAAGAACATTTGAAATATAAACCTTCCCTCCACAGCTCAAAAGCAAGGCAAAAAAATGATATTCCATTCTCTGCCAGTAATTGCACAAGGGCTCAATATTAACCTGGTCAATGAAATTCAATCAGCTGAAAAGCACAGGTAGCTCTGAGCAGGCCAGGCCATTCCTTCCTGGGGACATGTTCCTGCAAGGGAAGCCAGGGAGCATTTATCCTGCCCACAGGACTGGGGCTGTGGCAGCTCCTGGTGCTGCTGGGCTGAGCCCCCTGCCTGGCAGGGCCAGCTCTGAGCCCCCGGCCTGAGCCAGGTGCCAAGGGACAGAGCATTGCTGCTGGGGCCACCCAGCTACATGACACCCAAAAGCAGAATATTTGGCCTGGAATCACAGCAGCAGGCTGGAAGAGCCCTCTCGGAGCAACCGTTCCCCAGCCGTGCCGAGGCCACCCCTGAACCACATCCCCAGGTGCCACATCCACACCTCTGCCAAAAACCAAACGGGCCCACGGGTGCCAGCACAGGACAGCCCCCAGCTGAGGAGGGCCAGGCAGCTGCCCCGGCTGCCCCAGTTTGTGTTCCGCTGCTGCCCACGGGGATCCCACCCTCGGATGCTCCACGAGAGGTGGGGATGACCTGGGGAGACCCCACGGCATCAGCACGGGGCTGGGGCACAGGGGGAGCAGAAGCTGGGCCACCCTGGGCTGGTTTTGAGGAGCAGCTCAGCAGCTCGGGGATGGGCTCTCAGAAGGATAATTGCAGCTGCAGGTTCCTGTTTACGGGTTTGCCAGCTGGTGTTGGACACGGGCTGGGAGGCAGCAAAGCTGGGCTTGGCCTTTCTCAACTCCTCCCTTTGTTCACCTTTGGTTATCTCCAGCTCCAGCACAACTGAAATCCAGACAGCAAGCAGCAGGGGTGTTGTGGCGAGGGCTGAGAAGCAGCCAGCAGAGCCCTCGGGCACAGAAGGGCACAAGGAGCTGCAGACCTGGCCGCTCTCTCAAGAGAGAAAATGATGCACGAGTGGCCTCCGCTGTCACCAAACCAGCCTCAGCCCCAGCCCAGCGCCTGCTGCCACCAGGGGCGGCCCTCGTGCCAGGAGGCCAGCAGCGCTCCGTCCCTTTGATCAGGAGGAAGTCCTTGAGCCTCATTTGTCTGAAAAAGGCCACTGAACACTGCCAGGACAGCAGCTGATCCCGGAGGAGCCGAGCAAGGGTCAGTGATATCTGAGGGGCAACTGGAGGAAGCCACGAGTGCCGCTCAGCCCGAGCTGCAGAGCAGCTGGACAGCCCAGCCTGGCTCCCTTCTCCCTGAGCCCTGACTGCTGCCCAGCTCTCACCCGGGAGCAGCAGGGCCCCGAGGTGGGGACAGTGCCCAGCCTCATGTAAATACTGCATCGATTTTCTTCCTCCCTCCAGATGGTGCAATTCAGAAAAATTGTTTTTAAATGATGCCTTGCAGAAACAGCGAGCAGCACAGCCAATAACAGGCGTGCTCCAGGTAAGCACTGACCTCCTTCCCTCCCCAGGCAGCTGAGGCATCCGCAGCCCTGTGAGTGCTTCCTACAAATCACCCGCAGCCCGTGAGCTCGAGCAGATGGCCTCTAATTGGAGCTGCAGCCCCTCAGCCTCTCCCCACTCCTTGTTTATGTCTCCAGCAGGACTCAAAGATGGCTATGGAAAACAACTCTGACTCCTTGCCATGTGCAGCTGAATTCTTTTCCTTCCTTCTAAACCCAACCAGCCACATGCACCCAGGGAAAATTACCACAACTGATGAGCCCAACTGGTTTCTGCTTCCAAGGGCTCAAAACCCTGCAGTGACCAGAGAGGAAAGCCAGCCTGGAGAGGATGGATGGAGTGGCACAGGCACAGCCCCACACAGCCCCAGCACCCCACACCCCGGGGCCACCAGCACCGAGTGCAAACACAGGCTCCGAGTGGGGATTTCACTGCCAGGAGCTGCTGAAAGCTGGGCAGGCTCCAGGCAGCCAAGGCTGCTGCACTCCTGGCTCCCAGGGGACACCCCGCTCAGGCTGCACATTCACCCCCGCTGCTGCTCCTGCACAGACAGGCAGCAGCAAAGGCCCAGCCTCAGAAAAATTAAGACTTGACTTTCTGGCAGTTTTCCCAGTACTTAAAAAAAAAAAAAAAAAGCTGTAAAGTAGGTCACTGCACAACATGGAATTTCCCAGATATTTGCACCTTTTAGTAGAAACACTGGAGGGAACAAATTTACACTGTGGGTGAAAATGGGCTCGGGGTCATTTAACTGCAGCTGCGGGCCCCTAGCTTTCAGGAGCCCTCCCTGCTCCTGGAGCTGCCTGCACCCCAGCACCAGAGGCTGCACGGCCACCCGAACAGCCCTCCATCCTCTCTCCATCCCCTCGGCAGGACAGGGTGGGACACAGCCCCCCCAGCCCTGCACCACACCCCAGCGATGCCAGGGGACCTGCCCAGAGCAGAGGCTCTGCCTGGTGCTGGGGGGCTGCCCGGAGCCCCCGGGTGGGCAAACAGAGACCCGAGCTCTGCTCCCTCCTGCCAGGGCTGGGGAAGAGCAGCGAGCACCTGCCCTGCCACAGCCCAGCCCTCTGCAGAGGATAAATGAGGGGCAGGCGCTGGGAGGTGCTGATGGCCTCGAGAGAGGCACCTGAGAGCATCGCCCCGAGGGCAAACAACCACCCGGCCCTTCCCTGGGAGCTGGGGGCTTGTGCCAGGAGGGAAGAGCACAAAGCCCTCTCCCCTCACCTCCAGACATGTCACCGGGTGTCCCCTAAGCCCGCTCAGCCTGAGGGGAGCAGCTGCCCCTTCCTGCCCCTGCTCCAGCCACACAAACACATCCAGCTCCCCTGGAAAGGAGGTTCATTACCATTCCTTCGATTTTCTGTACACAAATATTTGCAGAAGCTCTTTATCTTTTTCCTCAGAGCTGCATCTCTCTCCCCACATGCCCAGCCAGCCTGCTTTTTCATCATTAGAAAATGCTGCAGGCTCAAGAAGTAAAACCCAAGATGTAACGAGAGCAGAAGCACGGCTGGTGCAGGACGCAGGTGGGAGTGCCCCATCCCAGCTCCTCTGTGCCCTGCCTGGCTGGGAAGGGAAAGGTTGGCCTGACAATTCCTCCCATGCCCCCAGGAATGCGGTTTTTGTTTTGCCATGGAGCACAACCAGCGCCATCCCTGCGGCTGGCTGGGCTGGCTGGAGCCTGCTGGTGAAACCAGGACACGCCGTGCAGCATCCCTGCCTTCCCTCTGAAGCAGGGAAACAAGCCTGTCCTTGCTGCTCTCTTCAGTTTTTGGAGCAAACAGCTCATCCTCACGGCTGTGCCAGTCACTTTGGGCTGTCTGGCCCCTCTGCCAGGGCCTGGGGACAGCTGTGAAGGTGGCAGCGGGCTGCTGCAGCCCAGAGCATCCTCAGCAGCACATCACACCTCACCTCAGCCTCGGACAGGAGCACCCTGCCCCGGGTTAAAAGCTTTTCCATTAGCAGCTTCACTGGGTGCATTTTGTAGGAAGATAAAGCACCATGAGAAAATAAAGCCTTGTCATTTCCCTCTGCAAATAATTCAGGGCTGTAATGAGAAGGAATCAATCAAGGCAGAGCACTTGGGCTGCAAGGTCTCTCCCGTGGTGTCAATGGGAAGCTCGTATAAAACCCTGGCACTTTCACAGCCCCAGCCTCATCTGCACAGGGCTGAGGTGCCAGAGGGGCCAGGCTGGGCCTCTGCTGATGTCTAAAGTCAAAGGAAGAGAAAAATAAGCGTGAAGGAATTTACAGAGAAGTCAGAGAAGTCAGCACTGAAGTGCTCAGTCCGAGCCCTGGGCTCTGGTCCATAAACCCTGTCCCAGAGCTGTGTCTGCAGGAGCAGAGCAAGGACGGAGCCCCAGGTGAGGAAGGTGAGGAAGGCAGGTGAGGAAGGCAGCACCCCCAGCCCCACAGGCAGCCCAGCACACCCTGCTGAGGCTGCAGGCACAGCGGGGAGCTGCCAGTGCCACTGAAGAACAAAACACTGGACTCCTGCTCGAAGGAAAGCTGATTCCTGACACCTGGAACTATTTCTGTTTCACACGAATGGTGTCTGGCAGTTTAAAAAAGCCAGTGAAATGCAGTGTGTGCTGTCCCAAAGCCAGGGTGGGTGACCCGAGATGGCAGCAATGTCCCCCCAAATGTCACAAATGCTCTCTCCACCCTCTGTTTACAAGGCAGCAGCCAATGTGGGAGCTTTGCAGTGCTCAGCTCTGGAGTTTTGCAGTGCTCTGCCTCCCAGCCACAACTCCCTTCTCCCAGCCCTGCCTAAGGATCTTGGGAACAAATGGAATTCTTTCCCTTTGAAAGGATCCAGTCTTGGGCAGTCTTTATTTCCTTTGAAAATATGACTTTTATTAGGAAGGAAAACACTGTCATAGAATCATGGAATGGTTGGAAGGGACCTTAAAGACTGTCTCATTCCACCCCCATACTGTCCAGCACATCTTCAGCACCTTTGAAACCTGGGTTCCAGAGAGGGCAGGAGATCCAGGCTGGGCTGCCAGGCCCTTTATCCCGGCACTTTGGGGCTTCAGTCCACGCGAACAGCAGCTGGGGGGCATCAGGTGGACAGAGTGTCCTGGCTTAACTGGCTCCTGCCTGTGCCCAGCTCCTGCCCACGGCTGGTTCAGGCTCAGGTTCCAGCCGGGAGCTCAGGCCAGCACTTTATTCCCTGGGAATAAAAACAAAACAGAGCTTCAGTCACATTCAGCAGAAAGATCTGACTGTGTGAACAACCACGAGGTGAGAGACCCAGAAACACCAACGCTGTGTGAAGTTGGTTTTGGACGGCCCAGAGAGCGACCACAGGCACCCAGGGGTGTCCTGGCCGAGGGAGAGGCAGCAGGGAGCCCTGGGGCAGGACCCTGCCATCCCCTGGCCAGCAGCCACACGTCCTGGGCTACCAGACCCTGCCATCCCCCTGGCCAGCAGCCACACATCCTGGGCTACCAGGGCTGGGGGCTCCTGGCTGCGAAGGGAACTGGCACTGCAGCTCCCCAGGGCCCTGGCACCGTTTCAAATCCAGCAGCTGATAAATATTAAAGCAGGTAATGCCCCAAATCCTGCCCCTCCTACTGGAATGTTTGTCCCATTAGTGAGACAGACAGGAAACGATTTACAAAACAACAAATAAACGCAGTAAAAATCACACAGAGCTGAAAGCTGGGACCAAGGAGTTTAAATGATGGGTTTAGATCACGGCACAGCTACCCTGAACTGAATTAATTGGTGCACTCGGAGCTGTCAGCTGCTGCCAGGGTGGAAATGAGCAGCAGGGCTGAGGAGGGCGATCCTCCAGCACTGCTTTGCTGGGAGCAGCAGAACTCTGTGGCACCGGCCGGGCCAGCTCAGCCTCGGACAGGCCGTGGTCACCACCGTGGTCACCACCATGTCCCGCCCCACTGCAGCCACCGCAGCCCCTCGCCCCAGTGCTGGTTCCTCCCTCCTCCCCCTCCTGGTTTGCTCCCACTCCCCTGTCCTGCGTGTCCCAGAGCCCTGCCCGCATTCCCAGCTCCCTGCCCACATTCCCAGAGCCCTGTCCACATTCCCAGCTCCCTGCCTGCATTCCCAGCTCCCTGTCCACATTCCCAGAGCCTTGTCCACATCCCCAGCTCCCTGTCCACATCCCCAGCTCCCTGCCTGCATCCCCAGCTCCCTGCCTGCATTCCCAGCTCCCTGTCCACATTCCCAGCTCCCTGCCTGCATTCCCAGCTCCCTGCCTGCATTCCCGGCCCCTCCGGGGCACCCCGCTCACCTGCTGTTCCTGGCACCAAGGTAACTTGGGCTCTGGAGGAGGGGGTGGATTTACTGAACTTTTGCTATTCATAAACTCACTTTGGGGCTGGGGGCGGGTACAAGTGCTTCCTCACCCTAATCCCAAAACCCAGAGTGATGTGAGGCTAAAAATGCCAGTCCTAAAATTACACGTAGCAGCCCAAATGGAAGCAATTTGATAATTTCCTCAGGCGCACAAAGCAGCAACTCAATAAGAATAAATATGCTAATGAATGTATTTAGTCTTGGCCATTACATTCCGTAAATATTTACTGCTCAGCATTCCGAGTCCCCGCTCACAAGCGTCAGTCACCAGCCAAAGCAGGGAGCGGGAAGGGAAGCGCTGTGCTCGGCTGTTTCCTGCAGCCCTGCTGGGGCTGCGCGGCCGCTCCTGCCTCCCAGGGACCCCCCCGAGGGACCCCCGGCACGGCCAGGGCTGCCACAGCCCAGGCATGGCCTGCCCGCCCCGGGGCTGGCACCTGGCACAGCCTGCAGCACCTGGCACCAACGCGCACCTGTGCAGCACCCCACGGAGCTGTGCAGCACCAGCACACACCTGTGCAGCACCAACACACACACCTGTGCAGCACCAACACACACACCTGTGCAGCACCAACACACACCTGTGCAGCACCAACACACCTGTGCAGCACCAACACACCTGTGCAGCACCTCACAGAGCTGTGCAGCACTAAACACACACCTGTGCAGCACCAACACACACCTGTGCAGCACCAACACACCTGTGCAGCACCAACACACACACCTGTGCAGCACCAACACACCTGTGCAGCACCACACAGAGCTGTGCAGCACTAAACACACACCTGTGCAGCACCAACACACACACCTGTGCAGCACCAACACACACCTGTGCAGCACCAACACACACCTGTGCAGCACTAACACACACACCTGTGCAGCACCAGCACACACATCTGTGCAGCACCAACACACCTGTGCAGCACCAACACACACCTGTGCAGCACCAACACACACCTGTGCAGCACCAACACACCTGTGCAGCACTAACACACACACCTGTGCAGCACTAACACACACACCTGTGCAGCACCAACACACACCTGTGCAGCACCAACACACCTGTGCAGCACTAACACACACACCTGTGCAGCACTAACACACACACACACACACACACACACACACAGAGCTGTGCAGCACTAACACACCTGTGCAGCACCACACACACACCTGTGCAGCACCACACACACCTGTGCAGCACCACACACACACACACACACCTGTGCAGCACCACACACACCTGTGCAGCACCACACACACCTGTGCAGCACCAACACACACACCTGTGCAGCACTAACACAGCTGTGCAGCACCAACACACACCTGTGCAGCACCAACACACCTGTGCAGCACCACACACAGCTATGCAGCACTAACAGACACCTGTGCAGCACCACACACACACACACACACACACACACACACCTGTGCAGCACTAACACACACACACACACACACACACACCTGCGCAGCACCACACACACACACACACACCTGTGCACCACTAACACACCTGCGCAGCACCCCCCCTCCTGCTCGGAGGGCCCCAAGCAGGTGCCTGAGCCCTCAGTCCCACCTGGAGGTGCCCCTGTGCGCAGGAGCCAGCGCCCGCTGGCACCGGGAGGGCTCAGGGTGTGCGGGGCGCTGCCCCGGGGTCGGTCACCTGGGCAGGGTGACAGCTGCTCTTCGTTCCGTTTCCTCTCTCGGTGCTGCAGCCCGCCAGGCCAAACGGTCTTCGGGAGGAGAAGGGGAAGGAGGGGACTCCATTAGGTGACTAAAATAGGAAAGGGCAGGTAAAGTCATTACCTGGTGTCTTTTCAGCAAGGAACAACCAAATCAAAGCCTGATCGATAAATTCCTTTCAAGGGAAGTTCAAACACAGATCTCAGCCCCAGGAGGCCAGGCTGGAGGGAGCTGCATGTGCCTGCTCAGAGGGCAAGGATGCACTTGCAGTGCAGAGCCAGCCTCGCTGCCCATTACACCCTGCACTCCACGGCTGCAGCTGAAAGCTTCCCTGAGGGGCAGGCCGTGCAGCAGAGCCCTGGAGGAGGCACTCAGCTGCTGCAGAGCCTCCTGCCACCCGTGTGCTCAGCCAGCCCCGCTGCTGGGACACCCCGCACGGCCCCCGCGCAGGAACAGCTGCAGGGAACCCCTGGCGTGAGGGCCAGGTAGTCACTGGCACCCTGTCCAGGGTGGCAGGGCCACGAGGGAGGCAGGACAGCCACCTCAGAGCCTCCAGCAGCCTCAGCACCTCCAGCAGCCCCAGAGCCTCCAGCAGCCTCAGAGCCTCCAGCAGCCTCAGCTCCTCCAGCAGCCTCAGTCTCCAGCAGCCCCAGAGCCTCCAGCAGCCTTAGAGCCTCCAGCAGCCTCAGAGCCTCCAGCAGCCTCAGCTCCTCCAGCAGCCCTGGCGCTCTGAGCAGCCCCGTTTGCAGCTGGAAAGCCCACCAGGAGCTGGGCTGACTCCCAGGGGACAGGGACAGGAGCTCGTGCCCCGCCTGTAGCACTCCCCACACCTCCTCCGAGCCCTGAGGGGCTTCAGCTCGGGGTGAAGGGGCGCAGGGCAGCAGCAGCAGCCTGGGGTGGCCCCGTGAAGGCGACGGGGCATGGGGCACCATGGTCACCACAGCAGCACCGCCAGGCTCCAGGCCAGCAGAGCCTTTTGTGCTCTCTCTGGACAGGGCACCCAGCGCCTTTCCTCCCTCCTGTGACCAGGACAAAACACGGTTCAGTTCAGTAGTTATTGTTTGGGCTCAGCACTCAACACACACCACATCCTGCAGTCAGTTGCCACCTCCATGTGTTCAAGTCAAGCAAAAGGAACTTGAAAAGGAAACCAAGTGAAAACAGTGGAAATGTGGGAGCACTTACAGGGGATAAATAATGCACCAGCAGAGCAAAGTTTCCTCCTGCAGAAGCATTCTTTACTGTGGCCTTACCTTGCTCTCACAGCTCCTCACCTGGGCTGTCCCCCGGCAGGGAGCTCCAGCCTTGGACATGGACCAGCTAATTCAGCCACGTTGTAACCAAGTTTTAAAGTCTTCCACACGCAGCCCTGGCTCCCCTCTACCCCTCCTGGGCTGGAAACCCTGCCCGGGGTTTGCCCGCAGGTCCCAGAGCCTCCGTTCCCCTCCCAGGAGGGAGCGGTGCTCTCAGCAGCAGACCCAGGCTGGGCTCTGCTGGTCGCTGCCGTTTACTGGCATTCCTGCTCACTCGCAAATCGTTCACAAAGTTTTTGGCAATAATGTGGGTGCACATCATTCATTAGCACCTTTTCTGAACAAGCAATAAGAAATAAATAGAAACGCTGTAATTTCCACCCCAGTGCACTATGACTTGTACCAAAAAATCCCAAAGTGGGGCAGGACAATTTTTTCTCATATATTTTTATTCAGAGTTGGAATAAAATAAGAGAAATGTGACAAATATGAGAAGCTGTGAAATGACACTGGCAGGCCATCGGGCATTAAAAAACCCCCATCCCACCCACGGAATAGGCTCATGTCTCAGTTACAAAAATAATGATTAAATAAATCAGTGCCTTTGGTGTCCTTGAAGAGTTTTACTAAGCATAACTTTTCCCTCTCTTTCTGTAAAATACAGATATTTAATCTGGACTGTGTAAATAGACGAGCTTTATCATAGCCGTGCACAAAATTTAATATTCATGCAGTGCTTTCTCCTGCTCGTCAAGCAGCTCATCCCTACTCCATTTCCTGCCCCTCACTCTGCTGCTGCCCCCTGAGCCCCGACTCCCTTATCTCCCCGAGCTCTCCAGCAGGGCGTAGTGCTGTCAGGATCCAGGAGATAAGGAGGAGCCAGCCGGGCTCTGCGAGCAGCTCCTCCGGCCCCAGCCAGCCCCAGCAGCTGCAGGGAGGCAGGGCTGGGGCAGGGCAGGGGGGAAAGGAGAGAACAGAGACCAGGGGGACGTGTGTCAATCACTGCCACTCCTGCTGGGTGTGCTCCAAGGCTTCCAACACATCACCCCAAACCTTCAAACACATCCCTGTGCTGCCCCCCAAACCTTCAAACACATCCCTGTGCTGCCCCCCAAACCTTCAAACACATCCCTGTGCTGCCACCGAGTGCACCTGGGTGATGTGAGCCTCAGAACCAGGCTGAGCCAGGGAGGGAACCCCTGGGACAGTTTGGGAGCAGTGGGGTGCCCTGAGCCAGGGGGGATCCCCAGGGACAGTCTGGGGGCAGTGGGGTGCCCTGAGCCAGGGAGGGATCCCCTGGGACAGTCTGGGGGCAGTGGGGTGCCCTGAGCTGGGGGGTCACAGGGCTGTGAGACCAGCCCCTTACCAGGCCTGGGGTGCCTGTGCTCCCCCCTTTCACAGACCTGCAGGCACAGCCGCAGCTGGGAGGGGCTCCTGCAGCCCTGGGGGGACTCCCTGGGCAGGTTTCACCCAGGGCTCTGCTGCCACAGCCAGCTCCAGGCGCGTCCCCACCCGCTCTCCGTGCCGCTGCACAGCTGCCAGGGCTCCTTCCTCCCTCTTGCAGCCTCAACACAAAGATCTCGGGCTACAAAAACCAAGGAAATCGATACCCAGCCATGGAAACTAAGCCCATTTCCATCAGCAGCTCAGGGCAGACTCCAGCAGCAGCTGCAGAAGCACCAACGAGAGCTGGGGCCATGGGGCCAGCAGAGAGGGGTGTCCACAGGAATGTCCAGAGACCACAGAACTGCCTGCAGGGACCACAGGAGTGTCCAGGGGACTGCAGGTGCTGCCAGGCTCTGCGCTCCTGCACCTGCCCACCTGAGTGGGAAGACAGACAGGATGCTGCTGCAGCCACTTAAACACTGAACCACACCAAACCACACCAAACCACACCAAACCAAACCTCACCAAACCTAACCAAACCAGACCAAACCAAACCAAACCAAATCACACCAAACCAAACCAAACCACACCAAACCACACCAAACCACACCAAATCACACCAAACCAAATCACACCAAACCAAACCACACCAAACCACCCCAAACCAAACCAAACCAAACCATACCAAACCACACCAAACCAAACCAAACCACCCCAAACCAAACCACACCAAACCACACCAAACCAAACCAAACCACACCAAACCACACCAAACCTCACCAAACCAAACCAAACCACCCCAAACCAAACCACACCAAACCACCCCAAACCAAACCAAACCAAACCATACCAAACCACACCAAACCACACCAAACCACACCAAACCACACCAAACCACACCAAACCAAACCAAACCACACCAAACCAAACCAAACCACACCAAACCTCACCAGAATTAACCACACGGTCCCCGCTGATAGTGAGGGTCTGCACAGCGTGACCTGAGCCCCCAAATCTCCTCAAAGCACAGAGTTCCAGGGAGCAAGGCGTGCAATGCCCCCATGTCCAGCTGCAGATGTGGCTGTTGGGTCTGGTTTGTCAATAGGACAGGCTGCCTGGAAGGAAAGGCCTTGGAATGCCTTGGGATGCTGGCTTGGAGTGCCTTGGACTGCCTTGGGATGATGGCTTGGAGTGCCTTGGAATGCCTTGGGATGCCTTGGAGTGCCTTGGGATGCTGGCTTGGAGTGCCTTGGGATGCCTTGGGATGCTGGCTTGGAGTGCCTTGGAATGCCTTGGGATGCTGGCTTGGAGTGCCTTGGAGTGCCTTGGGATGCCTTGGAATGCCTTGGGATGCTGGCTTGGAGTGCCTTGGAATGCCTTGGGATGCTGGCTTGGAGTGCCGTGGAGTGCCTTGGGATGCCTTGGAGTGCCTTGGGATGCCTTGGATGCCAGCTTGGAGTGCCTTGCAGTGCTGGCTCCCTCGGGGTGCTCTGCTGGAGAGCTTTCCTCCCTGTTCCAATCCCGACTGACACACCTCCTGGGGTGCCAGAGCTGCTGGAGGGGCCGTGCCTGGGCTGCTGTGAATGCCTCCAGGTGCAAAACCCATCCAAGGCTGGAGAGAGACGTGTGGCATGATGTAAATTCCCAGGGCCTGCTTTGGACTGTGCCAGTGTAAAGGTGCTATAGAGCCACAAATTGTTATTACAGTATTAGCTGGCACAACGAGGCATTAGGAAGAAGAACTGCCTCAATGCCTGGGGGAAATCAGGAATGAGAGTGAATTACAGAAACTGATACAGTTATACATGCCCTGTTCTAAAATGTATTTGAAACAAAACGATTACCATAATAAAAGTAAATCCATTTCTGTTCTGCTTATTCTCAGTAGACAAAAGAAAGGGTCAAACGTTCTTTTCATCAATCAAAAGATGTAAAGAATCAGAACTCAAAACACCAATTTAATTTTGAGCGCAGATAATCTGGTGATTTGAAAAAAAAATAGAATCTAATTCAGGGAAGAAATTTGAGTAATAAATTACTTACCTTCATCACACCTTGTTTCCAAAACTGACTGTGTGAGTTGCCAACACACTGCTGCCTGCCCGTGAGAAGCCTGTCCTAAGAAACAGGGACAGAGCAGAGCACCCTTTCCTGCTTCTGCCTACTCAGCAAAGCCTGGCTCACCTCTGTGTTAGAAAGCTGGGGCTCCATCCCTGGGCAGGGGATCCATCTCTGCACATATTCTACAGGACAAACACGAGGAGACAGAGGGACACCAGCACAGGGAGGGGCTGTGGTGTCCCCTCCAGGGCCAGCCCAGGGTCCAGCAGCACGGTCCCCAGAGGGGACACCCCAAAGCCACGGCCCGGGGGAGCTCGGGGGGCTGCAGGAGGGGGGCAGCTCCTGACCCCCAGGGACTGCAGCACCACACACCCCCCTCTGCACCCAGCTGCTCTGCCAGGAGCTCATTTATTGCCCAGTGCTCAGTGCCACCGGGCAGGGGACAGAGCAGGGAGGCTCAGGGAGATACTGAGCCCGGATTGATCCCCGGGCAGGCAGCTGGCAGGGCCACAGCAGCACAGCGCAGGCACGGGGAGAAGTCTATTAATGAGCTCCAACTACTAAATTATTGACTAGTTAAGTACTGCAAATTTGGTCTAATTGTTTTCATGATGGGAGTTTAATTAAAGTGTCTTTTGTGTAAAAAGTCCAGCAATATCCTTGTTCAGATAGCGTCAGGGAGAGTTTCCAAAGCCTGCCTGGCTTTCAAAACCAAATTAAAAGTTACATCCGATGCAAAGCTCTTCAAAAGAGGGAGCTTTTGTGTGGGAGAGCACTTTAATTCCCAGCTCCAGCTCACAAGTCCTGCTCCTGAGCCCCCTCTCCCCTCCAGGGAGACATCAGCACCTCCGTGCTGTGGGACTGCAGCTCCAGGGCCACGGGAAACGAGGGAGGAGCTGGGCGGTCATGGAAATCTGGTGGCAATGGAGGCATGCAAAACGAAAAGAGAAGGAAGGCTCCCAGGGGGGAGGGGGAAAGCAGTCAGACCAAAGCACTGAGGGACATCAAATGACACCAAAAATTCAGGCTGCACGCGGTTCTCCACTGCAGAAAGACAGGTATCACCTGCCCAGACACTCGGGAATCTGCCAGGACACAACCTCAGCACGCTCCAGGCAGTGACAGCGGAGTCTGGCCACTGACCTTGCCGTTGGTCTGAGAGCTCTTCCCAGCTCCCTTCCTGCACCATGGACCTGCCTGCACCACGGAGCTGCCCCATGGACCTGCCTGCACCACTCCCTCCCTGCACCACGGACCTGCACCACGGAGCTGCCCAGCTGAGCTCGTCCCTAACACAGCACACAAGGGCAGCACTGCAGAAACTGCCCCTCACCCAAACACGGCCACCTGCAAGCGGCTGACAGGACACAAACCGCTTGGGTGGTGCAGCCAGGAGCCCTCCCAGGCTGCAGCCCCAGAGCAGCCCTGGAGAGCACTGGGACAGGGCAGGAGTTCAGCCAAGGCAGCAGCACCGCTGCTTCCTGGCCTCCAGAGGTGCAGATGTGCCTCATCATGCCTTTTCCACGGCTATCATTTATTTATGGTAATGCCTACTTGCTGTTAGGTATTTCCAGGCATTTATATGCCCTGCTTGGAAGCAGAAGAACTCTTTGCTGGAATATGGAGCAGTTGGCAGCACCACACACACATTTATTTAGGACAAAATAACACCTGCCACAAAGAGGAAGAGCTGGGCTGTGGTTAAATTGACTGTTTGGGACCAAGCAAGTGTCACTTCAATTGCCCCAGTTGCATCAGGGACACCAGGAAGGTCGCAGTCTCCCCTCCCTGATTTGCAGTTCTCCAGCTGAAAATAATAAAGGATGTGACTGTCAACCTCAAACCGGATAAACTCCCCCACTCCCAGGATGGGGGTCTGCCCAATGCCAAAGCCACGGGGACGGGATTAGCAGTTTGATTTGTTCTGGGAGTGAAGGCAGCACGGCTCCAACCCCGGAGAGCTGCAGCGCGCGGGACTCCTGGCGGCACCGCGCCCCGGTGGGCACCGCGCCCCGCAGCTGCCCGGGCACGGCCCCGAGGTACGGGCAGAGCCCCGAGGTACGGGCACGGCCCCAGGAGCGGGCACAGCCCCGAGGTACGGGCACGGCCCCGAGGTACGGGCACGGCCCTGGGCACGGCCCCAGGATGGGCACGGCCCCGAGGTACGGGCAGAGCCCCGAGGTACGGGCAGAGCCCCGAGGTACGGGCACGGCCCCGAGGTACGGGCACGGCCCCGGGCACGGCCCCAGGAGAGGACAGAGCCCCAGGAGCGGGCACAGCCCCAGGAGCAGGCAGAGCCGGGCACAGAGCCCCGAGGAGCGGGCAGAGCGGGGCGCAGGCAGTGCCCAGCCAGCTGGGCACACTCCATGCACTTGTGGCTCCTTGTTTCTCTCCAGTGCCATCGCACAGCCGTGTGCTGCAGGTGCCACATCCACCCATCCCCATGTGAGTGTCACTGTGCATTGCTCCGGGCTGAAATCCCACTCCTGCTTGTCCAGCCAGCAAGTGCTGGATCCCAGTAGCTCCAGGGACTGCTGGGGAGGGGACAGTGCTGTGCTGAGCACACCTGGCCATCCTGGGCAGGGCAGGTGAGTGCCCCGGTGCCCAGGGCAGCTCTGGAGGCAGCTGGGCCCCCGCAGGTGTGGGAGCTGCAGCCACAGCCAGCAGCCTGCACCCCGTCCCTGTGCAGGTGGCACCGAGAGGACAGGGACAGCACACCGGGGACAGGGACAGCACACCGGGGACGGGGACAGCACACCAGGGACAGTGACAGCACACCAGGGACAGTGACAGCACACTGGGGACAGTGACAGCCCCACGGGAGCTCCCTGAACAAGGGCACCAGCCAGTGAGCAGCTGCAGGGTTTAACATCCCCAGCCACAGGCATCCACAGCTGCAGTGCAGCTCTGGCAGCCCCAGAGAGGACGGAGGGTCCCAGCAAACTCCTGAAACAAAGCAGTTGAAAAAGCCGGAGGAACGTGGCCAGCATCCCGGTGTGGGCTTTCAGAAATGCCCGAGCCACAAGGAATTTAATTTTTTCTGAAGGTACTGTGTTTTTTCCTAAACACCCTCAGAGCTTTCTGAAGTCACGTGGACCTTGCTGGACAGCCCTGCCACGCTTCCCAGGGAACAGCACCAGGAAAAGCAACGACAAATTACGAGAGACACCAGGACAAAGTAGGCATTAATGGGGTTGACATCAGCTGGAAAGAAATCCTTTTTTTTAAGGACAGTCACATGTATCACATACCTGCTCATTTCAAAGCTGCAGGAATTAGAAATTCCACTCTGAGCCTGCCATAAACGTGCTTGCAGACATTGCTGTGCTCCCCTCTGCCCCAGGCATGGTCTGCAGGCCAAGCCCCGTGGCAGCTCACAGCAGACACCCGCAGAGGAGAGGGAAGGGAATGCTTTGGGAAGGAGCACGCTCCACGCCAAGGGCTGGCCAGCAGGAGGGAGCTGATAATATTTAAACTTCTGTCCAAGCATCTGCTGGTGGACACGAGAGCACAGCAGAGGCTCTGCCTCGCCTGCTGTGCAGAGCAGTGGGCAGCCTGCTCTGGCTGCAGAGCAGCACTGAAAATTAATTTCCAGCAATTATTTGTGCTCTGGCCAAAGAACCCGGCCTCGTGTGTGAGCAAGCCAGAGCAGAGCTCCAGGAGAGCTGCAGCTGCCGCTGCAAATGCATTCAGGGGCCCAAGACATCTTATTCAAAGACTCGCACTCCGAGCACTCAAAAAGCAGCAAAAAGCCCTTTCTGAGGGTCTGGGCCTGCAGCAGCAGCCCTGAGCAGGCACAGGGGCTCCCAGTGCCCAGCTCTCCCCAGGCTGGTGCTCCCAGCTCCCCAGCCTCACAGAGTCCTCACTCGCAAGGACACATCCTGAGTCCGTGTCTGACAGGGAGCTGGCAGAGCTGTATTGCTGTTCTGCTAAGTCAAGGCTCTTTTTCCAAGTAGGTGTCAGGTTGGGGTTAGGTTACCAGCCTGATCTGGGGAATGGAAGAATTATAGCTTAAAAAAAACCATAGGCTAGACTCAGTTCTCAGTATGTGGGCAGTGCTGCTGGCCTCAGAGCCAGGACTGAGGGTTCTGGAGGGCACATCGGCCAGATTATCCCAAAGGGGAGCCCTCAGCTTCCTCAGCCACTCCCAAGGGCCACACAGACCCTCCGAGGCTTGGGGAGCTGCTCAGACCCTGCGGGTCACCTCACCCTCGTGCTTCCCCTCCTGCCCTGGCAGCCAGCCCGCCCAGGGGAGGAGCAGAGGAGCCAATGCCGAGCAGCTTTGTGCGGGGCAGCACAGCCCACCCTGGGCCAGGCAGCCGGGGAAGGGCCCGGACTGCTCCTTAGCAGCTTCTCTAATTCCTTAAAAAAACCACCTGAGGAAATGGGATCCTTTGAAACAAGATAAACCACAGCAAAGCATGAAGGTTTTACAACTTGACTAAATTACCTCTCTTACAATCTCAGGAATTACATTCTGGCACATTGCAGGTCTCCAGTACATAATCCCCAAATGCAGACCCGATGAGAGAAGAGAATCAGAGGGGAAGAGTCACAGCAGCATATATTACCATTTCTAAAATAAAAACAAAGAACTGGGAGACTTTACAGCGCAGCAAATGCACAAGCAGGAATGCTGGCTAATTACAGAGCACTCGGGGAAGATTCCTGGGGTTTTTTAAGCGTAACCCAGTGTGGTGCTGCTTTGCCAGCGGGGCTGCAGCGGGGCTGCCAGGGGCCTCAGGAGGGAGCCTGCACCCAGCAGGGCCAGCCAGGAGGACACCTGTATCCAGCCAGGAGGGCACCTGCACCCAGCCAGGAGGGAGCCTGCACCCAGCAGGGCCAGCCAGGAGGGAATCTGCACCCAGCCAGGAGGGAATCTGCACCCAGCAGGGCCAGCCAGGAGGGAATCTGCACCCAGCCAGGAGGGAATCTGCACCCAGCAGGGCCAGGCAGGCCCCTCGCTCAGCCCAGGGGACAGGCGCTGACAGCCCCGGGGTGCCCGGGCACTGCAGCAGTGCCAGCCAGGCTCTGTGGGGACAGCAGCCCTCCCCCAGCCCAGGCAGGCTCTGGAGGGACCCCCGGAGACCCCTGCTCCTGGCAGAGCTGGGTGGACAGTGGCTGGGGGGAGCTCAGTGGCCAGCCCAGCACACAGACTGAGCTTTGGTTCCATCCTGCCCCCAGCCCAGCTGCTGTTCCCAGGCCTGTTCCCAGGCAGGCAAACGCTGCACGGGATTCACAGAGCACTCCTGCCTCGCCACACACTTTTCCTGTTGAGTTGGACTCAGTGACAAGGACAAAACTATCTATTAGGAAACAAATTACAGTTATTTAGTACTTCTAAAAAACGGCTGGCTTTTAGAATCACTTTGCCTTTTAATATTTAATGACCCAGATCAAGAACAGAGCGCTCCCGGAGGAGCAGCCAGCTGGCAGGCAGCCCAGGGGAGAGAATTCTCTGGGATCATGGAGCACCTTCTGGAACAGCTGCGTTCGGTGGGATCTGGGAAACCAGACTTGGAGGGCTTTGGTTCCTGAGCTGGAACAAGCACGTCACGGGGGTAATACCACGGAGCATCCCCACGAGCAGGGAGCGGAGGAGCGCGCTCAGGAGGAGCAGCTCTCAGGAGGAGCAGCTCTCAGGAGGAGCAGCTCCCTGGCCTGCAGAGAAGGGCAGCACCGGCGAGGGGCTCCCAGCACCCTCGCTGACAGCTCACCCGCCCACAGCACAGACCTGGCACGGGAACCACCTCCAGACCAAAAGACACCTCTAAATGCACGGCAGAGAATTTAGGGGCTAAAACTCTGGGGACTGAAGCACTGGGGACTAAAAATACAATGCCTGAGAGCTGCTATTTCATCCCGGATGAGTATTTGGTTGCAGTTCCTGTAGGAGGAAGAGGGTGGGTTGTTTCCCCCCGGGTCCTACAGCACTTGTTTCCCACGTGGTGCCACAAGTGTTAACTCATCCTAGACGTGGAATGGGCTGCCGGAGGGCACCATCCTGGGTAAGAAAAGCATGCACAGAGCAGGACTGCTGAGGAGGAACACTCTGCTTGGGAGGGTACAAAGCTCTGGCGAGGAATGAGACACAGAAGGGACCTGACTCCCCCGTGCAAAAGGCAATCAGCATTCACCTGGATGACAAACTGCACCGTGAAGCACAAGATAATTTAGTGATCCCAGATAATACCAGAGCATTACTGCGACTCCCATACTAATATGAGTGCCAGGCTGAAGAAATGCTGCCATCAGCCTGGTCTGAAAGAAAGCACAAAGCTTCAGGGAAATTGCGTGTTAAGGCTAACTCAGTTACGTAGTGCAATTATGATGTGCAAGCACAGGTGCTCCAAAACTCTGAGAGAACAAAATTCTGATGTAAAAGGAATCTCGTGTTCTGAGCTAAAAAGGTTGACAACTCCAGAAAAAAAAACTGTTCAATAAACCTAGCTCTTCTGGTTTTTCCTGCTGCAGAACACAAGCTGATTTAAAAAGCACAAGGTTTTCGAGGCCTGTTCTATACCAAAACTGGAGGCTTCTCCACTGCGTGCTGCTTGGAAATGGCAGTAGGGGCATAATTACATTATCGATGTGACTGGCTCTCTGCGAGGCCCAATCGCGTGAAACAAAGAGCCATTTACATAGATCTTTCACTAAATAGCAGGTTCCATTACCCAGTATTTAAACAGAAATAGACTCCATTTCCTACCCGTAACTGGGAAAGAAATAACATTACAAGTCTGCGAGCGATGCAATAGTGACTGGGGGAGGCGAAGAGCCCCTAAACCCGGTGCCCAGGCAGGCACAGCCACCTGCACGGTCCCGTTCCGCGGGGCGGGATGGACTGTCCCCCCGGTCCCCCCGGTCCCTCCGGTCCCCCCGGTCCCGGAGCTCCGGAGGCAGCGCAGCCCCGTGCCTGTCAGTGCCGCTCGCCCCGGGCACGGAGCGGGGGCAGCCGGAGCCTCGGAGCCCCCAGCCCTCCACACCCCGCTGTCCCCGCTCTCCCCGGTGCCCCGCTGTCCCTCTGTCCCCGTGTCCCGCTATCCCCTGTCCCCGTGTCCCTCTGTCCCGTGTCCCTCTGTCCCCGTGTCCCCCTGTGCCCTGTCCCTCTGTCCCCGTGTCCCGCTGTCCCCCTCTGTCCCCGTGTCCCTCTGTCCCTCTGTCCCCGTGTCCCTCTGTCCCCCTCGGTCCCCCGGCACCTTCCGGGCAGTGGCGCCACCGTGTGGCCATCCCGCAGCGCCGCAGGGGGACCGGGAGAGACCCCAGGACAGACAGACAGACAGACAGACAGACACCGGGGGAGAGAGACAGACCGGGAGAGAGACAGACAGACAGACACCGGGGGAGAGAGAGAGACTCACCTGGGGAGAGAGACAGACAGACACCTGGGGAGAGAAAGAGAGAGACTGGGGGAGAGACAGACAGACACCTGGGGAGAGACACCCGGGGAGAGAGAGACACCCCGGGAAGGATGAGAGACATCCGGTGGGGGAGACCTGGGGAGAGGCACCCCAGGAGAAAGACTGAGGAGAGACACCTCGGGAGAGAGACACCCCAGGCTCAGGCACCCCCAGCCCTCAGCAGTGCCCAGCCCCACACGCCATCCCTCAGCATGCCAAAGCCTGGGAAACAGGGACTGGTATCCCCACACAGAGTGCACACTTCTCCTAAAATCGTTAATGAGCTCCTGTGATAAATTTCTTTCCAGAATGGTTTGCTTTTTCCAAGGAGTTTTCTCCTCCATCGCACTGATGGACCTAAAGCAACCACAGAGCTGACTTTGCCTGTGACCCACCCATAAGTCCAAATTATTTTGCCCACCCCACTGCTGGCTTTGGGTGTCTCCAGAAGCCCTCAGCATCTCAGCCTGGGCATCCCAGCGGTTCCAGGGCCATTCCTGGGCATTACTCGAACCAGAACCAGCAGTGCCCCACTTGCAAAAACCCAGCAAATAAAACTACACCAAGAATCCCTGCGCCCTCGCCCATCGCCCAGCAAACACATGGACAGTTTTCCACGAACAGCACCGAGTGGAATCGATCTCGTTGGTCGTTATTCCGAACCCAGGGAGTTCAGAGCCCGCGCACCTTTGCTGGCTGGAGCCCGTGCCATCCTTTCCAGCAGGTACCAGCGGCGTTTCCCAGAAGTTGTTGCAGGGAATCACCGGGCTGCACCGAGTTCTGCAGCACAGAGACATCGCTGCAGCTCACACACAGCAGTTCGTGTAAAATCAAAAGATTTCAAAGCAATGAAGGCTGGGTTTGCATGTAGATCAAATGTAGCCCACATAAATCAAAACGACAGCCTCAAAGACTTGCAAAAATAATAATGTTTAAATTCATAACTATTCCAATTCTTTCCTTTTTAGCTGCAGGGAAATAAGGCAGTGGTAGTGCAAATTCAGCTAAAGCTTTCCGGATTCCTCCACTTGTTTTCTGCTTTGGAAGGGTGGTGGCTGTGAATAAATGTAAATTAAAAACCCACTGCACACATTAGTCACTGTGATAAAGATTGATAAATACAAAACCCTTTCACATACGGATGTGCGTATTTCAAATACAGATCAATTCATCACACATGAACGAAGTGTTTTGTTCCTGGATCATGGGCTCACTTTACAATGACCCCTGCAACCAATTAAAGGCCACCCAAAAAATACCCAAACCCCAGAGTGGCGCTTTCCACTGCCCAGGGGAGCTCTGTGCTCCATCCCCATGGACCACAAGCTGCTGCAGATGCACAAAACCCCCAGCTGAGGCCACACGTGGGATTGCCGTGGGCCAGGAGGTGTCTCGGCACTGACACGGCCTTGAAGAACCCCGGCAGCTTTGGCTCTGGTGTCTCTGGGAGCTTGTCTGGTCACACCTTCCCACCCTGATTTGCAGCACAACAACATTCCAGGGCTCCGCCTGCAGAGTCTCGGCAGGGAGAAGCAGGGCAGGAGCCCTCGAGTCAGCTCTAACCACGGCCTTCATTAGTAACTCTGGGAATCTCCTCCTCAGCGCCGCTATGCTGGGTTGGAGCCGTGCAGCACGCTGCCCAGCTCCAGCAGGATGGTTTGACCCCAGCCCTGCTCCCCGCTGCCCTCAGCCCCACTGCCCAGCTCCAGCAGGATGGTTTGACCTCAGCCTCGCTGCCCAGCTCCAGCCTTCCCTCCTGGGACACACGGACACGGGAACGATCCCCTCTGAGCTCCTGCTTGGGCTCAACCCTTCACCACGGAGAGCACCAGCTCTGCCTCTCCTTTCGCCGTGATCTGCCGGGCTCTCGGGAGAGTCAGCGAGGGGAGGCCCTGAGTTCTCTTTTCGAGGGGAGGTCCTGAGTTCTCTTTTCGAGGGGAGGCCCTGAGTTCTCTCTCCCAGTTGGCTCCGAGCGTTCCCCCGCCTCGCAGAGCACATCCATCCTTCGCCATGGTGTGGCAGCCAACACCAGCCGCTGAACGAGGCTGCCCGAGCCGGCAGACGCTCGGCTCCGGAGTCCTGCTGCAGGGCCAGAGAAGAAGTGGCTGCGTTTTTTGCTCTTGGGTTTGTTTTTTGTATAGAGAAACCCTTAAACGCCTTTTTGTGTGCTCCTGTTCTGAGGCAAAACAAGAACAGCTGTAGGAAATGAACAAAAAACATGAGAAATACACTCCAGAGGAAGCATCTCTGCCTGCACTGACTGCTCAAAGTCCTGGCAGTTGCAGAGGTATTTGGGTTTTTCCTTTGTAAAGGGATCTCACATGCAGGAGAGTTTGGGGTTCGGTGCAGGGTACACCACCACTCCAGGGGTCTGCTTCTATTGTTGAGCCATTAAACACCAGAAAAAAAATACGTGCTTAATTAAACCAAACCCACATTTTTTAGAGAATCCTGTATTCCATTCACCGTTCTCATCAGAGACACTTCAGCTGACCCCGCTGAGATCACATGCAGAAGCCTGGTGAGTTCAGCAAGCCCAGTGTCATCTTTCCAGGCTTTCAGCAAACAGGAAAAACTTGTTATTTTTCAGCAGAGGCGCAACACGTCACCTTCCCCTCCTACCCTGACCCACGAAGCAATCCAGACTGTAAAGATGTGACAGTTTTTGAGGAAAGGTCACCCAGCAGAAGCCGCGGTCCGGCGGGGGGATGGCAGCAGCAGGAGCCAGGCTGCCCAGGGCGGGTCACGGTGGCGCTGCCCGAGGCCGGGGGGCTCAGCTGTGCCCGTCAGGGCTGGGCCGTGGCCAGAGCCACACCTGTGCTGCTGGGCTGGGGGCAGAGCCAGGCTGGAGCGGGGCACCTGGGGCCCAGCCTGTGCCCTCCACCCCGTGCCAGCAGCCCAGAGGGCAGGGGGGAGGGATGGGGGCTCTGAACGCAGCAGGAGTAGCACCAGCAGCCTGTGACAAGCCCATTGCCTCAGCACTCAGCTCACCAGGATGCTGTAGGAAAGTTCAAGCTTTTGCCATGTGAAATAAGAGAAATAAACCATTTATTGGGTAAAGCAAGCCAGCATGTTACCAGAAAGGAAAGGAGTACATTGGAAGCTGGGGAAGCAAATCCCTGCTCTGCTTGGCCCGCGGCCCCCAGGACACTGGAACCTGTGGGCTGGGGCTGAGCAGGGGCAGAGCTCAGCTCCTGGCTGCAGGCATCACCCCTGGGACATGTCCCCAAGATGGGAACAGCTGACACAGCCAGGAGGAGTGACAGCGGTTGGGAAACATTATAATTACCAAAGGACAATAAATATTGATCTTATAAGTGCACATTTGTGTTTAGTTTTACTGTAAACAGTATCAGGCAGTTTTGCATTTTTTCTTATCTTTAGCCAGCAAACTCTCCAGCAAGCCCAGCAAACTGAGATCAAACTGGTCGTGTTTGAGGGAAGGGATCTGCCTGACAGCAATTTCTGATCTGGGAAGTCTCACCTGCCCTCAGTGATACCCCTAGGACAACATTTTTGACATTGCAGATACGGATATGGTGGATGAAACTGATCAAGCATCTCCTGTAGATTGATGCACTTTTGAGAAAAGAAACCCTCAGTACCCACAGCACAATTTCAGCAGAAGACATGGAACTGTGGGAGCTAGAACAGTATTATTTTGAATAATTTGAGTACTGCAGAGAAACTTTGTGACCCAGCACAGGGAAAGAGGCACTTGGCCATGAATGACCCTGCCTGGGCGTGCAGCCTCAGCGTGAAGCACCAGGGAGCAGCCTCTGACTCAGCAGGGTCTCAGAGCCAACAGGGGAGTTAAGGCTGCACTGACACCACTCCTGAATGCAAAAAGGAATAAGTTAATGCTTTAGAGGAAAAAAAGACCCTTTCCCCTGTTTGGCTGAGGCTCCCACAGCAGAGCCCTGTGCTCTGTGCACCAGGGGCAGCCTGCAGAGGATCCCAGCGTTGCTTCATCCCGCTAATTAGCGTTTACCTGCTGCAGATTACAACACGGGGTTAGCATTGAGCAAGAGCTGTCCTGCTCACCCTCAGCCTGGTCCCGAGAAGTGCTGAGTAGCATTCAGGGGAGTTTTAATTCAGCCCTTCCTTGTAGGGAGGCTAAAACTTAATAATTTCTATTTAGAATAATAAATTCACATACACTTTTTTTATACCTCCAGGTTTGGGAAGGGTTTTCGGCTCCCGCCATAAATCAGACCCCAAAGGAATCCCTGTGTCACTGAAGCAGGTGTCAGATCAGCAAAACCTCGGGAATGCTTGTGACCTGCAGGGCACAGAGACAGAACTGCATCGGCAGTGCCACTGCTGGTGTGCAGCAAGTTAAACCCAGAGAGGCACTGGAGCACAGGCCTGGCTGGAATCCCCTGGTACCAGCTGGCACCACAGTGACTGCACCTGCATGGGACAGAGTGATACCAGTACTGACTGCAGCTGCACTGGTACTGCCCACACACCTGTGCTGGTACCGCCTGCACGGGTACTGCCTGCACTGGTATCACCTGCACACCTGCACTGGTACAGACTGGTCCCAGTACTGACTGCAGCTGCACTGGTACCACCTGCACTGGTACTGCCTGCACACCTGCACTGGTATCACCTGCACTGGTACTGCCTGCACTGGTATCAGCTGCACACCTGCACTGGTACCACCTGCGCTGGTACTGCCCGCACACCTGGCAGGTACTGCCCGCACACCTGCAGGCGCTGCCGTGCCCCTCTCCTCTGGTGTCTCCCCGTGGTCCCCGGGCCGTGCCGGGCAGAGGCCCCCGGGGCAGGGCGGTGCCAGCGCGGGCTCCAGGGACCCCCATCCCCGCGGGTGCGCCCGCTGCGGGCGCTGCTCGGGCTGTGCCTGCCCTGCAGCGGGGCTCGGGGCGCGCTCACCCGCTCAGCCCGGCCCCAGGGCAGCCCGGAGCGGAGGAGCAGCTGCGCAGCCCCGGCGGGATGTGTCCGGAGCGCCTGTCCCGCTGGGAGCCCCCCGGCAGCCCCCGGCCGCTCAGGCGGCGCACACCCGGCACGGCTGCAGCCCGCTCTCGTCGCACGCCGGACAGCGCAGCGCCCGGTACGACTCCCGGAATCGGTTCGCCAGCATCGAGAACTTGCTTCCGTGGCACAGCTCGCAGGGAGCGCAGCCCGAGCCTCTGCACTGGGAGCAGCCGCGTCCAGCATCGCCCTCCTGAAGCAGACAGCAGAACGGAATTTGTTAGTGGGTGTGAGATAACAAAGTCGGGGACATTCCTGAAAGAGGGAGGTTCTCTCTCCCGGTCTTTGCCATCTCAGCTGCTCCTGACACGCCGCTCCGCCCATGACGATCAGTTCTCCACAGCGAGGGCTTGGACAAAAAGGCTCCCACATGCTTGGGGACAATTTGTGGCTACTGCTAGAAAAGTAGAAGTTAATGTGACTGGGCTTACAACCCTCCAAACTCATCTTTTTCCTCTGCACACCATCCTCCTGTCATTTCTTATCACACCATTTCCACTCTGCAGCCTCAGGTTTGAGCCACGCTTCATTTCTTCAGGGATTGCTCGTCACCCTCTCTGCCCAAATCCCTCCTCGCCAGCATGCACTCTTTCTTTTGACCTGTCCTTTGTGCCTGCCTCTCTCCCGCTGTGCCAGGCAGCCTCTTCCAAATCCCACCTTGAAATTCCTGGGAGCAGCAGGGCTGCGGTGACCCGCGCTCAGATCCATGAAACTGCATCAGCTCCGCGTGACACATTAGGCTTTGTGGGATCAAATCGTGGTCAGACTAATTGGGATCCCGACCAACAAAGACTCCCCCGTGAGAAAGCAAATGTAAGGCACAACCTTATTTCAGCTGATACTAAAATTTTAGCCTGAAGCAGTCTCAGCCACAGAGCAGCTGTGTTTAGCCTTGTCAGGCTGCAGAAACTCCGGCCTGCTCTTATCCCACGGGAGGGGTGGCAAGGGATGGAGCCCAGCCAAGCTCTGTAAAGCCAGCCACCTCCAGGGAAGAAACCAGTGGGAGACATGAGCACCCGGGGCCAGCCCCGCTGTCCCCAGAGCAGGATCTCAGCAGGGCTGGTCGTTATCTCCTGAGGGAAACAGAGTGGTGCTGTTTATCCAAACTTACCTGGGAGCCAGAAATGGATGGGGCTCGGGTGGTTTGACCAGGGTTAAGGGGGAAAAACACTTTCCTTTTCTCTTACCTGCATGTGCTGGGTGCAAGTGACCTTATTCTCCACGTCTCTTTTATGGGCACCACTGAATCGTTCTTTCTTCTCCCGGTACACGAACGTCCAGTCATTTATTCCCTCGGTCTGGATGATTCTCCTCATGAGCTCTTTCTGGTCCATCGGCGCACGGATGATTTTCAGGTTATTGGTGTAGATGATGATCTTGCCAAAATCTACAACTGAGGAAGTCTGAAGAAGGAGATTGCCAGTGTCTCACCAGCATAAATTCACTCCGCAAACACTGAAGGTCCCTGAGCTTCCAGAAGAGTGTCCCCTCCACCAGGCCAGCTCCCCTGACCACCCCCAGAACATTCAGCAACTTGGTGGAGGTACGCCCAACTGAGTGAATTTGTATTTTGTTTTCCTAGTGATTTTAAAGCTAAACTTGGTCAAACACTTCCCTGAGAGCAGCACTTTGCTGACCCGGTCCCTCCTCCCTGGTGCCATATGGAGTTACTGGGGCCGATTGTTTTACACTCTTCACATTTCAGACACTCAGTGTGTGTGTCAAGGAGCCATGCAAAAGGAGACGTTCTCCTAAAAAATGCCCCGAGTCACATCAGCTGCTGTGGCAGCCGCTGCTCTCCTGGCAGTGGGGCACCTGCTTCCCCGTGGGGAGGAACACGAGGGGAGGCAGGTGAGCACAAGTCCTGCCCCCCTGCAGAAGGTGAGAGCCTGGTGTGTGCCACAGACACGGCGTCTCCAAGCCCCAGTGCGTGCTGATGCAGCACAGGCTGGTCCTGGACAGCGTGGTTACTCCAGGTATCTGTGGCTGGGGACTCTGGGGAGGGAGAGGAGCGTTACCCAAGAATGCAAAACAAATTAACGGGTTGGATAAGATCACAGTGGTGCGCTGTCCTTGGGCAGGAGAGATTCATCGTGGTCTGGTGTTTTCAGGCAAACTGCATGTCCAGTGTGTCAACGGGTCGAATGTCAGCCACCTGGGCTTCCCAGCACAGCTTTGATGAGCACCGGGAGTTAACAGACTTCCAGCGTGTTCAAATCAAGGCCACAAATGTATTTACACATATTGTGCATGTACTGCCTCTTTATGAGGACTAAAGAAGCACCTCTCTATCAGTGGCATTAATTATATGTTAAGAAAATAGCCAGTGGAACTAAGCTGGGGTTGTCAAAGTAGCCAAAGGGGAATCCTGGCTGCCAGGGAATGCAGACACCTGGTACCCTGATGGCAGCACTGGCTTCCTGCCAGCCAAAGTCACACGACTTTAATATTTTAAATATGTCTCATTAACTTAACATCCTCCTTACATCTGACTGGTCTACATGCAGTAGGATTCCTGTGTACAGATATCAATGTGTATGGAAATGTTCTCTTTGACTCTGCCCAATGGACAGATGCAGACCAGGACTGGGAGAAGCCAGAGCACAGCTGGAGCACAGCTGGCAGATGCTGCGCCCTCCTGCAGACCCTGAGGATCCTGCCACGTGTGGCACATGCAGCACACAGGATTCCTGGAACAGCAGTTGGAGAGTCACAACCACCCTTTCCACGTCCTGGCCTGAGAGAACAGTTTTATGTGGGTGAGGCTGCAGTGTGAGGCTCCTGTCACCACGTCCCTCCAGGCAGGATTTACCCGAGCTGAGCCCAGAGGGGGACAGCCACGGGCAGCACTGACCCTGCGGAGGGTGACAAGGGACAGGACAGCACTGACCCTGCAGAGGCTGGCAGGGGACAGGGCAGCACTGACCCTGCAGAGGGTGACAGGGGGACAGCCACGGGCAGCACTGACCCTGCAGAGGCTGGCAGGGGGACAGCCACGGGCAGCACTGACCCTGCAGAGGCTGGCAGGGGACAGGACAGCACTGACCCTGCAGAGGCTGGTGGGGGACAGGGCAGCACTGACCCTGCAGAGGCTGGCAGGGGACAGCCACGGGCAGCACTGACCCTGCAGGGGCTGGCGGGGGACAGGGCAGCACTGACCCTGCAGAGGCAGTCGCTGGACAGGGCAGCACTGACCCTGCAGAGGCTGGCAGGGGACAGGGCAGCACTGACCCTGCGGAGGCTGGCAGGGGACAGGGCAGCACTGACCCTGCAGGGGCTGGCAGGGGACAGGGCAGCACTTACCCTGCAGAGGCTGGCAGGGGACAGGGCAGCACTGACCCTGCAGAGGCTGGCAGGGGACAGGGCAGCACTGACCCTGCAGGGGCTGGCAGGGGACAGGGCAGCACTGACCCTGCAGAGGCTGGCAGGGGACAGGGCAGCACTGACCCTGCAGGGGCTGGCAGGGGACAGGGCAGCACTGACCCTGCAGGGGCTGGCAGGGGACAGGGCAGCACTGACCCTGCGGAGGCTGGCACGGGGACAGGGCAGCACTGACCCTGCAGAGGCTGGCAGGGGACAGGGCAGCACTGACCCTGCGGAGGCTGGCACGGGGACAGGGCAGCACTTACCCTGCAGAGGCTGGCGCCGGGCTGGCAGTCGCTGGGCAGGGGCACGCTGCCGGCAGGGAGGAGCCCGTGGTGCTGCTCCTCCCGCAGGATGCTGATCCTCCGGGCGGTCAGCGCCGTGGGCCAGTGGAAGCTGGGCTCTGGCAGCCCCCCGGGCCCGCAGAGGGGCTCCTCTGGCTCGAAGCTGTGGCGCAGGAAGCGCCGCGAGTGCTCCTTGGCCGGGGGCTCGAGCTCCTGCCCGTCCTCGTAGACCTGCTTCAGCACCCGCCCGCTGTACGCCGAGGAGATCCGGAACCGCACCTTGCGGGGCCGCCCCTCGTGCCGCTGGCTCGGCTTCTTCGGGGGCTCCTCCATCCCCGGCGTGCCAAGCTGCAGGCCCTGGAGATCAGCTCCCACAGCTCTGGGTCCGAAAGAAAACGCTCCCAGCCTCCCCCACCACGTGATGTATAATTCAAGGTTTCTGGTAGTTGCTCTCATCTTGCAGCAAACCTGACACCACTGTATTAAATATTGATAGACAGTCACAAAGAGAAAATACCACTGGAGTGAAGTCAAAAGCAGGTTGGTGAGTGGGGGCCAGGCCGGACACCACAGCAAGAAAGGAGTTAACCTGGAAGGAGAGGATTAAATGGGAAACTCTACCCATGTTTCTGAAACCATGGAAATGCTTCTGCCACGTGCTGTGATAAGAACTACCCCACATACATCATCCCGGTAGCTTTTCATAATTTTCTGACAAGGTAAAAAGTTAAAAAGAGAAGTTCAGAGAAAAAGCAATCCAGCCTCACAAATTGCAAATGTGAATAATTCCGCTCCCATTCTCACACTGAAACCCTGAGAGCACAAAGCTCAGTTTCATTTCAATCTAATGCGTTCCTCTACAGGTTGAGAGATCTAATTAAGATATTCTCCCGTTCGTGCTCAATCCCTATTTGTAATTCTGGATGCCTTTTAGGGCCTTTTGGACATTCTGGGTTTGGTTTCCGTTTTTAGGAGGCAGTCACTCGTGCAGCCCCAGCCCTGCCAAGCCCCCATCTCCAGGCACCATCCGACCCAGGCACGGCCCGGGCCAGCCCCTCCTCAGAGATGTCCCTGTCACCCAAAGCGGGCCCCCAGCCTGGCCTGTGTCACAGAGGGTTTGCTTCCTGTGCCCCTCCCTGGGCATCTCGAGCTGCTCTGACACTTAGAGGGGTAAAATAAACATAAATACCACGTGTGGTACAAAACACACCTACAGGTCACTGCACTCTGGGCTTCAAACATCTCCCAACTCCTACTTGAATCACATAGGTCCCCAACAGGAGTTAAAATCTCTTTTTTTTTTTTTGTTGAGCTCCAAGATTTTAGTGCCTATCCACCATTACACATCAAGGGGGACTCTGCCCTGGCAGGATGCAGGCAGAGGGCATCATTTAACTTCTTCCAGCTCAAACCCAGCACTGTTAAAGCTCAATGCTCTCAATAGGTTAATCCATGAGCCTTTTAAAAGTTTGTTACCGAAAAGCCAGGATGACACTGTGGAAGCTGCCTGCTAATAATTCCCCTGCACAGCCCTTCCACCGACCACAAGCAGTTTCTGTCACAACAGACACCCTCTGAGGGTCCCTTGGGCTCCCTTGTCCTCATCACAAGGACTCGTGGAAAGCGTTTCCTGCGCCCAGCGAGCAGGCCTGGACACGCCTGGGAAAGCGGAGCCCCGGAGCCGCCCTTGGCACGGCCACAGCACCTCTGCAGGGCTGCTGCAGCCTCCTGCCTGCCCCACGGCAGGGCCTCACCTCGCGTGGAAACTCGGGTTTGCGTGAGCCGCGCCGGGCTCCGCGCGTTCCCCGGCGAGCCGGGTCCACCGTGCCCCTGAGCCCCGCCGAACGGCCCCAGAACTGCTGCTCGTCAAAGGCTCCCCAGCGCGACACAATCGCTGAGAGATGCCCCAGCTGGAGCTCATTTTCCTCTGGCTGGGGGAACAGTCAGACAGGAAAGGGAGTTCAGAGCAGCGGTGAGGGACCGGAGCAGGAGCGCAGCCCCCGGGGGCAGCGCAGTTACTCACGGGCGCTGCCGCAGCTCGGCTCCAGGCTGCGCCGCTGGAACAGCCCCGGCTCTGCGGGACCGGCCAGGCACGGCCAGCCCTGCTGTCCTGCAGCCACAGCCTCCCGTGTCACCCCAGGCACAGGACACAGGGCCAGCTGCCCACCCCTCGCTCCCGGAGCCGCACGCTGCTGTGCGCTGATGACTCCTGCGAAGAAAAGTTCCCCAAGCGGCCGTTCTGCATTTCCCAGCTGTTCTGAGCCCCCCGAGTCAGCGCTCCCGCATTAAATGTCCAAACGGAGACTTTCTGGGCAGTGTTTGATGAGGCCATCCCCAGCGCCGGCCGCGACCCCCGGAGCCCGCACCGTGCGGGGGCAGGCGCCGAGTGCGGGGCTGGCACGGGATGGAGGAGCCCCGGCAGGGGATGCAGGAGCCCTGGAACGGGTGAGTATGGGATGCAGGAGCCCTGGCACGGACAGGTGTGGGATGCAGCAGCCCCGGCAGGGGATGCAGGAGCCCTGGAACAGGTGGGTACGGGATGCAAGAGCCCCGGCAGGGGATGCAGGAGCCCCGACACGGGCGGGTGCGGGATGCAGGAGCCCCGGCACGG
The DNA here is from genome assembly GCF_015832195.1 of Motacilla alba alba. Classification (NCBI taxonomy): domain Eukaryota; kingdom Metazoa; phylum Chordata; class Aves; order Passeriformes; family Motacillidae; genus Motacilla; species Motacilla alba. The sequence goes on from NC_052028.1 coordinate 17,860,396, forward strand.
GATGCAGGACGCAGGAGATGGAGGAGCCCCCGCCGCCCGCACGGCCCCGCAGCTCCCGGGGCCAGCGGGGGTTTGTTTCCCACAGCCCGCACGAGCCTTACTAAAAATGCAACAAAAATAATTTAGCATTCAACAGTGAAGTCATTAAGCTGCACGACCTAGATCATCACAGCGCTATATTTGACTCGAGACTCCCCTCCGCTGCATTTTAATGACATCTGTCTTCCGAGCGTGGGGCTGTCCCCCCGCAGCAGGGGAGGACGGGCCGCGGGGGCTCCGCAGAACAAAGAGCCAGCCCTTGCCCCAGCAGCGCAGCCAAGCAGGGCCCCGAGAAGAGCCGCGGGCAGCTGGACTTTGAAGGCGTGTTTCCACCTGCAAGTTTTGCTGGAAAGCGCTTTGTTGTGCTGTGCTGCCTTAGAGCAAGCCCTGCTGCCCTCCTTGCCCTGCGCAGGGAGCAGGATGGGGACGAGCACGGGGCTCTCAGCTGCAGCAGAGCCCTGCTCACAGCACCACGAGCACGCAGCATCTGAGAGCGAGGAGCCAGCACACCGAGGATGGGTCCCAGCAGCCCATGTGACACAGAGAGCAAGGCCTGGGAGGGCATCCACAGCCAGCCAGCACAGCCACCCCTCCCTCTGGCCTGGCAGCCTCCCCTGGATTTCATCATTCCTCGTGCCAGGAGATACTGGCATCTGCAGCTAGAAGTGAAGCCCGAAACATGCAAGTATTCTGCTAACTACTGCTCGGGAGTTTCCTATTCAGCAGCACTGAGACAGCCTCAGCTGACACTCTAAAAACCTGTCCACATGAGCCAAGACAAAGGTCTGCTTCCAGCTGTCTCTAAGTGATGTCTGCCAGCAGCTCAGAACATCTGTAACTTTTATCTGACATTAAACAACACATTTTTAAGTGAACAATTTTTAAAGGGTGTAGAAGTTTAAAAATGAGCTGCCCCAGCCTGGCCTGGCAGGTCACACAGTGCTCAGGGCTGGCTGTGCCGTGTTCAGGGTTTGGTTTGGGATCCCCAGGGTGGGGAGGGACCTCAGAGGTACCTAATGCAGCCCCCCCAAATCAGTCTGGTCAATGCTCCAGCTCTTACAGAGGTGCACTGGGTTTGTTGAGTGTCATTAGCAGAAAACAGGCACGAAAGAGCAGCACGCAGGAGCTGCAGCGGGTGGCACCGGCACAGGCAGCCCTGGCACTGACTGCCCCAACACCCTATTTCCAAATCATGGCAGACATTGCAGGCTGGCTCAGCTGTGAGCTCTGATGTTCAGATCAGGAGGCACTAGTTTGTCTCCAGGGGAAGCAACCTGATCCACACCAAGCGTTTTTGGCATTCCTGGCCACCATCATCCTCTGCCAGGGACTTACACAGACGCGCTTGAAGGGCTGGCCAGGTGGGTGGTTCCTGCTATGAAATACAGGGGCAGGCAGAGATCCTGTGAAAAATCCCAGGAGCGGGCAGAGATCCTGAGAAAAATCCCAGGAGCGGGCAGAGATCCTGAGAAAAATCCCAGGAGCGGGCAGAGATCCCGAGAAAAATCCCAGGAGCGGACAGAGATCCCGAGAAAAATCCCAGGAGTTTTCTTGCCTCCCAGTCGGAGCACAGCCCTGGCTCCCACAGCCGAGGGGCTGCGCGGCTCCTGCAGAGGGAGGGAGGGAGGGCGGGTGCAGTCTGGGGGCTCGGTGTGTCCCGCTCCCCCAGAGCTGTTCTCGCACCCTCTCCGAGCTCCTGCAGCCGCCGGCAAGCAGAGGCTGGTGGCTCACTGCCAGCCCCGGGTCAGCACCCCGCGCCACGGGCGCTGCCAAACGTCCCTCCTGTCCCCAAACCCGTGTCGCACGGAGTCTGGAGCCTGCCGTCAGAGCCCCCCCGGGCCGGGGCACGGCGGGAACGGGAGCGGCGGGCTCCCACGGCATCCCTGCAGCGCCGGGAGCAGCGGCAGCCCCGGCGCACAGCGGGCACGGCCAGCACGGGCTGAGCCTCCGTGCAAACACCTGACAGCTCCTCCTAAGCAGAGCCGAACTGAGGAGCGATGGCACGCCGCATCACCTGCCCTAGCGAAGGGCTCGCAGGGCTTCCTTTTGTGCTCAGCCTGCTGTTTGCACAAAAATGCCAAAGTCACAGCTTATTTAAAACTCTGGATGCTGTAACACTCCGGTGAGCTGGATTCACGGGTCATGAGGGTGCACAGACACAGAGCGACGCGCACACACCTCCCCGCACGCCGTGAGCCCGCGGGACCCCCTCTTCCAGGAATGCGAGCTCAGGAGGCTTCCCCGTGCCGGCGGAAGGCAGGGCCCGCTGCGCATTCCTGGCGGCTGAGGTCAGCGGGAGCGGAGGACGCCCAGCACCGCCGGGAGAGCAGGCAGCTCCGCGATGGAAGCCTGCTTACTCTGCGCCTACCTAAGCAAGCACAAAAACCCCGGAGTCACAAAGAAACAAAGGAGGAAACAGGAAAAAGAGCTTCAAAGAGGGAAATTCCCAGGTGCTGAGTTTTATCTACGGACACAGCTCTGCCTGGGCTTCTCCTGAGAGCAGCAGCAGAGCCCAGAGAGCAAGGGTGCAGCGGGCGAGGAACAGCCCGGACACTGGCCAGGGCACAGGGGCACTGCCCGCCCGGAGCACACGGGCAGGGAAACGCAGCTTTGCTGGATAAATCCACCTGGTGATGGGAGTGAGCCCCGAGAACACTGCTCTGCCCTGCAGACATGGAAACTGCTCTACCAGCACAGGGTGCCTCCACCACAAGGGCTCGAGCCCCCTGCCTGTTCTCCGTGGGCTCAGGAGCAGCCCGGTGCTGCTCCCCAGGCCTCCTCCCACAGGCAGCTCTGCTGTGCAAGCAAGAGCTGTGGGAGAAGCCAACTCAAACTGAGCCCCCAGAGCTCACACTGCACCCAGAGCAAGCAGCTGAACCAGCCTCTCCCCACCCTGCAGTGCTTTGGTCAGAGCTCACCTCTCCGAGCTGCCCCTCTTGCTCTGCACCATCCCCTCCTGGAGCTGGGGGCTGCAAGCAGCAGGATTTATAGCTGGGGGCTGCAAGCAGCAGGATTTATAGCTGGGGGCTGCAAGCAGCAGCATTTACAGCCTGCTCCTGGCTGCAGCACTCACTGTGGCCAGAAGCACCTGGGAGCCCCGGGGGTGATGCAGCCCTGCCAGCAGCAGGGCCATTTCCACGCGTTTGATTAGGTGACTGTAGCCTGCTGTTTTCTGCTGTCAAACCTCCATGGAGACCAGCTTCTGGAGGCCTGTGTTCAGGTCCACACTTCTTGGAAACCCTGAATTCTTGTCTTGGAGGATTAAAGGCGCATCCCTGCGGGTTCGGCGCTGATGGGGCAGATCCAGAGAAGCAGGATGCTGTGCTTGGTGTTCGTGGTTGTGCTCGGCGCTGCAGGGAACAAGGACAGTGCAGCAGAACGGCCAGAGCTGTGGGGGCACTGGGCACTGTCTGCTGAGGGCCAGGGGCTCACGGGCAGCTTCAGCTCCCAGCAGAGCAGAGGGGCTGCCCCCTGCCCCCTCTCCCTGTGGGGAGGCCCCAGCCCTGGGCCCTGGGTGCAGCTCAGAGGTACCAGAGCTGGTTTTGTGTCTGCCCCACAGGCTCACAGCTTTAATCACCCCCATTCCATTCCTGCCAGGTGCAGGGACCAGGCAGCAGGAGGAGGAAGAGGAGGAGGAGCAGGAGGTGGCCTGGGTGACCTCCCCAGTCACAGGAAGGACACGTCCATCCTCTCTCACTGCTGCTCAGCCTGGTTCCACCGCCAACTACTCCTAATGACACTTCAACAAACACACAACAATCTGTCCTCATGAAAATCAGTGAATAAATTTAATTTAAAAATACTTTTCTATTTCTGGGCAGGCACCACTCTGCTCCAGCTACTTCAGAATCAGCTGAAGCCTGCACAGTGCCCAACAGCCAGACTGCACAAGGCTGTAATGGCAAAACACAGCATTCAACCCTCTGTGAGCTTAATAAGCAGCTGCCCTCTCCCCTCCTCTTCATCGAGTGTAGATGGGGTCTCAGGGCTTGGCCTCCCCCCCTCCAGCTGATGTGTGTGTACCTCGTGAAGGGGAAAAAGGAAACTAAACATGCACCCTGCAGGTCCCCGAGGGTTTGTCCCTGTGGGCCCCTGGGGCTGCGGGGCGGGCACTGGAGCAGGGCACTGGTGGGTGCTGCTGCTGCCCGGCACAGGACACCAGGCACTGGTTTGAGAGGGGGAACATTTTAGAGAGGCTCTTTCTCTGCTGGCTGCAGGTCCCCACAGCCTGCACATCCCTGCAGAGTCACGCTGGCCTAATTATGTCTTCAGGCAAACACAGTTTATTTACTGAGTGTGCTGGGCTCCGCGTCGGCCCCGCCGTGCGCTCAGAGCCCGCTGCCCGCAGGACCAGCCGTGCCGTGCCAGGAGGGAGCTCCCACCCTGGCCTCGGGGTCTGGAGACCAGGCAGGGCCTGCCACTCGCCCCCTTCAGCAGCAGCGCTGGGCGCCGTGCTCGTGGGTGGGTGGGAGGGTGAGCTGCCAGCTCAGATCTATAATCTGTAGCAGCTTGCAAGAGGCACCCCCTCTCCCTGCCCTCCAGGAGCTAAAAACAGCCTGGAAGGTCCCTCTTCCCCCGGGAAGGAGGCATGTGGCATGCACTCGCGCGGTGCGGGGTGGCTGAGGCTCTGCAGCCGCCCTGGAGCGCTGCCGGGCTGTGCCCTGCCACACTCAGCCCCGCTGGGCAGCGCTGCAGCGCCCGCTTGAAGGAACCCACGCTAGTGCATCACAACGCCCGCTGGCCCCAGCCCGCTGCCCCGCGGCTCCTGGGGATGATGGGGACTGTTCCGCTTTGCTCTGGGATCCTCTGGAGCTGTCCTCTGAGTCAAGGTTGGAGTTGAGGCGCCCCTGGGGAGACGTCTGTGCATCGCTTGGTGTGGCAGCAGAGGTGGGCACATCGCGCCCATCGTCTCCCAGTTTCCAGCTCCATGACGAGCCTCTTGGAGTAACCCCGTCTTGTAACAGGTATTTCAGCGGTTCCATCCCCTCCGCACCAGGCATCCATCCCCTGGGGAGCTGCAGAGGCTGCTGTGGATCAGCTGAGCACCGCCTGCAGCCCAGAGCAGCCTCCTCCAGGCAGGCACCCCGCTGCCCCTGCCCGAGTTGATCCCAGCGGGGCTCCAGACCCTGCTGAAACGCAAGGGAAGGGTGAGCAGCTCTCCAGCCCTGCCTTTATTTTTTAACCCCAAGTAAGAGTCCTGCTGGAAGAGAGGCGGTGGCAGGTAATAGAGTTCAGTGGAAAGGTCTGAGGGTGAAACCAGGAAAGCCTCTCATCCTGATCCCAAACTGGACGTTGACACCTCTGTGGCCTCGTCGCCTGGTTTTCTCATGTAAACTGGGGCCTGGGGGATGCTCAGTCTGAGGGCATTCCAGAGATGAATTGGCTCTTGGGAAGTGCTTTGAAGATCTAACGAGTTGTATAAATATAAATGTTAGTGCAGACAGCCCCTGTATTACAACATAACCAGAGGATGCAGCCCGGATCAGGGCCTCTCCTGGCTGTTCCTGGCTGGAAAAGCCCTGACTCCCCTGGCTGATCAGTACCCTGTGCCCCAGGCACGCAGGAAGGGCCAGAGTCGCTGCTAGGCCCAGGGGAGCCTGCCCGGAGCATATCCCTGGTGGCATTCCCAAGAAATGGAGAGCACATGGACCTTCCTGCAGCCACCCACGTCACTGAAGACCCTCCGGCAGCCCCCTGATCCCCCGGGCCCCCCGAGTGTGCTCAGCTCTGCTGGGCTCCCCAGCCTGGCCCTCCTGAGGTGCCTGCCAGGTGACCAGGCGCTCCAGCTGTGGCCAGTGGTTTCCCTTGGGAATTCAGCAGGATCTGTGCATGGCACCGTGCGGGTGCCTCCCCCCAGCACAGCCTCGGTCCCACCCGGGGGTCTGAGATGGGAGCCTGGCCCTTAAAGCCCAGGAAACCCGAGGGAGCTCTGCCAGAGAGATCTGGCTGCAGGGGAGCGGGCCGGCACGCAGGAACCATCCACTCGACCTTCCAGCACCTGCCCCTGCAGGGTGCTTCACAGCTCTGCTTCCTTTCTGATCCATTCAGGTGACAATACAACCTGAGCGCTAGTCACAGAGCACAAACAGGGAAGAATAAGTAAAAAAGAAAAACAACCCTCACCAGCTTTGTCTTCAGTGAAGTTTCTGCCAGGCACTTGGAGCTGCTGGCAGAGGAGCTGAAGCTGCTCGCAGCATCACTCCTTTGCAGTGTGAGCCCCAGCCCAGCACACACCACCACAGCGCAGGCTGCACAGCAGCACCAAAGCAAAGGAAAACTGGAGAGGAAGCGGAGTGGGGTCATTGGCTCCTGGCATTATCCTGAAGGTGTTTGTCAACATTTTAGTTTAGCTGAATGGTCACTATATTACAGAAATATAGAAGTATTTTGTTTTGACATGATCATTATCTGGGGGGGAAGAACTTTTGAAAAAACACATTAACCCTTTCCACACTGTACTTCTGAAGAATCCTGAGAGTGGGGCAGGGAGGGCTGCAGCCTGATGGCACTTTCTGAGACATCTTTGGATTTACAGTCTCGTTCTCTATCATTTGTAACACTCTTATGTTGAAAACACAGGGCTGAAACGCAGCACGGTTTGTAAGGAGAATGGTCTTGGGCCCTAAGTGCCCCTCCTGCTCTCCTTAGGCAATCCGTCGGTATGTGCGAGCAGGCAGACCCGAGACAGGAATTCAGCTGATAAAGGGAATGCAAATTGCAGGTACCGGGATGGTCCCTGGCCTCCCTTGCCACAGCCAGTGCCTGGGGGCAGGAAGGGGCCCCTGGGACCGCTCTGGCCGTGCTGGGCTCAGGTCCCACGGGGCTCGGCTGGCACCCGGAGCCTGCCCGCAGGCAGTGCTGGCCGTGCTCAGCGCCCAGCTGTGCCCCCCTGGGCCGGGCCCCAGCCCGCTGCCGGCCAGCCTGGAGCTGGGAGCGCTGGGAGCTCTGGAGCGCAGGTGCCGGCCCCAAACGGTGCAGAGGGACAGCCGGCCCTGCTGGCGCTGTCGCGGTGCCCCGGTGCCGCAGGGCGAGCAGGTGAGCGTCCCCCGGAACGCGAGTGGGGAGCGGTCGCGCCAGGCGCAGGCAGCCGGGCCCGGGCCGGCTCCGGCACACGCTGCTCCCGCAGCAGCCCCGTGCCAGCCCCCGCTGCCAGGGCTGCCCCGTGCCCTCGGCACATCGCGGCTGAGCTGCGGGACCGCTGCACGCCCGGGCTTGAGCCGCGCCGGGCGCCCGGCCGCAGCCCCGCAGCCGGAGCCGAACAGGTTGGGCGGCTCCGGGCCGTGGGAGGAATAATCGCTTGGGGTTGATTCAGCGAGCCGAGGCGGCCAAACCGGGCGAGGATGGCACTGCGGAGCCAGCCCGGTGCCCCCGGCCGTTGGCGGCGCTGGAAGGAGCCCTGCGGAGCCGCGGTGCGCGGGGCAGCGGGAGCCGCGCCGGGGGCGGCCTGAGGGCGCCGGGCCGTGCGCCGCTGCAGCCGGAGCCCGGCCCCGGCCGGTCGGGGCTGCTGCTTATCAGGACTCTCATCTCCCGAGCCGGTGGATTTTCCCGGGCCGTGTCAGCCGCGCGGAGCAGCAGCGCTGCAGCCCGCCCTGCGCTCCGCTGCCCGGCCCGGCCCCGGGACCCCCGGCTCGGGACCCCCGGCTCCGGGACCCCCGGGCTCCGCTGCTCAGCCCGGAGCCGTCCCTCGCTCCAGCTGAGTCAGGGGTGACTCATTCCCAGCCGGGCTGCGGGTGCGCTCGCAGATTGGCTGGGAGCGCAGCTCTGGATGTAGGTGGCTGCATTGCACGCTCCGGCAGCGCGCAGCTCTGCTCCTGCTGCCTCCTCGTCGCCCTCCGTGCGGGGCGGCTGCCTGAGCCCGGGCTCTGCTTCTCGCAGGAGGGCATCTCGGGCGGCTCCGGTGGATGCGGGGTGCGGACGGCCGCGGCCCCGCTCCTGAAGGGGCTCTGCACTGAAGATGGATGACTTGGCTCTCCTTGACCTGTTGGAGTGTCCCGTGTGCTTTGAGAAGCTCGACGCCACAGCGAAGGTGCTGCCGTGCCAGCACACGTTCTGCAAGCCCTGTCTGCAGAGGATCCTGAAATCCCAGAAGGAGCTGCGGTGCCCCGAGTGCAGGACCCTCGTCCTGGGCAGCATCGAGCAGCTGCCCTCCAACCTGCTCCTCATTCGCCTCCTGGATGGAGTCCGGTGTGGACAGAACGTCAGCAGGTTTGGCTCGGTCCAGAGGCCGGGGGTCCTGTCCTCCCCCGCCTCCCTCAGGAGAGTCCCCAGGGCGCTGCAGCTGCACCAGCACCGGCTGGCGACGAATCCGCGGCTCCACATGGAGGGGGTAAGGAGGCTCTCGGTTCTTTCTTCTGCCCACGAGCATAGAAAGGTTCCTGCTGCGTGCTCAGAGCCAGGAGCCTTCTCTGTTAGCACGCTGCAGAGTGCTTGGAGTGAGCCTGAGTGTTTTGTGTGCAGATTTGGCTGCTGTTTCAATGTGATATTTGACTGTTTCGAGCTCACCACAGCAGAAACTGACTCCCAGGCTGAGACAAAGCCAGCCTGCCCTTCTTACAAAAACTTCCCAGCAGCTCTTTTCTCACAGAGTTTTCAGATGCTTCCTGGCTTTTGAGGGCATTTCAGGTGCTTGGACTTTCAGTCAGTACACTGCTTTTGACTGATAGCAATTAAGTCAGTAATTGCAGAGCTGTAACTGTCAGTGGTGAAGGTATTTCCATAGCTGCACCTCAGTTTCCCCACACTGGAAAAGAAGGGGGGTGCCAAACGCAGCTGCTGTTGTTCTGTCCAAAGTTCTTGGAAGTTCACTAGTTAAGGGTGTTAAATTTGACTCACTTATGACTGTACCTGGGGATGATTGACTAGGCTAATTTTAACATTCTAAGTTCTTTCCATCATTTTCTTCAACAATACAAAAGCTTTTCTTGAATAATGAGGACGGGATATTAGACGTGTTGAAAGAGCTTGGCTCAGCTGGAATTTAGGGTAGAGACTCGTGGCTTCACCTTTCCCACATTATATTCCTGGATTTCCATTTCTCCCCCCTGAACTGCTCTGTACAGTGCCTCTAAAGCCTTTCAATGACACTGCCAAGCCTGGCTGAAAGGCTGCTGGGCCGCCGAGCCCGCTCAGAGCTGCAGAGGCCGGGGCAGGCAGGGCACGGGTGCTGTGCCCCGCGCTGGAGCCGTGCAGGTGGTGCTGCGTCCTGTGGGTGTGAGCTGGCACATGGATCCCATGGATCACACACCAAAGCCAGGCACGGATCACACACCAAAGCCAGGCACCCCTCCTGTCCCTGGGGTTCCCCCTGTGCAGGCCTGAGCCCCAGGCGCCGTGTCCCTTTCCCGGGAGCGCTGCCTGGCGCGGCACAGCCAGGGACGGGTGGGTGACACTGCCCAGCCCAGAGCGCTCCCCGGGCTGCAGCACGGGAGGGCACGGGGCCAGGGCAGAGTGGAGCAGGTCCTTGGGTGCCGGGGCTCCCTCCACAGGGCCCTGCTCTGGGTGAGACCCTCGCTGGGAGCCCGCAGCCCTGCGGGGAGCTGCAGGAGCTGCTGGGGGACAAACCACCCAACAGTGACAGCTTTCAGGCACTGCCATCCCGGGCAGCGTTCCAGCTGACAAGGAGAAGGTTGTAGATTTTCCACCTGGACTCTCCTGGCCCTGGATAAAAGAGCACAAATGCACTTGTCTGGCTTTCTTCTCTCTCACTCATTTCGTGTTTCTTTAACTGGTTCTCAGGACAGGTAGGAACTTGCTGCTGGTGTATGAGGGCAGCATCCATCCATTCATAGCTCCCAAAAGCTTTCAAGACCAACTTAAGACCAAACTGCTGGGAATCAGCAGAGCCAGTGAGCACCGAGTGAGCTGTGGCTGGCTCCCTGGCACTGGGAGAGCCCTCTGAGCTCCTGTGCCTCTCTGGGAAGGGATAGAAAACACGTTACACTGAAATACTCTTAGACTTAATTAGTTACTTAATTATAAAACACTTTGGAATCCTCTGCTGTGAGGTGAAGAATGCAACGCATTAGTCACATTTTGGCTTTAGTGGTTTTAAATACCTGCATTCAGGACCAGATGTTACTTTGGGTACTCCAGGGGGATGTTGATGCGTTTGGAGCCTCCCCGAGCTGGCACTCGGTGACAGCAGCCCTCACCCAGCACAGCAGGGACGCATTTGAAAGTGCCCGTGCAGTGAAAGATCAGACAGTGATGAGGGTGTCACCACCCTTGTCACCACCCTACCCCCTGGATGCTGAGTTCCCAGGTCACCTGAAGGAATCTGGGTAAGCAGAGACCTGCAGATGCTTGTGAACCTCAGAGCAGATTCCCTCTGTCGGGAATCACAGTGAGAGCAGACGCCCTGCAGTGCTGCTCTCCCCACCACAGCTCTCCCTGGGCGCTCAGAACTGCAGAGCCCATGTGCTGCTGCAGCTGAAGGTCACGGCTCCCCAAACCAGACTGCCCCAGCCTGCAAGGGCTGCTCACACCCCGTGCTGTCCAGCACCTTGTGCTACAAAGCAAACAACTGGCGTGCCTCACACAGCTCTGCAGCCAGAGCCAGCACGCAGCCAGGATCGGGGCCAGCCTCTGGCTTACCGAGGCAGTTCTATAAATAAACTTCCTTTACTCCCTGGAGCTGAGAACATCGCAAGTTTGATCAAAGTTTCTCCCTCAGCAGAGAGGTTTCCTTGCCAGCTCTTTGCTCTTCATGCTCATGAGCTTCCATGAAGGCAAAAAACAAAACCAGTGCCTCCTCACCCAGCGAGCCAAGAGCTCGTCTCCCGAGCAGGAGGAGCGAGCAGCCCCCACGGAGCTGCTGGATTAGCGCAGACACGGCCCTGCTTTGCGGCCAGGAATTTCCCAGAGCCAGTTGTTAAAAAACAGGGAATTTTCTAATTACAGCCCATCCCAAGCGATTTATTTGCTGGCATTTAAATCCCTTTTGAATCCACTTCCTACGAGCAGACGTGGCGTGGGCACGTGCTGGCTTTGCGCACGTGGAGCCGTCCGTGTGTGCCCCGGCCCAGCCCGAGCCCCGAGCCCTGCTCTGCCCCTGCTGCTCCCTGCACCTCTGCCAGGCCTTCAGATCTCCAACATCAATGCAGGGAGGACTTCGGGTTTTCAGCATCTCCACATAGTAAACCGTCTGGAATTTAAGAATAAAGGGACTTGCTGGGAGGTGTATGTGTAAATAAGCCACGCTGAAGCCTTTGAACTCCCAGGAGCCGCCCCTGGCATGTGCCAGGTGTGGTCACAGCTGGTGCCGAGGCTCCTCCTCACCTGGCTGCAGCCCCAGCTGAGCTGGTGAGCGAGCAGAGCATGTGTGCTGAGGTGTGCACCAGCCTCCCGCAGCTCTTGGGGAGGGTGGGATGAGCCCCCTGCGCACGGCAGAACTCCATCCGGGCGCGGAGCAGCTGCCTGGGCGCTGAACTTTGTCATGCAGCAAACATGGGACGGTGAGCCAGAGGAAAAAGTTCCGAGTGTGACAGCTTGCCTTAGGAAAACACGGACCACGCAGATTTAGCTGTGACTTGGGCTATTTTCTCTTTGCATGAACTGAGTGCTCAACACCCCCTTCCAGCATTTCATGGGAGATAGACAGATAACACCTCTATTGGGATAAAAATACCCTGCACTCCAACGTCCCACCTTCACACGGACGTCTATAGATAGTGCCTGCGTCTTGGTATTTTCTTCTCCTCCAGAATCATCTCCAACTCCTTTCTGCCTTTGACAGACAGGACTTGGATTGCTGGAGCTTCTTGGAGTCTTGTTGAACGCAAACTCCATGTTTGCACCTGGCAGAGGCAAGCGAGTTTCCTGGCCCTCTCACCGAGCCAACCCCCTTCCCAGCCTCCCAAACGCCCAGCAGTTCCTGTGTGGTCACAGCAATGCCCTCAAGACGCGTGTCCCACGCCCTGGGGCTGGCCGGGCGCTCTGGGGGTGTCACACACCCGCGGGTGCTGCCCAGGCTGGGCTCTGCCTGAGCTGCTGGCTCCTTTCCCCCCGAGCATCCTGCGGGGGTCGGTGGGGCTGTGCCACAGAGCCCCTCAGCTGGACAGAGACGCTTCCTTTGGCCGCACAATTCTGTGTGGTCTCAGGGCCTTTCCGGGGGAAGGATTTGTCCCAAGTCTCCTCCACTGCTGTGTCCCATCTGGGCTTGTCTCGTTCCAGCAAAGAGGAGCAGCTCCCTCAGTGCTGGTGGCACCTTGTGCCAGGCGTTGGCGTGTTTTCTCCCTCTGCGTGTAGTTTTTGCACTTTTGTCTACTACAAAGAGAGTGAGGTCAACGTAGGCTGATGGACAACGCACACCCCGAAAGCTGTGTGAGCCGCAGAGCCAGCACGGGGCACCCCTGGGTGGTACCTCTGGCTGTGGCAAGCCAAGGACCTCCACGGCCAACAGCAGGAGCCAGTTTCCCTGGTTTTACAAAATTAGGTACCAAGCTGCAAACACACAAAAGTGTTTTAATTTGTTTCCAAGGCAATGAGTCAGGCTCAGATGGCGAGTCAGGAATAGCACAGCAGGGCTGCTCTGCTCACCTGCGCAGTGCCGCGGGCAGCCAGGAGCGCCTGAGTGCCCCCCTCACGTCCTGCTGTTCACTGCCCACTGTCCCGGGGTGCACGGGGCTGGTCCCTGGCCCGAGTTGGTCCTTTCCCTCTGGAGGGAGGGTGGGGAGGAGGCACGGTGCCGTGCAGCTCCGCGGTGTGCAGGGCCGGAGGCAGCAGTGTCCCGAGGGACAGCACGGCTCTCCCTGCTGCCAGCAGCAGCTCAGCAGAGTGCCCAGCCCCGGAGGCAGCAGTGTCCCGAGGGACAGCACGGCTCTCCCTGCTGCCAGCAGCAGCTCAGCAGAGTGCCCAGCCCCGCTGCCAATGGCAGGGGTGGCCACGTCGCCCAGGGCTGGCAGCTCTGGCTGAAGAGCCACATCAGCACTCCCCGTGCCAGCACAGGGAGGGCACAGAACCGGCAGGGAGAGGGCTCGGGAGCAGCAGGAGGGAGCAGGATGCAGGTTTCCTCCCTGCACGATAAACAGCCTCTTGTGAGAACGGTGCTGCTGAGGCAGAGCATCATGACCGGGCACGCCGAGGGCTGACACAGTTTGTTTTCTGTGAGCTTCCACCCATGACACACAGCCCAAGCACTGCCCGGGCCTGCTGACGGCAGCACGGGCTCATCTGATACTGAGCAGCCAGCCAGGAGCCTGAGAGGGCTCCGAGCACGCTCTGCAGCTCGCTGCGACCCGGGGCCAGCCCGCCCTGCCACGTCCCCTGTGTCCTGCCCCGGCCCCGTCCCTGCTGTCCCTCTGTCCTGCCCCTGCCCTCCCCCGGGAGCTGAGCCACGCTCAGCTCCAGCTCCAGCTCCAGCCCCGGGCATTCCTCCTGCTCCCCTGGATGTCCCCCGTGGGTCACACGGGCAAAGTGAAGCCTGGTGCAGCCGTGTGCTCCTGGGCAGCCGTGGGGGCAGCGCCAGCGCGGGGCCAGGCGTTCCCTGGGGCTGGGTGCCCCTGGGGCTGGGTGCCCCTGGGTGCCCCTGGAGCTGGGTGCCCCTGGGGGCTGGGTGCCCCTGGGGCTGGGTGCCCCGGGGGGCTGGGTGCACCTGGGGCTGGGTGCCCCTGGGGCTGGGTGCCAGCAGCGGCACCTCGGCATCTCTCATCCTCTCCACCAGAGAAGCTGCTCTGTGTTTTCTTTAATCACTTCCCACATTTTCCATGTCACCTTTGCATTCCAAAGCCAAGCCACATTCAGAAGGGACACGAGCCCCGCTGCTGTGGTGCTCCAGGGCTGTGAGTGAGCACGGGGTAGGTGCTGCCAGTCCCTCTGCCATTGCCCCAGCAGCTGTGCAGATGGAGCAGCACAAAACCAGCTGAATCCATTCAATTGACATCTCCAGCATGTCCCCATGATGGCCAGTTGGCTCAGGAGCAGGCGGCCACCAGCGTCAGCCATGGCCAGTGCTGGCCTCCCCTTTGGGCAGGCCCAGGAGGGGCTGGGGCAGCTCCGGCCGGCGTGAGCAGGAGGCACTGGCTTTGTTCTCCCTGGTGCACACAGTTTACGTGTGCTTGGAGGACAGGAACAATCCTCCTCAGGGAAGAAATAATGCAGAAACCACCCAACTGTCTGAATCCTCAGAATATAATTACGTGAAGAGATTGAAATGACAAGTTCACTTTTGAAGGTTTTGTTCTCTGTGACAAGGCTGAAGTTATCTCCTCTGCCGAAATGCAGAAAAACAGAATTGTAATGGCAATTAATTTACATTCAAATAGCTCTTTTCATCCACCTGGATCCTGCAGAGCCCTGAACTGAGCTAGCTGAGCACGCGAGCAGGTGATGGGGCTCATTCATGCCATGGAGACATGGGCAGTCGTGGCAGGAGGCTGGAGGCAGCTCTCAGGAATCAGGATGGATGGAGATGTTATTGATCACCTCTATGAAAAGGCGGTGTGTGCACGTCCTTCGGTGTCGGGCTGGGTAACAGCCAGCTCCAGCGCTCAGTGTCAGTGGCAGCTCTTCAGGAGCACGGGCTGCGCCCTCAGATCTGTGCTGGGGTCACTGGCTGCCCCAGGGGGGACATCCCCACTGCCAGTGCTGTCCTGGCTCCTGCACAGGTCTGGGACATCCTCCCCGTGGGACAGCTCCCGTGACACCCAGACTGGGGCCAGTCCCTTGGGATTTACAGGAGGCATTCAGCAGGACAGGCGCGGGGGGAAGATGCTGCAGGGCATTCCCTGCACGGGGTTAGGAAAGCCAAAGCTTGGGAAAAGACAGTGCAAGCCCGTCTGAGGCCCTCCCTGATCGCCCTGCCAGCAGCGTCCCCCCTGCTGCAGCCAGCAGGACAGCTGCTGAGCTTGGGGCCAGCCCCAGCCCCGGCAGTGGCAGCACAGCAAGGAGCAGGGAGCTGTCCCGAGCTCCCCGTGGGGCTGGCCCCACACATCCATCCCGGTCCTTCTGCTGGCAGGGCGGGTGCAGTCGAGCACAGGGGGGCTCAGGAGGGTCCCATGGGTGTCCCCAGCTGTGTGTCACTGAGCCCTGCGTGGCAGGGGGACGGGGCTCAGTGCTGTTCCCCAGCCCACGCGCTCCCCTGGGGGATCCAGGCTGCTGTTGGCCCCCCTGCTCCTGGGGGGCTTCGAGGGAGCTGCTGGGACCAGCTGTGGGGGCATTCCCAGCTTCCATCGGCAGCCTCTCCTCTCCCCTGTGCTCCTGGCTTTGCCCCCGGTGATCCCCTCCCAGCAGTGTCACACGCTGCTGCTCCTTCTCTTGTTGGTGACTTCCCGAGCTCTGGGCAGGGGTCGTTCCTGGGTGCCCTGCTGCCAGCCATGAGGAGTCCCTTCAGCTCCTTTCAGACAGTCACAGAGTGCCTTTCTCTGCTGGGAAGAGGTGCCCCCATTGCTCCCTCACACACAGACATGTATTTTTAATATTTCTTTGTGCAGAGGGAGACTCAAAGGCATTGGATGGCTGCCCAGTACAACTGAATCCAAATGCCAAAAATAGTGAAAAAAATAAAACCTTTTCTCCCCTGTTGGCCTGTTCCCACTGAGAATGGGGACGAGGAGTTGAGGTCACCTGCCGTGACCACCCCTGCTGGCTGAGTGGCCGGGGAGAGAAGAGCATCTCCCCTGAGACGGTGCTGATGCAGGGGGGTTCTGCTCCCCTCCTGGAGCTCCCTGCTGCCTTCTCTCCCCAGGGCTGCCCCACGCTCCCTCCAGCACCCAAGGCAAGGGGAGCCTGGGCTTGGCTGCTCTGACAGCCTGGAGCAGCTCCTGGGTCTCACCCAGGCGTGACGGAGGAGAAAACAGAAGGGAAAATCAGGAAAAATGAGGCAGCACTGGAAAAGTGACAGGCACCCCAGAACGGGTTTCTTTGCTGTGGTTTCTCTCTCTCTCTGCTGCTGGGCAGCCGTGCTGCACACAAACCCTCAGCGCCTTCAGCTGAGCTCTGCACAGAGCTGCTCCTCTCTCGGGGCTGCTCCCGCAGAGGCCGGGCGTGCTCGAGGGTTGTGTGTGCAACCCTTGGCTGGGCGCTGCGCTGGCCCTGCCACGCTGCGGAATGACTTCGGGTAACGAGAAGCTGCTCTGGGTAACGAGAAGCACGTGGGCACGCTAACGGGAGAGGCTCCAGCAGAGCCGAGCCGAGCTGAGCCGAGCCGAGCCGAGCCGAGCCGAGCCGAGCAGAGCAGAGCAGAATAGAGCAGAGCAGAGCAGAGCAGAGCCGAGCCAAGCCGAGCAGAGCCGAGCAGAGCAGAGCCGAGCAGAGCCGAGCAGAGCCGAGCAGAGCAGAGCCGAGCAGAGCCGAGCAGAGCCGAGCAGAGCAGAGCCGAGCAGAGCAGAGCCGAGCAGAGCCGAGCAGAGCAGAGCAGAGCCGAGCAGAGCCGAGCAGAGCCGAGCCGAGCAGAGCAGAGCAGAGCCGAGCAGAGCCGAGCCGAGCAGAGCCAAGCAGAGCAGAGCAGAGCAGAGCAGAGCCGAGCCGAGCCGAGCAGAGCAGAGCAGAATAGAGCAGAGCCGAGCAGAGCAGAGCCGAGACGAGCCGAGCTGAGCCGAGCCGAGCAGAGCAGAGCAGAGCAGAGCAGAATAGAGCAGAGCAGAGCAGAGCAGAGCAGAGCAGAATAGAGCAGAGCCGAGCAGAGCAGAGCCGAGCCGAGCCGAGCCGAGCCGAGCAGAGCAGAGCAGAGCAGAGCAGAGCAGAGCAGAGCCGAGCAGAGCAGAGCAGAGCAGAATAGAGCAGAGCAGAGCAGAGCAGAGCAGAGCCGAGCAGAGCAGAGCCGAGCAGAGCAGAGCAGAATAGAGAAGAGCAGAGCAGAGCAGAGCAGAGCAGAGCAGAGCAGAGCCGAGCAGAGCAGAATAGAGAAGAGCAGAGCCGAGCAGAGCAGAGCAGAGCAGAGCAGAGCAGAATAGAGCCGAGCAGAGCAGAGCAGAGCCGAGCAGAGCCGAGCAGAGCAGAGCAGAGCCGAGCAGAGCCGAGCAGAGCAGAGCAGAATAGAGCAGAGCAGAGCAGAGCAGAGCAGAGCAGAATAGAGCAGAGCAGAGCAGAGCAGAGCCGAGCCGAGCCGAGCAGAGCAGAGCAGAGCCGAGCAGAGCCGAGCAGAGCAGAGCAGAATAGAGCAGAGCAGAGCAGAGCAGAGCAGAGCAGAATAGAGCAGAGCAGAGCAGAGCAGAGCCGAGCCGAGCCGAGCAGAGCCGAGCAGAGCCGGGCAGAGCCGGGCAGAGCCGAGCAGAGCCGGGCAGAGCAGAGCCGAGCAGAGCCGAGCCAAGCCGAGCCGAGCCTGCCCCCCTGCCAGGGCCACACTCTGGCCCGGGACAGCCTCTCCCTCTGCCCTCAGCCACCTCCAGGCACTCCTTGTCTTTATCACAGGTTAATTAGCACCCCAGTTTCTGCCGTTGCAATTAACCTACTTTAAATAAAGCAAAACAGATCCCTTGCAGAGGATCTGGGACGGGCAGGAGTGGGCAGGAGCCAGCCCGAACTGAGAGAGGCTCAGAGCTGCAGCCACAGCAGGCAGGTGCTGGCCCCTGGGTGCCACCACGGGGGCTCTGCTGGCCCACCCAGCCCAGTGGCTGTCACTGCAGGGCTCGTTGTTCCTTCCTACACCCTACAAACATGTTTGAAAACAGGGACTCGCTGTGTCTTTCTGAAATCTTCAGCTTGCAGATTTATTTTGTGACAGGGCACTTGCTCCCTGTGGGTAGCTAAAGGCTTCGTTTGTGTCCCAAATAAAGTTGGGAAATTGATGGGATATTTTTGGCTCAGTATTGCAGAAGCCAAACAGAATTTATTTTTAAAAATTGAAAATATCAACACTTACAGTACATGACTTTGGAAAAAGATTACTTGGGCTGGGAGATTTGAAAGGGCAGAACAGTGTGAGGAAAGGGTTAAAGAGGAGGGGAAGAGGTTGTGAGCGTGGTTAGAGGAAGAAGGAGCTCGTTCATCCAACCATCCATGCATGCTTGGAGGGATGTGTTCAGCCAGACCTAGCAGCACAAACTCACCTGTCCCACCCGGGTTTCGGGTATTTATCCCAGTCTGCCCCGCTCCCTCATCCCTTTGCCTGCGAAGAAAGAATATTCCAGACTCCCAGCACTCTGTTGCCTGCTCCCTGTTCCCAGTTAGCACCAGGTGTGCATTTCACTTCAGAGTTTCTCTTCTTTTTAATACATTTCCATAACTCGTTCATGCTGCCTTTAATGTTTTGCTGTATCCTGCCGTTCCCTCACGTCCCAGACGCTGCTGCTCCTCCTTCCCAAGCCCTGTTCTCCCCATTTCTGCCCCGGTTGCTGCTGGGGCAGCCCCAGCCCCGTGCTGCTCGTGCCAGGGGTCCCAGCGTGGCTCTGAAGCAGAGCTGCTGTCCCCCAGCCTGTGCTCCTGGTGCCAGCTCAGCTGCCCAGGTGTGTGTTTGCAGGGAGTCTCCGTGGCCCCACAGCTGTGATCCCGGGTTTCTGCTGGACAGCAGCACGGCCCCAGCCTCCCTTCCCCATCTCCTCCCTCCCAGCGATGTGCCTCAGTGCCACTGGGCCAAGCACATCTGTTTACTCTGAGCACAAATTAGGAGAGAGAATGACTTAATTAGAGCTCAACATTAAACTAATTGCTTCCCATTTCAAAGACTTTGAAGTAAAAGCAGTACATGAAATTTTTCTCTTCTTGGTTCCCTTTCCCTCCCGGGCGCCAGGGTTTGGGGGTGCTGGAAGGTGCCCTCTTTCCAAAAACTTTCATATTTCCATGGGAAATCCGATCTTCTCCACACTTCTGGAAACTAACGTTGAGATTCCTGCTTCCACCTTCCCGACCTCTGGGAAGAGGCTGAGAGGGAGGGAGCTCTGCAGGAGTCCTGCCTGAGCCCGGTCACAGACACGGGAGGGTTGGGGAGTGCACGGGAAAAGGCAGGAAATCTGGAATGTGTCCCTGGGACAGCAGTCTCCTGTGAGATGAGCAGGAGGGGGTGACTATGGCTTGGAGGGGCTGCAGGGCACTGTCCTCACCCTGCCACAGCCCCTGGCAGCCTCCAAAGAGAGGAGAGGGACAATCCAGGCAGGCAGAGCCCCCGAGGAAGCCGCTGGGCAGCCTCTTGTCCCTGGGCAGCGGCGCCTCAGCTGAAGGCTGGCCGAGGGCCTGGAGCCAGGGACAGTCCAGCTGCCCACCTGCCAGCGTGGAGCTGACCCAGCTGTGCCCCAGCTGAGAGGCAGAGTGAGCCCAGCATTTGGGTTATCCCCAAGGCGGGGGCTGCAGTGCCCAGGCAGAGCTCAGGGACAGGCAGGGCTCAGCACAGCAGCTCTCTTGGGGCACCTTGTTCATGTCATCTGGCTCAGAGCCAAGATCACAACGTCCCTGCATCTCCTCTGGGTTTGCCGTGTCTGTTCCATGTCACATTACACTGCAGCAGTGATGACATGAGCCCCCCCCTTCCCTGGAGCCAGGACAAGGCTGGGTTAAACCCAGGGTCACACGAGTGACAGCAGGGCTGGAGCCACGGGAGCACAGGACCTGCACTCACCTTGCTCTGCTGCCTTCTCCCGGCAGGTGACAGCCACCAGCTCGGCTGGATGATGGCTGTGACCTCCAGTCCTCCTGAAATAGAAATACCTGGGCCATTAAAACAGGAATTGTGTTGGAGGAGCCCTTATGGCAGGCAATAAGATCCCATGGGAAGACCAGTTTAAGGCCTTAACTGTTTCTTAATATTCTTAAACAAGTCCAGCCTGCTTTTCATCTTGATACAAACTTAGCATAAGTATTTGGGAGCTTGTCTTCATTAGTAAAACCCATCAAGGAAGGATGTGGGTAGTTAATCCTAATAAATGCGCGCTTAAGCCTTAGACCTCTGCATTTTTTTCTCGTTAGTCAGGGATGCTTTTGGGGAACTCTGTCAGTGTGGGACAAACGGCGGGGCTGTCTCCTGTCCCCGCAGGTGCCACGGGCCAGGGCGCTGTACACCTACCGCGGGCACAGCCCCGGCGAGCTGCGCTTCAACAAGGGCGACACCATCGCGCTGCTGCGGCAGCTGGACGAGAACTGGTACCTGGGCGAGCTCAACGGCGCCAGCGGCGTCTTCCCGGCCAGCTCCGTGCAGGTCATCAAGCAGCTGCCCCTGCCCCGGCCGCTCTACAGCCTGGACCTGCGGAGCCGGGACAAGGCGGAGGGCAAGGACATCCTGACCTTCCCCAAGGTACGGCCCGCGGACGGGCTCTGCCGCCGCCCCGGAGCTCCCCTCGGCTGCCCCGGGTCCCGCAGCCCCCCGGACACTGCTGCCGGCAGCTTCCCTCCCCGCCGCGGCCCGGGGGCACGCAGGGTGGCAGAGCTTCCAGAGAGGGACACGGGTCCTGGAGCCTTGGTCCCAGAGGCCTTCCAGCCACCCCCTCCCTGGCAGAATTTTGTCAGCCCTGGTCTAGACGTTAATTGTGTTGTGCAGGTTAGCTTCAGAGCAGGGTGTATATGGCACCGGTTCCTAGAAATAAAATTAATACTTGTAGTGCCCATAATTACAGCAAGCTCTGCTTTGTGGCTGTTTCATAGGAGGACGCAAGCAAAACATCTTATTTGAAGCTCTAATATATTTTTTAAACGTCTTTTCATTTAATGAAATCCTTTCAGCTTCAGTAATGGCTTATTCAAGTCTAGCATCGAGAGACACAAGTTAGTTAAGGGACACATACAGCCACCAAGGAATTAGAAATTAATTCTAGAGAAGGCAGAGGTAGGGCTACTGTGGGAGACACGAGGCTCTCCTGGCTCTGACATGCAGTTTGTGCCCCTCTTTGTCATGTCTCCTGGGATTTAGATGGGCAGAAAAACACTTCCACTTTGCTCACACACAGAAGTGACAGGATGGCCACGGCACATGTGTACCCACACACACACTGTGGGCTTCTAGCCTCATTTTGGAGGAGACCACCCCTGTTGTAAGTGTCAACATCTGGGAGCCACCTGTGCCTCCCCTGCCGTGGTCTCCCTGTCCATCCCAGGCATCGAGCACATTGCCTCCCACGAGCGGGTGAGAATCTCGAGTTTTGCAATTCATTAATGTCAGCAGTAAATCATGATTAATTCCTCTGGCACCCGTCGTGGTGAACAACGCTGTCACCACATGCCCTTTGCCACGAACACCCTGATCAGCAGTTTCCAAGAGCACTGCCCGTGTGCAAACCCAGGGCCTGCCCCCCTCGCCAGCCCCAGCCCTTGGCCAGCCAGGGGTTTCTCAGTGGGAGCAGCATCCAGCCATGGATGTTCAAGCTGACAGAGGTGGAGCTGGGTGGATGTGATCCTGCTGGGAATGCCAGCATCCGTGAGGGCACCGAGCCCGTGCCATACCCTCAGCTGCAAGATGCACCCACGTGTGCCAGCACAGATGGGGAGAGGGCAACGGGTCCAAACATCCCTTCTAATTCAGGGTTAGAGTTATTAAGGGTTATTAAGTACAGCTCTCCTGGCACCTCTGCCAGCCAAAGCTCTGGTCAAGGAGTGTGTCAGGGGGGCACTTCTCCTCAGTAACCCCTTGTCTTAGCACCGGTTTTAAAAACCAATTTCAATTTTTGCTGTCAGCTTTGAATCAGGAGTTTTACACCCAGAGTTTGTCACTGACACCAGATGATAGAAATGACAGAGCCCCGAGGTTTTAAGGATAACCTGGTGGAGGTAACGCCGCCGGAGCCCTGCCTGCAGCCCCGCTGCCAGGGAAAGGGGAGCAGAGAGTGGGGCAGGGCCGGGTGTCACTCCTCGAAGCCCACCGCGTCTCCCGCTGTCTCTTGCAGCCCAGCGGCCCCGGGCAGCAGCTGCTGGCGGCCGCCAAGGGCCGCTGGTCCCCGCCGCCCAAGGGCGCGTCCCTGCGCGCCGCCAAGGCCAAGGCGGAGCCGGCGGCGCTGCCCAAGGTGCCCGAGCCCCGGCGGAAGAGCCTGCGGCAGTTCTCCATCACCACGGCCCTCAACACCCTGAACCGCATGGTGCACGCCCCCGCCGAGCGCCCCGCGCTGCACATCAGCTCCCCCGTGCTCATCAGCTCCAGCAACCCCAGCGTGCCCACCCAGGGCAGCGAGAGAGCCGAGCTCCCCTGCGGCACCCCGCTCCAGGTAAGGCACAGCCGCCCGGGTCACCCTGGGGCTCCCTGGGCACCCTGACTGACCTTCCCAACTCATCCCCTCGAGGCACAAGAGTCTCGTTCCCTCTTCCCACTCTGGCTGAAGAGCTGAGCACAGAACCTTCACAGATACGGGAGAAAAGGGGTTTTTACATTTATATGACATCTTTCATAGTGAAGGGTGCTCCAGCCTTTCTTCGAGCAGCCCCCCAGCCCCTGGCAGTCCGTGTCCAGGCAGGAACACCCGGCAGGCACTTTGTCCTGGGCACCCGCCTGCAGAGAGCTGGGATGAGATATCCCAGGTTACAGAGGGGAAATGAAACCCTTCAGGAGTTCCACAGTTCAACTGGAACTGTCTGACACCCCCAAAAGGATCTTACCCAGCAGTCTCGGTGTTGTGAACCGCTGCCAAGAGCAGAAAGGAGAGAGGGGGCACGTTATGGTTGGCCTCGGCAGGGTTGGAAATTGCTTGTTTCCAACGGGCAGCGCTGCTCCCAGGGGCGTGCAGGGGAGCCCGGGCCGTTTCTGGGGCTGCGCACGATGCAGCTCTCCTGTTCCATCTCTGCGTCGGGGCTGCAGTGACTGAGCTGCAGCGCTGAGATCCCTTCCCGCGCCCCTGGGCGCTGCAGGGAGGCTGGGAGGCTGCCGAGGGAGCCGGGGCTGCCCCGCGGGACAGCCAGCGGCAGCCGGCCCGCCAGGGCACGGGGGCTGTGCCGGGGACCTGCCCGCCTGCGTTCCAGCTCCGGCAGGTCGGACCCATCCCGGCCCATAAAAGGGAATTCCCGGCGCTGCCCCAGCCTCTCCCCGGCTCCCGCTTCCCCTCGGCTGCCAAGCTCGGCTGGAGCCAGAACCAGTCTGCAGGGCTGCGGTGGCCGTGTCTGTGCATGTGCCTCTTGTGCAAGCGGCTGTGGGGCGAGGGCAGCGGGGCACCCACGCCCTCCCTGTCTGCCGCTGAATCGCTTCCCGGCACGGCCGAGCCGATGCCCGGCGCTGGCAGCCCCGGCCGGCTCTGGGCCGGAGCTCTGCCGCTCGGGGAAGGCGGCTGGGACCCCACAGCTGCCCCCAGCGCACCCAGGGCCACAAAGGTGGGAGCCGGCGGCGCCCAGAGCCCCGCGGTGGACGGGCAGGGCTCTCCTCCCCACCAGGACACTCCCTGCAGGGACTCGCCTGCGTCAGCAGCGCCGGGGTGACATCGGTGACACGCTGGAAAGGGAGATGGAGCAAGAGAGGGATTTCGGGAGAGGCGGGGAATTAAACCCTTTGTACTTACAAGGGCTTGCAAGGCACTCGTGGGAGATCAGCAAAAGTGAGTGCTGAAATCAGTTGTACGTGACTCGAAAATATTTCTCCCGGTCTTTTTCCCCTCTGCATGTTGCAAATGCAAGGGCAGCTTTGAGGATGCCCTAAGTGATGGCTGCTCCCAGCACAGGGGAGCACAGAGATGAAAAACATGGAGCTTTCCACCTGGAAGGGGACATTTCACCACAGTTCCATCAGGAAAACCAGTAAAAGGCTGTCATTCTGTTCCAATGCAGAAAAAAAGAAACTCCAAATATCCAAATTGCAAGCATTTTGATTATGGTAATTAATAAAACAGAATTATAATTTCCAGTCAACTTTATGAGCACCTGGTCCAATCCTGCCTGGACTAGAAAACGAGGAATGCAGAGAAGGTTTGAAGCTGACCTGCTACTCCAGGCCCGAGACAGAAGCTGGAATTGCTGGGGTGTTTTAATTAATTTAATTTACTGGAGAGCACCAGAGCGGGTGAGTCACTTTTCTTTTTCCTTAGGTCCTTGCCAGGCCAGTGCTCCAGCGCTGCATTACAGACATGACCACTAGAAATTAGATTTGAAATGAACATGAGATTAAAGCCCAGCCTGCATCATTGGGGATCCTGCGGTGGTTGCTGGAGAGCGCAGCTGCCAGCCACATCCAAGCTGCGGGCGCTCCGCTGTCCCGAGCTGCCCGGGACGCGCTGCAGCTCCGTCCCCACAGAGCCCCGCTGCACGGCACGGCACGGCACGGCACGGCACGGCACGGCACGGCACGGCACGGCACGGCAGGGCACGGCTGGGCACGGCACGGCACGGCACGGCAAGGCACGGCACGGCAAGGCACGGCACGGCAAGGCACGGCAGGGCACGGCTGGGCACGGCACGGCACGGCACGGCAAGGCACGGCACGGCAAGGCACGGCACGGCACGGCACGGCAAGGCACGGCAGGGCACGGCACGGCACGGCACGGCACGGCACGGCACGGCAAGGCACGGCACGGCACGGCAAGGCACGGCAGGGCACGGCACGGCACGGCACGGCACGGCACGGCACGGCACGGCAAGGCACGGCACGGCACGGCACGGCACAGCTGGGCACGGCACGGCACGGCACGGCAGGGCACGGCAGGGCACGGCTGGGCACGGCACGGCACGGCAGGGCACAGCAAGGCACGGCAGGGCACAGCAAGGCACGGCACGGCAAGGCACGGCAGGGCACAGCAAGGCACGGCTGGGCACGGCACAGCAAGGCACGGCACGCCGCGGTGTCGCCGGGCAGCGGGGCAGGGCTGGCTCCGGACGGGAAGGAGCCGCTGCTGGCAGCTGCTCACCCACAGCTTTGTGCTGCAGGAGGGACAGCCCGGGACAAGGGACAGCCCGGGACAAGGAACAGCCCGGGACAAGGGACAGCCCGAGACAGCCCGGGACAAGGGACAGCACGGAACAGGGGACAGCCCGGCACAAGGGACAGCCCGGCACAAGGGACAGCCCGGGACAAGGGACAGCCCGGGACAGCCCGGCACAGCCCGGGACAGCCCGGCACAGCCCGGGACAGGGGACAGCCCGGGACAAGGGACAGCCCGGCAGGAGGAAGAGCATCCCGCGGACGCCGGGCCGGCTGCTGCCGCCCTCCCTCCGCGCAGCCGGCGCAGCACCGCGCTCTCCATCGCCCCAGGCCAGCGCTGCTGCGCTGCCAGCGCCACCGCAAGCCAGGAGGGCAAAGGCAGAGGGACAAGTCAGAGTGGGCCCGGGTGGCGCAGAGCCTCTCGTTTGGTAGCTGGGACCCTGCAGAGCCCAGCGAGCGCGAGGGACACAAAACCAACCTCGGAAGGGGAACAGACGCAGCCCCACAGGCGCAGGCAGGCCCTGGGTCGGGGGTCGTGGCTGGATGCTCAGCAGACCCCGCGCAGGACACCCAGGAGCACACACCTCGCCTCAGAGACCCCCTCGGGGGACATCGCCACCAGCCCCGCTGGGACATGAGCAGGGACAGGGACAGGGAACCGGCCCTGGCGTGGCCTCAGCGGCGCAGCGGGGACAAGGAGCCGCCCTCCGGCGCACCCGGCACGGCTCCAGGCACAGTTTCCTCAGAATCGGGGCTGCGGCTCCTCCCCGCAGCACCTGAGACCCTGTGAGAGCCCGGAGGGGACGCTGGTGGCTGCCACCCCTCTGCAGGTGCAAAACGATAGTGGGGAAAGGACCAGGTGGGGACCCACCACAGGGTCTTGATGATCCTGGGGTCTTCTCCAGCCTAAATGACTCCGTGATTCTGAGTCTTCCTCTTGCTGCCTGGTCTTTTTCTAAGTCAAATGCTCCAGACTCGTCCATTTCCTGAGGTGTCTCTGGTGGTTTTTGGAAGGGTGGGCGAAGCCAGCCAAGTGTTAGCTGCTCCTCCAGGGGCTGAAAGAAGCTGATAACCAGATTGACACTTTGTTCTCTCTGCTTCCTTTCTCGCCCAGGTCAGCGCCTCGTACTGCCCCGCGGCAGGAGCCCTGGGGCCCCCGGCAGCCATCGTCACCCTCCCGCAGCTGCAGCAGCACGGGCCAGCCTACCTGTACGTAGGGAAACGGGCATGCTTTGGGCACGGGGTGTCGCCTGCTGCAGCCTCCCCGGAGCCTGCTCTGCCAGGCGGGAGTGCTGACAGAGCGGAGCACAGCCGGATCCATGTGGGAATGTCCCTGGCTGGTCCAAGCTGGGGGTGGCGCAGAGCTGGTGCCACAGCTGAGTGCATCTTTCTGCCTCGCTGCAGCTTCTGTGGAGAAACTGTTCTGCCTGATTGTCCACAACACATTTCGATTTTTTTAAAGTGTAAAGAAACTAATTACTCCTTAAGTGCCTCTAGTTATTTATCCTGAAACCTTCATGGCCACTGGTGGTTTGAACAGTCCAATCTCTGAAAACTTTCACAGAGTTAAAATTTGCAGATAATGCTCTGTGGTGATTACATCAGGGTAAGATTCACCACCCTGGCACTTTAGTAAAGCATCTAAAACAACAACAGCATCCCAGCCCGCTGTTCACACAGCACTCAGCACCCCTGGTGCAGGGCCAGGCCGTGGGAATGCTGGTGCCCAGGAGCAGCACCCCCAGCTCGGCACTGTGCTGGGACCCACACACACCATCACCAGCCAGCCAGGACTCCAGCACACAAATAATCCAAAGGGCAAGAGAACTGCCAAGCCTTAAAATGATTTGCAGAAGGATGGTGCGAGAGCATGGCACCAGCTGCCTGGTTTGCACAGGGGCAGCGTCACACCAGGCCTGCAGGGCCTCCCCTCCAGGTGACTCCTGAGCTGCTGCGGGAGCTCCCCGAGCCCCCCTGGGCTGTGCCAACCCCGAGCTCCCCTGGGCTGTGCCAGACCCCGAGCTCACCTGGGCTGTGCCCAACCCCGAGCTCACCTGGGCTGTGCCAGACCCCGAGCTCACCTGGGCTGTGCCCAACCCCGAGCTCACCTGGGCTGTGCCAGACCCCGAGCTCACCTGGGCTCTGCCAGACCCTGAGCCCCCCTGGGCTGTGCCCAACTCTGAGCCCCCCTGGGCTGTGCCCAACCCCGAGCTCACCTGGGCTGTGCCAGACCCCGAGCTCACCTGGGCTGTGCCCAACCCCGAGCTCACCTGGGCTGTGCCAGACCCTGAGCCCCCCTGGGCTGTGCCCAACCCCGAGCCCCCCTGGGCTGTGCCAGACCCTGAGCTCACCTGGGCTGTGCCAGACCCTGAGCTCACCTGGGCTGTGCCAGACCCTGAGCCCCCCTGGGCTGTGCCCAACCCTGAGCCCACCTGGGCTGTGCCAGGCCCGAGGAGCTGCCCCTCACACACACCAGCCCAGCAGGGCAAACCTTCAGGTGCTTGTGCTGAGCACCAGGGAGAGAGAAACCCTTCTGGGAGTTCTGGGGTAGCCCTGACTATCCAGGCACTCTGTCTGCTGTTTGTTTTGTAAATAACACCTGATACTTGTGGTGTTGGGCTGCAACTCATTGATTCTTGGAGCAGATCATGTTCCCCTTGGAAAAAACAACAGTGCAATTAAGTGTGTTACACTGGAGACAAATTCAATTCTTTAAGGAACAGATAGGGGAAAGTTTTGGAAAATACACCAGTTTCTTTTGCTGCTGTTTTGCTGTGTGCTCACGTGTGGGTCAGTGAGAAAAACAAAGCTTCAGCCCTTGGTCCCAATCCCAGAATCACAAAAGAGAGTTCTGGGGGGGATTTCAGACTAATTTCTAGTCTGATTTCCTCACTGTCCTGGAGTGGAGCCATGTACCTCCTCCTACCTCCTGCTCTGTCCATTATTCTCCACGGCCTCCAGTGGCTGCCACTCCTGTCCTTGTGCTCCAGTCAAGGAGGAGGAGGCAAGGGGAGGGAGGAAGGAAGGCAGGGCAGGAGTGGTGCTCTTCCCTGTGCCTCCAACACCTCCTGGTGATGCTCCAGGCAAGCGGATCCAGGGCCTCTGGTTCCAAAGGCAGAATTGCCCGATGCTATCTTGAGCAGGGCACCATAACTGTGCTGAGCTTTGCCTTAGGACAGGTACTTGTCAGGCCCTGCTCCGTGTTTCTGATGGAGCACTCTGTGTGAGGTGCAGAGCAGCAGTTTCCTCCTCCCCAGCATTTGTCACCCTGGGCTGGCACTTCTGGGACAGAAACCACCCTCCTGAGCTGCTTTGTCCTCCATTCCTGCTGGCTCTTCCCTTATCCACATCCCCTTTGGCCTGAGGTGACAGGCTGCTTCCTCCCTGCGAGTTCTCTCCGCAAATGGCAGCACCCAAACGCCGATGCAGCGCTGGCTGAAGGGCTCCGAGCACAGCCAGCAGCATCCTCCCCCTGCAGGGTCAAACGGCGGGGCTCTGGGATCCAGGCACAGCCCCTGCAGGGTTAAACGGCAGGGCTCTGAGATCCAGGCACAGCCAGCAGCATCCTCCCCCCGCAGGGTCAAACCCCGGAGCCCCGGGATCCAGGCACAGCCAGCAGCATCCTCCCCCTGCAGGGTCAAACCCCGGAGCTCCGGGATGCTCCAGGCACAGCCAGCAGCATCCTCCCCCCGCAGGGTCAAACCGCGGAGCCCCGGGATGCTGCAGCCGCCCTGCCCGGGGCAGCTCTGCCTCCCCTGACGCCCTCTCTCCCCAGGTGCGTGGCTCTCCACTCGTACGCGGCTCACGGACCAGACGAGCTGGAGCTGCAGAAGGGAGAAGGGGTCCGTGTCTTCGGCAAGGACCAGGACGGGTGGCTGCGGGGCATGTCCCTCGTCACCGGCAGAGTCGGCCTCTTCCCCAGCAACTACGTCGCGCCCCTCTTCAGGTCTGGGACTTCTTACGTGAAACAAAAACGGGGAGAGGGACGGGGGAAACGCGTAGAACTTGGGGTCCGCAGAGAACCCATGGCAAGGCTTCCCCCCGGAACTGACAAGGGACCCCCCAGAACTGAGCAGGGGCAGGGCCGGGGTCCCTGGCCCGGTGGGATGGCACCCGGCAGCTCTCGCCCTTCTTTTCCAACAGGAAATCCAGTCTCTCCGAGTCGAAGATGCCTTCGCTGTACACCTCGTGGACGCTGTCGACCTCCTCGCTGTCGTCGCAGGGGAGCGTGCCCGAGGGCGGCCCGCGGCAGAGCCGGGCGCTGCGGCCGCTGCTGCTGCCCGTGCCCGTGCCCTGCCCCGCCCGGGCCCCCGCCCCGCTGCGCCGCGGCCGCGGCAGCGCCAGGAGGAGTGAGTGCCGGGGGGCTCTGGGAGGGAGCAGGGGGCCCCCAAAGCCGCCAGCTGCTGCGGTTGATGGTCCCGCAGCCCTGCTTGGCCCCGACTCCGGCTGAATTCCAGGGGTGTGAATCAGCGCGGAAGAATTCCCGGCGAAGCTCTGTGCGGAGCTCGGTGGCTGTATTCTTTACCAGGAGGCTGCAAGGTTCATCTGCATCCCACACACGCTGTTTTGTAACGCACTTCCACGAGTGTTTGGGAACCAAGGGTGTGTTCCCAGCTCTGGCAGCAGAGCTGCTCCTGGAGGCGGCAGTGCCCTGGCAGGAGCCGCTGTCAGCGCTCCTACACCCGAACCCGGTCCCGGTGCACAGGGGCGGGCACGGGGCGACCCTGCGGGCTGCAGCCCCGCAGCAAGCTGTGAGCAGGGCTCTTGCTGCGGGGCTGTAACCGCTGCTCACTCCGCACATCTTGGATTCCTGACTAAATGCCTTTCGTGCTCCTTGCTCCGCAGACGGATCCCTGCAGAGGCCGGGGCAGGCAGGGACCCCCGTGCAGATCACCGGCTCCCTCAGGCGTCCCGCGGCTGCGGGGCGGCCTCAGCACTTCCAGCTTTACCCGCACGTCAGCTCCGCCCCGCACAGCATCCCCGCCGGGGCCACGGACGAGACTACGAGGCCAAACTCCTCCTACGAGGCTGCCCCGGCGCTGCTGCTCAGGGGAGGGGAGAGCCGAAGCCCCTCCGTGTGCAGCTCGGTGATCCTGGACGCCAAAGAGCCCTCGGTGAAGAGCGAGGCAGCTCCGAAGCCGCCCGCGTCAGCCCCGCCGTCCATCCTGGTGAAACCAGAAACCTCCCGCAACAGCGCCGAAAAGGTACGGCCAGAACCGCCCGTGCATCCCCCTGGGACCAGCAGCGTCAGCAAAACC
The DNA here is from genome assembly GCF_015832195.1 of Motacilla alba alba. Lineage (NCBI taxonomy): Eukaryota > Metazoa > Chordata > Aves > Passeriformes > Motacillidae > Motacilla > Motacilla alba. Next base: position 17,890,378 of record NC_052028.1, read on the forward strand.
AGCCAGGGCCAAACCCCGAGGGCTTTGCTCCATCCTCACCAATTCCTTCCCATAGAAATCGCTGGCATGGACACATGCCTTAGGACACCGGGTATCGGTGCTGCTGACGCAGCTGTGCGGATTAAGCCCTGAAGAAAGGCAGGGCGCTGCAGGGGCTCTGTCCCTGTTACCAAGCTCAGTCATAAGCAAATCTCGAGACTTTTCTGAGGTCATAAATTGGGCAAGAATCTGTGAGTTTGGGAGCAATGCCACGGAACTGGTGTGAGGCAGAGCTTTGCAGAACTCCCCCATCTCCCTCGTGTCACTCGGGCTGAGCCATTTGGAACGGGAATTTCTTTCCCTTTTGGCAGCCAGAGAGAAATTTCATAAAGGTAAAATCATTCTGAAAATCGCCCTTCCGACGGCTCCCCTTTCCCCTAGCACCCAGAGACGTGCCCAGATCGTTCCACATGCCCCCAAAAGCTCCGCCAGCCTCAGAGCTCCCAGGCAGCGCAGCATCAGCTGAGAGCCCGCGGCTCGGCGAGGGCAGCTCCTCCCGGCGCTGCGCTGCCTCCCGCTCCCAGAGCCGCTCTCCCTGGCCTCCAGGAGTTGCCTGCACTGCTGTGCTGCTCCCTGGGGCTCTCTGCCCCCTGCCCCCAGCCGCGCATCACCCCGGGCTGCTCCGCAGGCCTGCTGCGCCCGCAGGACCCCGCCGCCCCCGAGCCCATCCCGGTTCTGCGGGGGCAGGGGAGGGCGGGCGGGCTCCGCGCTTCCCTCCTGACTCTGCTCCCTTCTCGCGCAGCAAGTGAAGACGGTGAGGTTCCAGAACCACAGCCCGCCGCCGCCCAAGCGGCACAGCCTGCAGCCCTCGCCGAGGCTGCCCCGCAGCCGGACCGAGCCCGGCCCCGAGGGGCTCCTGGGCCCCGAGCTGCTGCTGCTGTGCTCGCCGCGCCTGGGCTCCAGCCCGCTGCACCCGCGCCGGGCGCTGCACCCCAAGGCGCTGTCGCTGGACCTCTCGGGGCAGCTGACCTTCCCCATCAAGAAGAGCTACAGCAGCATCTCAGCAAACTGACCGGGTAACCCTGCCTTCCTCCCCGCTCCTGCTCCTCTCCCTCGGCCAGCGCCCAGCCCCGCATCCTCCCCAGCTGCCCCCGGGCCGGGGCCGCCGCTCCCGCACCGCCGGCGCCTCGGGAGCTGCGGGCACCTCGGGGGGACCCGGTGCCCCAGGGCTGCCCGGCCCCGGGAGAGGCGCCCGGCCCCGCGGCCTCCACCATCCGGCGCCGCCGGGCCGCTGCCCGCGCTGCAGCCCCGCAGCCGCCGCTGGGCAGGAAGCGAGCGGGGATGGAAGGAGCTTCACTTGCCGGGATCTCCTCGGGGCTGCCGGAAAGCCCACAGAGATCAAACACCGGCTCGTTACCTGCCTGCCTCAGGACAAAGAAACCGTGAATCAGAATCAGCCAGCTCCTGGCTGATGGCTCATGCTGCCTTTGAGGGGAGGGGGTCACTCCGGTTTTTTGTTAGGGTGGTTGCTTGCTTGCTTTTCTCATTGGTTTTAGCCCAGGAATTTTAACACAGAAGCCTAAAAGGTGATTTGGAAGGCAAAGAGCCGATGGAAGGGGCTTTGCCATCTCTGCAGTCACCCAGGCTCTGCAGTGAGGGCACTGAGTCTCCCTTCTCCTCGTTGCTTGCTTTCCTCTGGTCACCTGTCAGCTACCTCCTGCCCACGAGCTCCTTCCAGCCCCTTCCCACCACCCGCCCACTCAGATGAGCTGTTGTAAATACCTTGAGTGGGATTCACGGGTTTTGGATGCATGAAGCACTGTCCGTGTCACAGAGAGCAGAGCTCAGAGCTCACCGTGCCCCAGGCCCCGCTCTGCCCCAGCAGCCCCAGCTCTGGCTTCCAGCTCGCCCCAGCCCAAGCATTCTCCCGTCAATCCCGGGGCAGCCAGCAGAGCTCTGGGGCTCACAGCTGTGCTTGCTCTCTGTCACTCTGCACAGCAGATTTTGGTTTTCACGCTCAGTTTCCGTTTCTGGTTTTCCATCGGCAGTTCCCAGCCCAGCTGCAGGCACGGCTGCCCTCTCCTGACAGGAGGAGCTGTGCTCCCTCCAAAACTGCCCTGAAATCCCATCCCAGGTACCTGCCCACAAACCCGGGGAAGGAACTCCACCGGTCAGCGGGGACTCCTCAGAGAAGAACATTTTTTCCTAAAACTACACGAAGGGAATGGATGAAACAATTCACTATGCCACGGCCCCTGCACCTTCCCTCTTCCAGACCTCCTGTTTGCGGAGCAGGAAGGCTGGGTGTGCCTGCGGGGATTTTCAGTGGCACAGCAACCTGCAAGGCACAGATCCGTTCTCACCCTGTGCCCCGTGTCAGTATTCCAGCTGCTGCAGAAACACCCCGACGAGCTGAAAGCATGCTCTGAGCCCCGGTGCAAAAGGAGGCAGCAGCTGCTCAAGCGAGGGCGAGTCCAACCCAGCAATGCCACCTGAGGCAGCTGAATGCCTCGGGGACACGTGCTGGCTCCGAGCTGAGGAGTGTCATCCCTCTAAACCGAACCAGAAAGCAGCTGGCTCCGAGCTGAGGAGTGTCATCCCTCTAAACCGGACCAGAAAGCAGCTGGCTCCGAGCTGAGGAGTGTCATCCCTCTAAACCGGACCAGAAAGCAGCTGGCTCTGTGCTGAGACACATCCACACATCCCAGCACGCCCAGAAATGAACAGGGCTGCACTCGGCCCAGCAGCCCCTCTCTCCCTGAGAACTCAGAATGCAAACACCGGCTCCAAAGGGTTTTAGTGACACCAGAGCAGCCTGGGTCTGTGTAAAACCACTCATTTATCATTCTTAGGAGGTTTATTCACTGCCCAACAGTCACTGCAGTTAGCTGGTGAAACGGCGAGTGTGAAGTGTAATCACAGCTCAAGACTTTTCAGGTTTTATGTTATAAACTTGAGTGTCTGTGCATTTAAAAAGCAACACTTCCAAATATCCAGCGTTTAGAACCCCAAACTGTCCATGAAGCCCGTGGGAACTCCACAGGCTGATCCCTTTGTGTGTGCTCCCAAGGGGAAGCACCGAGGGATCCGCAGTGCCTGGGGAGCAGCACCCGAGTGACCCCCAGTGTCAGGCTGGGGAGGACCCTAGGGTGATGAAGGGGGAAAAAGACCAAAGTTACAGCCAAAATAGATCCTACAGGCAGAAGGGGTCAACAAAAGTTCCCTAATCCTTTACACGACCAAGCAGGGAGTTCCATTGTCTGCTTTCTGCACCCAGCCCAGGGAATGCTCCAATGAACCGTTCCAGCCAGGTCACAATCAGTGAGAAATCATAAATTACTATTTTTACATAGATATCTTAGAAACAGTAGGATGTATAACATTTGCTTAGTTGGTGATGGGTAGGAGGAATAAATAAAATATATTTAGTTTATTGTTCAGAGACACTTGTACAAATTCAGGGATGCTGAATATTTTTTCCATGAAGTGAAGTTCATTTTTTAAAAAGGCTTTTTCAATTTAAGGTACTATTTGGGAGAAATTCAATAAACAAGAAGATATTAGTTTCCTGTTTTGTATTAATCCTCAAGCTATTTATTTTGTACTTCTGTAAAAAAAAAGCAATGGTTTAAAGACATTTTAAGCATTCAGAAGTTTATTCACCTAAGTTTATAGCACTAATGCTTAGCTCTGTAGCCTGCAGATAATTAAATTAATTGGGGCCCAGTGGATTACAGCCCCTCATGCACTGCAAGCACTGGGGGGTGCACTGGGGAAGTGGGGCTCAGGAAAGGTTTGGCACCCACCGTGTGAGACGCCAGCCTGTGGGAGCTGCTGTGGCACCATTAAAACTTTTTGCATGAAAGCATGTTTATTTTCACTTTCTTATTTCAGGGGTTGCCTGTTGGGGACAGAGGGCAAGGGGAGGGGGTGACCTGGGCAAGAGGGGCACGGGACTGTGGGTATGGAATGGAATAAAGGCATCCTGAGGCAGCAGCCAGGAGAGAATAAACGATGGGGAGACCCCAGCCCTGCCACGTGTCAGAACGCCTTCGTGACAGCACAGGTGACAGCACTGTGACAGCACAGGTGACAGCACCGTGCTCCTTGCCTGGTGTCACACCAGTTCCCACCGGCCAGGGCCACCCCCTCCCCAGCCAGGCAGCACCAGGCTCCTCAGCTTTGGAGGGAGCTGAATGCAGCTGAGAAGCAGCACAGCTCCCTGGAGCAAGGAGTGCAATTCCAAGCAGGGCATTCAGATTTGTTCCTGAGGACCCTGCCCGCAGCTGGAAAAGAAGGGGCTCCAGGGAAACTGTTTCTCTTCAAGAGAAGCCGAAGCACCAGAGGAAAATAATTTTATTAAATTCCTGTTTAAAAGAGCAGGGGCAACTGACATGTGAACTCGGGTTGGTTTGGGTGGGTTTTTTTTTTTTTTTACAAATTCTCTCCTTTGTTTAATACAAATTCTTCCGAGCGCCTCCAGGAACCTTTGCACTAGAGCCACGCCAGTTCAATGAACCAGGTAAACAATTGTGTCCCCAATGTCCTTTGTCAGGCCGTTCTCAGTGACACAGACGTGCCTCTGGGCCAGGTCAATGTGGAAGATGGCTTGTTCCAGGATTGGAGTTTTCCCTGCTTCCTCTTTGCCAAGGACTGGAACACGGCGGGGCCCAAGCACGGGATCATCAAACCTCATCAGCTTCACCTTGGAGAGATCTGCAGAGACAGAGCTGGTCAGGCCATGGGGGCTGCACACAGGCCACGGCACACACAGAGTTAACCACAGCAGTGCTGAACCCTTGGAACTTCCACACCTGCTCCAAGGAAACACATTCTCATGGGAATAACTGTGGTGCTAAGGTTTACACCAATACAACAACATCCTTCAGGGGTTACGCAGTGAGTTACCAACAGAAATGGGCATAAACCACACAGAAACACCAGCTCCTAATACCACATTCCAAGCACTGAATCTGCTTTAGCTGGCTCAGGACAGGTCTGAGTAACTGAACAGTTACTCCTCATTTTCTGAGGAATGAACTGCAGAGACTGGGAGGAAGAGGAAGGTGAGAGCTGATTTCAATACAATTCCCTATCAAAAGGCAGGCTAATAAGCCTGCTAAGCAGACCAAGAAGCCTGGGACCCTTCAGCTAAGCCCTCCTGCAAGTGCAGGCTCCCAGCCCCGTGCCCAGCACACTGACACCTCCTGAAGACAGGCAGGGGTCCCTGCTTCCCCTCACTCACTCCCAAAGCTCCGGCCCAGGAGCTGGCAGTGACTCACACCCTGCACACACAGGGCATGTCCAGGTCCTGCCACAGCCCTGTGTGCACGCCCTCACAGCTGGCACAGCTGCACTGGAGGCTACCTTTGATCCCTCTGTCCATCTTCATCAGGCGCCTGATGATGGTCTCTCTGTTGTCCCCCTGCCTGATGTCCATTTTCGTGGAGAAGTGGCCGTTGGAGGGCTGAGGGTTCACCAGGAACACGGACACGCCCGGCTGCGAGACACAACACACACCTTAAAGGAGAACCCGGGATCCCTCAGGAGAAACATGAGACTAAACCAAAGAAACATCTGCTGTGAATCAATCTTCCAGAGGGATAAAATCCCTTCAGAACCTGCCTGGCCATGCTGGATACCCGCGCTGCCCCAAATCTAAAATGCAGCCCAACGTGTAACAATTGTTTAAGACAGATTTAGGGAAATCAATGACATTTTTACTTTGAGAGTTAGAAATATTCATACATGAGAAACATTCATGTCTGATCAAAGTTTTTAAATGGCATATTTAAAAAAAAAAACAGACAAAAGTTTCAATTTAAGCTTTTTAATTAAATTTTCAGACTTTCAATATCTGAATTTCTGATATTACCTCAGTTCTGAATACAGAAAATGGTTTTCCAGGACAGCAGTCTTCTTTGATTTTATCTTCTGCTTCAGAAGCAAACTTCACCTCAATGTGATCCAGCTGTAAAAGAAAAAACGGGGGAGGAGGGCATAAGCAGGAGTTCAATGGCTTCAGAGGGAACAGCAGAGGTTACAGACCCATCAAAGAGCTGTTCATGTAGGAAAGGGGAAAGCAAACCTGCACTGCCATAAAGAAACAAAAACACAACTGACCCACAACATCTTGCTTTGGAAGAGAACTCTGAGGGTCACCTACTCCCTGTGTGAGTGCCCAAGACCCCGCTGTCAGTCTGGGACAGTGACCCCAGAGACCCCCCAGCCCCTCTGGCAGTTCCCAGCAGGGTATTCCTGCTCTGAGGACACGCTGCTCCCTCCCCCATGAAGATTTACAGATAGCTCAAGTAAAAGTTGCTGCTCGCTCTCAGCTTTGCTCTGACATGGGACAAGCCCAATAAAGTCACACTTGTTTCATACTGCACAGGTTACATCCAGCTCTGCAATATATACAGCTTCTAATTATTAAAAACCAGTTGCTTTTGATTTTGGCTTTTGGTGTTGGGGCTGTTTGGTTTTGTTTGTTTTGGGTTTTTTAACACCACGTGCCTGAGCTGTCCCCTCATTACCATGCTCCTATTAACCTAAATCCTGCTCATCATAAGAAGCAGCACAACTTTACCAGGCTGGATGCCTTTCACACAGCACAGTGTGAAAAGCCCTGCCAGAGCCTGCTCCCTGCAGAGGGAAGCCTGCTGCAGCCAGCATGCCAGGGTAGGTGCCCAAGGACTGACTGGTCTTGCTAATGCCTGGAAGCAGCTCCTTCTCACTTCTTCAGCAGGAAACACGAGACAGAGTGGCTGAGAGAACAAGGAATCCTCAAACTGCCAGGGAACCTCACTGTCCCAGCTGCATCCTCCTGCAGGGAAAACCAGCCCAGGTTCCTGGGACCATGTTTGTAGGGCACACCTAGCACTGTGCCTCATGCCAGCACTGAACAGATCCATGTGCATCTCCTTGACAAATAAAACACTGCTACCTGAGCAATGCACACCCAGAAGGTAACGGAAAGAGGCTTGGAGCCTTCGGGAAGGCTGCTGCTCCAGCTATCCCTATAAATGCCAAGCAGTAAGTGCCAAGTCTGTACCAACCTCCAGGGAATTTGTCAAATAGACAATGTTCTCCATCAGCACTGCACGCTCATCAAACTCCAGCTCAAGATCAAGAACACGAGAACCATTTTTCTCCAAGTTTTCCTGTGGGGAGGAGGGAAAAAGTATGAAAACCCTCTAAAGGCTGCAAGTAAAATGATGGTTCAAAATGGCAAACTATCCACATTAGTCATGAAAAGAATAGGCTTGTAAATCCAAGAGCTCTCTGCTGGCACAACATTAACACTGGAGCAATAATTTTCTTGTAACAGGGCTGCTTCTTCTACAGGGAGCTGGTGACACTGATGGGAGGAGTAAGAGCAATTAGAACACATTTTTAATATAGAATTGAAAAGGTGTTTGACATTCACAGTTATTTAAATCCCTACTTAATGTGCAGGTTGAGAATTCACAAAATCAGTCAGCATTTCAGTGGTATTTCACAGCAGGAAACTCAGGCTTATGACCCAGTTTAAAATAAAGGACGAGCCCACAACACCTGGACGTGCTCACAGCGAGTTCTCTGCAGGGAAATAACAACCACTTTGTACGTTAACATAAAAGTAACTTAATTAGTCCAGAAAGCCAGCAGCAACAGTCACAAGAGACACAGTATTAAAGGCAGTATAAAACCACACGATTTTTTTTTTTTAACTAAAACAGAACTTCCTCTTTGGAGTTTAATCTGTCCCTGCCTGGCTCTCACATGCTGAGCCAGCTGTCTCCTTTGAAGCTCTGCTTTGTCAGCCCCAGCATGGTTGTGGTTTCCTGGTTTCCTCATCAGTTTAATGTGAAAAATTCCCTTTTAACATGGAATTGCTTCCCTTTGTAAATCACAGAGGTGCTCCTACATTTCAGCCCTCCTCTGATGAGTAGGAAGCACAAGCAGAGATGCTCCTTGTACCCTGGAACTGATGAATAATTGGTTTCAGAGAAAGACATTGCTCAGGGGAGTCTGAGCTCAGGTGCTTCCATGTCTCTGTGGGAAATAGGCTGCTGCTTTTTGGAAGAAAAAGGTGGATTTGAGGTAAGCCTCAGCTCCTTCCCCACTTGCCCCAGGATCACTCACTGCTGCCAGACTAAAGACACCAAAGCACAGCAATGTTTCAGCCCTAACTCTTAGGACTGAGAGCTTGTCTGACCTTTCCCAGCTGGATCAGGGGATCTAACACATCCCTACTGCTCTCACCAACCTAGACAGGAAGCTCCAGAACTGCTCTGTGCTCTCTGCTCCTCTGAAGGCTTCCAAGCTCCCATGAAAAGGAACAATCAGAACAACCCCACTGAGACAGCAAAGAACAGCTCCACTCCACATGACAAAGCTCACAAAGAGAAGTAATTATTAACTGCATTTCAAAAATTAAGCTAAAGCTTAAGGGGGAAAAGTATTTTTTTACACTCATTAGGATTTTTTCCACTACTAATCCCTCCCAATTTCTACAGATCATGAAAAGTCATTAAAAAGGTTTTAAATCATACACTGCAACCCCCACCCCTCATTTAAAAAAATTGTTATTTCTTTGCTTCTTGGCTCTCCCCAGTTGTTGTATTGAATTTTCATCTGCGACATCAAGCACAAGAAAGTTTCTTTAAAGAAAGGGAAGCCAAGATTTTCATAGGCTTGCACGACTCAGGGCAAATAGTGTACTATCAGCATATTAAGTGATAAACATTAAGAATTACACACAAAATTCATAATTCCATTCAAGGCTCAGAACAGTCTCTTGTTTCCTCCCTTACACACACTGCAATCAATCAACTCTTGGCCTTACTCTTAGCTTCCAGTTTTTATGTCTCCAAAGCAACACTTGACTCATTTCAGCGTGAAAAACTGGAGAAAGAAGTCAAATAGGACACATTTCAAATACAGAGGGATCCAGGTGTGTTTGGAGTACAGACTGCATCACTCACAAAACACAGAAAGCACCAAGCCTCAACCAGATCCACAGCTCACCTGGGCTAATTCACACAGAGACATTTTTATTATGTAGCTCTTCCAGAGATGTAAAAGATGTTTATAAACAAACCCTCGAAGATGCCAAATGAGCAAAGGGCAAGGGGGAGACACTGCATTCACAAAAGCCTTTCCTGAACCAGAACTGTCTCTCTGACACTCACCTTAACCATGGCAACAAAAGGCATCACCTTCTTCATATACTTCTTCAGCTCTGGCAAGTTGTTCAGCTCACTGGCAATTACTTTATTATCTGGCAGCTGACCTCCACTGACCTAAAACAGGGATGAGCAAGCATTAAGGAGAACAGCTATCATGAAAAACTTGCCTTTCAATATGATGCACCTTTCCTGCTTTCCCATAAATACCAGCAAGGTTTGTCAGCATCATTGAGTCCTTAGTTTTCCCATCCCTCTGAAACCCAAACAGCATTTAGCACTAATACAGAAAAAAAGCCTATACAATGCCCAAAGGTGAATACCCCCAAGAACAAATTCCACATGAGGAACGTTGGTTTATCCCATTCCACAAGCTGGAATAGTCAGGACTGCCGAATCTATCGGCTCCAACCCTGTGTGTTCAAGCTGAGGATGGCTCATCAGGATCCCAAAGCCACCCTCAGCAGTTTCCCCATGTCAGGAGCATAGATCCTTCTGTTTTCTTAATATATTTCTTCTTATGACTGACTTACTCCATTTCAGCTATTTCCTGTGACACTGCTGAGTGGTATACACTTACTCACGGATTAGAACAAAGCTTCTAAGCCCACTTGCAGAGTAAGGCAGCAGTAGTCTGTCAGTCAACCATGTTTCCTCAAAAACATACTTGTAAAGAATATTTAAAAGCTAGCCACTTACAATTGGAAGAAACAACAGAGCACAGGCATGTTTTTTACTCAGACTGTTAAAACCAATGAAATGCAACTGTCAAATCAATGACAGTCCTTGGGACATTTCCCTTAAGCATCAAAACTTATGAGACAGTTGTAAAAGCATAAAGAAAATTAATCTACTGAAACTATTTGGTAACAAGGTACAGCTTATAAACTTTCTACAGATGAGCCCCCAAACAGCTGGCGAGCAGCTGGAGGGCAGGGGAGGGGACGGGCACCTGGAAGTGCTTGCGCAGGACGGATAGGGTGGTGTGCTGCCAGGGTGGGTAGCTCTTTGCCACGTAGATGGTGCAGTGAGAAGGCTTCTGGGAAGGCTCTTTTGTACTTTTCTGAGGAAATTAAAAAAAATCAGGAAGGAGTCCCTAGGCAATACAGAATTATGGCACGTGCACACAAACAGAGCAGCCTCACCTTCCCCTTCACAGGCGCCATGTAGCTCTTGAGGCGCAGGCGGAGGTCGTGAGCTGCTTCCATCAGGTACTGAGAGGAGCGGATCAGCACCTCATCCACGGGCCCTGCTGCTGGCCACGAGGCCCTCATGACGGAGTCAGCCTTGGGCAGGGCGAGACAGGAATGCACTGAGTGAACACACGTTAGCTCGTGGGCTTCCAACCAGCACAGCTTGATTGGGAAAGAGAGTTCAGCCAGTTTGGAGCTCAGCGAGCACCTACCCTGATAACCTAAAGGAGGGGGCACACAGACAACAAGCAACCTTGCACTTTGCAAGTGTGTTCAGGACTATACATACAATCACAACTACCATATGCCTATGGAGTGCCACCTACAAGCAGAGGGCTTAAAAAACAGCCACACTAAGCTTTATGCAGAAGTGTAAGACTATTGCATTGTTACACTAAATTTTAGATCACCTCTTCGTAAGCAGACAATGACAGTGACTGGTATTAATGTTGCACGTGTCATCACAGCAACAGGCCAGCTCCCTGCAGTCCCTGTCCCAGGGACAATGAGCCAGTATGACTGCTTGGATTCTGACACATCTTTTCTACTTGTACACAAGTATCTGTAAGCCTGACATGGTGTTACTGAAATCCATAAGAGCTCAGATCTGAACCAATGACAGAACTGAAACGTCAGTACCTTCCCCAGCAGGGCCCAGATGTGCTCACACAGGTGGGGGCAGATGGGAGCCAGCAGCAGAGTCTGCACCTCGATGAACTGGAACACCAGCTCCCTGTGCATGCCCTCGATGGCCAGCTCCCGGTACTTGTCTTTTGCTGCCTGGAACAACAACACAGCCATCAGCCCTGTGCTGCCAGGGAGAAACAGCAGAGCCACACACACACCCCTGCAGGCTCCAACACGCCTCCAGAACGTGAGCAGCTTGTCATAATCCACCACTGAGTTCTAAGAACTGCATTTTCCTGAAGCACCCACATGTGATCTGCCAGTTGGCCATCGGATTGTTGCATTTATGTGGTACTTTAAAAAACTGTTTATTGGCACAAACATAAAAGACAAAAACATCCCCAGCTGTGTATCAGGTGCTGTCATCCCAAATAACTTACATACAGATACTAATAAGAACTAAGAAAAAGGCAATGAATGTGATCTATCATTACACACAATTCAGCCTATTTAACCCTGCTCCTGAGTATCTCAAAGCAGCCACATGAAGGAGTGTGTGTAATTCATTAAATGGAGCAGCATGCTCTGCAGACACTCTGGAGACATGGTTTATGGAGGATATCAAAAAGCACTATGCTTCCAAACAATTTTGTTGACGCATTATCTGGATTTCTTATGAAGAATCCTTTATCACGAAAGATATAAAGAAAGGTAACACTCTTTTTAATAGTGTCTTTTTTAAAGCAGCTTCTTGCTCATATTAGATATCAGGACTATTTTGCAGAATTGCATTTCCTTTCCTCTGGACCTTTGTAAACTGACACAAGCAAACCTCTACGATTCCACATTTATTCCCTTGAAGTACTCTTGTTTCTTGACACAATTCTGATTTCAATTCAGCTGTATGATTAAGGATCAGAGACAAAAGGAATAAAAGAAATTCACTAAGTAACAAATACCAGGTGTCATTTTCTTACATCTCCTACCTGAAACTCAAAGAAGCCAGTTTTCAGAGCTTCCTTAAACATCATCTTCTCATAATTTTGGTCTGTCTTCATTATGCCTGCATTCATCTCACTGGGGAGGGAAGGGAAGTGACAACATCAGTACAGCACAGTCTGCCCCACATAATGACAACACTGTAAAACTGTCACCAATGCAGCCAAACCCCATAACCTATTCTGGAACGAGCACTGTTTTATGGAATTCATTAATTTTTAGGAAAAAAAAACAAATTACAGGATTCCTCCTTGCAAGGAAAAACCTGGTCCAAACTGTATGATTAACCTTCGTACCACACCTGGCAAAGACTCTGTCATTGAAGGTGCTGGCTGGGCCACTCCTCAGGCTGTCTCTGTTTGCAATCATCTCCTTCACCCACTCCACCCACGTGTAGAGACGGAGAATACCAGCATCTGCCATGGCTTCCACAAAGTTGGCATCTTCAACAGTGTCTCCAGCATCAGCCAAGGCCAAACGCATGCCTGAAGGAAAGGGGGTCAGCTGCCAGGCTGGGATACCCATGGAGTGCTGTGCCTCCTGTCCCGTGACAGCTCACTTCAGCTGGAGTTAACAAATGCAAAGCCAGGCCACAACCTGCCTGGCCAGCCAGAGATGCCTCAAAGGAGGCACTTCCCCTGGGAGAGGAACACTGCCCTCCTGGGGAGGGGACCAGACAGACACCAGAACCAGGAGACCAGCACGGTCCCAGGAGCACGGGAGGAGCACGGCACACGTGGATACACAGGGCACAAATAAGTACACACCCCACGCACACCAAGAGTTCTGATCTCTTCAGTGAGTGTACAGGGCTCAAGCAGGCTGCTCTGGAGAGCTCAGCCCCAGGAGCAGCTCCTGGCTGAACCAGGTGTGCTAACACACATCCCCATCTTCCAAGCGGAGTTCAGCTTTTCAACAAGAACAGGTGGTAAGTGGCAGATTTATTGCTATTTGATACTGCAATAAACTCCTTTGAGAGCAAAACACCCATTTTGGTAATTTTGGCATAATTGACAATCAGATGCAGGTCAGAACGCACTCACCATCTGCAGAAAACTTGTCAACAGCTTGAGTGAGGGTGAGGAAGTTGCCTGTCGATTTAGACATCTGAAAGAAAGATAAGAGTGCTTGTTTTCTCACACATCCCCTGTGTTGGTGGATAAGCAAGACAGACCCAGCAAGGGTTTGGGCAAACAATTTCCTCATGAATCACAGCAAAAAGCACTTTGGTAAATCTGAATGAGGTCTCACAGCAAAAGCAGACTGAACTCTGCATGCACTCAGCAACAAAATACAATCCCAGAAATTCCCTGAATTAAACATAAAAACTACTTTAAAACTGGCAGCTTCAGATCACCATGTGCTGATTTTCCAACAAGAACTCCCCTAGGGTTTGTGTGGGGGTTTTTTTGATTCATATCACACAGTCTCCAAGGCCTAATTCCTGGGTTCAGGCACTTCTAATTCAATTCAGTGTCAGAACTTGCACATACTAGCAAGCTATTACCCCAAACTTTTTCCTCTCACTGCACCTACTCCAATGCTCTAAAAAGATAAACTTTACTTGAATAAATAAATATTCTATATTACCCTAAAACTTAACAGAAATGCACTGTAAACTGGTGAGACCACACAAGAGCTGACTTAAGAGAAAGTGCTAATAGAATCACAGGCAAGGTGGGTCTTTACTTCTAATGAATGAACAACTGGAGGGCACTAATGCAGAAATGTCACTGTGTCCCCTGCTTACATCCCAAGAAGAAGTTTCCAGTCTGGCTAGCAAACACAAAAGCCAGGCCACCCACAACCTCGCCGTACCTTTTCAGAATTGAGGAGCAGGTGTCCATTGGCTCTCACAGCTACTGGCCATTTTTCCCTGTTTGAAGGCAAGACACAAATCTTTTGGCCAAGTAAATACATATTCTCTTTTTTTAAAAAAGGAACAAACATTTTATGTTCCAGTTTGAGATGAACACCTTCAGTGGAATCTTCAAAAAAAATACCTAAGGGTTGTCTTAAATATATTAAGGAGTGTCTCTGAAGATGAAAAGAATGACAGTATAAAGGCTGAGGATTATCATTGCTGAAACGCAGGGCAGGGAGCAGGACACCTGCAATTACAGCTCATTTACGTCACCCTCCTCTGTTCAGATATTTCTAATTTAAAGGCCAGTGATTGGCACTGCCCAAGAGCACACGATAGTGCTGGGTCCACATTTCTACCCATGAAGGAAGGAGATATTAAATTATCCACAATCATCTTCACCATACATCAGAAACACACTTTTCCCATATACAGTTTTATACAACCCCTAAACCAAAATTCAAGGGACTGCAAACAGTATCTTCACCATAAAAGCATCATGCAATGGGCAAAGATTCTCAACCAGTCCTGCACAGCCCATGGGAGTATGTATGTCTTTTTTAACCATCCTTGAGAAGGAATTAAGAACACTTAATAATAATGTCAAATAAATTCCAGAGCAGGAATTCAACTCAAGGCTGGGAAATCCATAGGAGGAGATAATGCAGAAAAACCAGGGGAAATAATGGTAAAAAACCTTTCCATTTCAATCATTTCTGTTATAGACAACTGTATCAAAGCTGCAATATGAAAATACATTTTCAACATGATTCTAAATGTTGTACAGTCCAAAGGCCAGTAGCAAAGGTAACAGAACTGCAAACTCTCCAGCTTTACCTGCATCACATCCCCACTCACCTTTGCTCTGGCCACATGGCCACATGGTTGTAGAGGTAGTACGACAGATGATTTGGAACAAGATCTTTGCCAGAGACTCTGAGATCCACAGGATACCAGAATTCAAACTCCTCCTTCAGCTTATCCAACTTTTCTTTTGGAATCTCAGTTTTGGGGAATGGAGCTGTCTTGAAGAAGATGTAATCCCAAACCTCTTTGCTCATTTGATGTGCCCTGCACAGAATCAGTCCCACACTGCAGTCAGCCACAGCTCCTCACATCCTACAGCACTTTGTCAGGCAGCTCAACCCTGCGGCTGCATTCTCACAGCACAGTCCACCTGGTCAGCAAACATGGACAGAGTGCCCAGCGCCTTTGCCTGAGTTCAGGTGAGTGAATCCAATGTCAGAAACAAATTCAGAACTGCTCAAGCCATGCCCTGCTTAAACTGCCCTTGGAGATTAAACATAAAGACTCCCATAAAGAAAAAGTGATTAATAACTAAAGCTTAGTATTGAATATCCTGGAAACCTGATTATTTCTTTTCCAAATGTCACCACCCGAGCCTCAGCACCACCTGTGGCCTTAAGTGAACACTGAGAGCTCCTCACTGGTATGGTTCATGGAGCCATTCCTTCTGGCTTCCCAGAGGTCATAGAGCAGGAGGACAGGAGAGAACTGCTGTACAGTCCAAGGCTGCCTCCTACATGGAAAATATTTGTGGTCTTTTCCCACTTCAAATGGAATGAAAATTTTAAATTAACATTTACTGCAAGACACATCTTACCAATGACCAGAGGTAAGACCCACAATTTTGAAGGAAAATACTGATGAGATGCAACTGATACCCACAGCTCTGTGGCCACTGGGCTGCATTGACACATATCCTGCATGTTTCTACAGAGATTCTTATTCCTGGCTCTCAGAACTCCAGTAGAGTGCACCAGATTCTGCATGCATTCCAAATCAAATGCTTTCAAGCCAAAGTCTGCTATGTGTTAGCACCTGCCAAGGGGCTTTGACCTGCACTATGCAGAGAGGAAAAGCTTTCTGAGCCCCAAATGCTTCCCCTACACATTAAAAAAACACCTCAGATGGTGATCTGTACTACCAGTCCAGAATAAATCCTACAGGCACAGGTTTGCTGGTTTGGTTCTGGCAGTTCTTGCTCCATGCTTTAAATTCCTGAGCTGTGACTGGGCTTGTGTTTGGTGCCAAATTCATTGTAACTGAAGGTGACTGAAAGGATGGGCCATAAATCCCTCCTTCCTTCACACCACAGAGCAAGTATCAGCAAAAAGCATTTTCCAAGGCTGCTAGATGTTATCTACTTGCATAGAGGAGCACTCTAATGGTACATGCTTAATTACATCAAATCTGTAATTCAGGGCCCAGGATGCTCACTTCAAAGCTTGTTTCTAGACACAACTCGCTCGTGTACAGCTTCTCTGTAATTAGAGAGGTTTGAGCCCAAATGACAGCCTTGCCCAGTCTCAGAGGTACTTCTGTCTGTAAGAATCAGAATCTTTACTTTGGAAATGGTTTTCAGATTAGTAATAACATATAGTAAGAAAAGTTTCCATTCCAATATGTAAACTAGTCCAGAAATTAGTCCCTAAACCACACAGAACTAGAGCAGATGATTCAAGGCACAATCTGAAGTCTTTTTTCAACTCCAGACTGAGCTGTACTATCTCATCTCTCTGACCCCTATCACCACACTTCAAAAGCCACTCCAGCCAAGAGGTCACATGTGTCCTCCCCCTTGCTCTGAAGACTTCCACAGACAAGTTGTGGATAAAAGATGGTTCTGAGCTTCCAGGAGAGTGACAGTGACAAAAACCAAGAGCTAAATCCTACTCCCTCTGTACACTGGAGCCTACAATTTACTGTGGTGCACAGCAGTCTCAGCAAGCAGACACCTAAGCAGCCAATCACCCAACAACCTGCCAAGGCTCATTTCAAGGCAAGACAAACAAGTATTGAAAAAGGTGATTTACTCTCCACACAGCTCTTTCAGAGTGCTTTCAGAAGCATTTTTCCACTCTCTCTCTCTCACTGCCTGTCACTCTCCTTTCTTTCCTTACTGCCCCTCTGCAAACCTGTTCTAACTCAGCTCATGGCAGGTTAAGTTTAATAAAGACACGTTTTACACACAAAAGCAAAGACTCGGCCTCCTTGGCAAATCTTTCTGCAGAGCAATTCAGGAGATAAGCACACCTAATTAAACAAGAGAACTTAATGGTTCACTGTCCTTACCTGATGCCCAGAGGAGACTCTCCTTGGCCCCTCAGGTTCCCCCCCTGCAGCAGGTGAGCCACGGTGTAATAGGCCATGTAGATGGTGGAGTCAGAGAGAGACTCAATCAGCCACTGCTCGTCCCAGGGCAGGCGGGTCCCTGCAGGGCAAGGCTGTGTCAGGCACCCAGCACACTCTGACCCCCACACAGCAGCAGCTGGTGATTGCCAGAGGAACACAAACATACATCTATACATTACTACTCGTGCCAATGGGTTTAAAAATTAAACTATGCATTTTGAAATTTTACTCAAGGGCAAACAGTTGCTGATTTTCAACCTGTTTCCTGACACAGCTCAGCTCGAGAACGTCTGCTGTGGGTTACAGTGCACATCTAGCAGCTGTCCCATGTCAGGCTACACAAGATGAAGGCTAATCAGGATTTGAGGAGAAAACTCCAGAAATGGTAAAAGCTCCCTTACTGAGGTCCCTTCCAAATCAACAGCCCAGGCAGAAAGCTACTAAGATGCAGCACAGACTACCTGCAGTAGTGCAAATATTGCCAGCCCCACGCACTTCCAACAAAGCACACCTTCTCTGGGATGCTGGGCCAAGGTACAAGTTGGACAGTGCTGCTCCCACACTTCCCTATACCACTGGGGATGTTATACAGCACTTAAGCCTTCCAAATGAAATGAGGAGGACCATCCTCACAAAGAACCAGCTGAGAAAGGAATGCTTTGCCTACCTAAGCCATACGTCCTGGAGCACGCATGCTCTTGTAGCCAACCTAAGGTAGCTTCAAAATTTCTCCTAGTCTCTTCACAGAACCTGCAAGAAAGAAGCTCTTACTGCCTTCATCCCTCTCAGACCCCAGCAAGAGCAGCAAAGCCACTCTCCTTTACAGCCACACTCATAACTCACGTCTCCAGGTGTTGCAAGCACTCTGACGTCTGTTTCTTCCAGCTTGCTTCACCATAATCTAAATACCTACAGTCAGGAGAGGTTTATTGTAATAAAGCAACGGAGAAGCAGTGTACAATTGGAGCAGCTTTGTAACTGCAGCTTTGTTTCACTCACCACTGGTCGCAAAGGGCCACGACACACTCATCAGCAGATCTCGACATAACTTGTTTCTCAGGTTCCATATAAATCATGGCTTCACCCTGAGTTGAAAGGGCAATGAAAGCTGAGATGTAAGTACTTATCAAAGTATTGAAAACACTGACCACTTACTAAAAAGCATCCCCTCCACTCCAATTTGGTTTATAGCATTTACTGCACGGCTCTCACCACTGCCCAAGCTCTCTGCCTCAGTATTCCCTCCAGTGAAATGAGGCAAGGCTTGACTCTACTTCCCTAAGGTACCAGCTCACAGCACTTTGAACAGAATGCAGGAGGAAAAGCACAGAATATTCCCCATAGATTATGCCCCCTGATTGAAACAGCTCCTAGGAAACTCTGGGGGACAGAGGGAGGGGGAAAACCAAAGAAAAATGGGATGCTGAGCTTCAGATCTACTGCACACATCATGCCTGCTGATGCATTATAATCTGGACATAACAGTGCCACAACAACAAGGGAAAGATGACTAAAAGCCTGAAGCCTCCTCTCACTCCCAGTCCTCATCAGGGAGTCTCATTACAGGGATGCCACAGTCACTGTTTACTGCTGTTTTCTGAAACAGGAGCCCAGCAAGGGGGCATTTGCACATCACACATCTCCTTCACTGGCTTGCAAGAGACTTGACAGCCCAGGTCCCACACTGCCAGTATCCTCCCAGCTATGCTAAAGAATAAACTGGACCACCAGAACATGTCCCAGGGAGGGTGACAGAACAAGGCAGAGAACTCTAATGAAGCTGCTCAGCCCACTCAGCCCAGGAACACCAGGTCCCTCTCTCTGCAGCGACTCAAAGCACCCTGAGGGCTGCAGAGCCACACCAAGGGCTTCTCTGGCGACGCAGCCCTGTGAAAAGGACAAAGCAGGCAGCTCAGAAGCAGCTGCGTGCACACTGTCACCTACCTTATCCAACATCAGCTTCTGAATGCGCTTCTTGACATCTTGGACTTTTTGTCCTTTGAATTCATCCACCAACATCACCTGCAAAGATGGGTCACAGGAGATAACTGTTTTCAAAATTTAGCAAGAAATAGGTGCCCTAGGTGTTCAAATCAATATAAGGAAGTAGCAGGTGCTGCGATCTTTGACATGAAAAAAATAAGAGTACAGGTATTGGTTTCTTTTCATTATGTGCTGTCATCTTTACCCAAAAACAGTTTGTACACATGTCAGCAGCCACACAGATGACACATTGCAAAGAGTCAGAAATAAAAACTATTGCTTGCTTACAAAAGAACAGCTGAGAAATACACATGGTGAGCTACTGAAGTAAAGACAGGAGAAAAAAAGAAAAAACAAAACAAACACCAAAAAAAACCAAAACAACAAAAAAAACCCAACCCAAAAACAAAACAACAAAAAAAATCTGCAAATAATTACATCTTCTCATTTCATATCAGTTTCCCTATCTATACTTGCATCAAAATGGAGCAGCACCCCAGAAGGTGATCACTTGCTGAGAAACCAGGTTATAATGTTATAATGCTCAGAGAACACAGGAATGTGTGAGAGGAAACTTTCTCCAGTTCTACATCACTCCTTCAACTGCAGAACCTTACTGCAGGAAGAGTCTAAATGAAAAGTCCTTTGGGACTTTTTTTGGGAAAAAAGTACACTGTCCCACTTTCTTGAATTTTTTCTTTTTATTCTTTACCTGCCTTTTTTTTTCTCCTAGTTGAACTCACCAAGAAACCACTTACCAAAATCTTGTATTACTTACTCCCTCATAGAATCCTTTCAGGTACACTCTCTCCTTGGCCTCTGCAAGCTTCTCTCTGTCATTCTGGCTCTGGATTTTGAGCTCATCACAGATAAACGGAGCACAAAGGCTGCCACAGCCTGGGATTTCAATGATGGGCACCTGAGAATTAACAGAGGGCTGTCAAACCCCTCCTGCAACCCAGCACTCACTCCACACATCCACAGCATCCAACACAGGTTACACAGGGCTTACAACAGATTGCTGCAACTCCACTCATGGCCCAGGAGTTGTGGCAGCCCCCAGGGGGACTCCTGAGCTGCCCAGCTGTGTCCTATGACATGGCACCACACGGAGCTGTGCCAGGACTGGAGCTGGTGTGTGGAGCCAAGGGCACTGCACAATTCTGGGATGGCTTCCCCTGAAACCTGCATTTTCTAATGGAAACTGCCTCAGCCTCCAGGCTGTGCTAACAGTGAGGGACTGCAGCCTTTTGCATTGAACAGACACCCTCCTAACCTGGCCATGAGGGCAGAGTTTTCATCAGCCAACAGGTTACCAGGATAATGATGCATTCCATTTCCCAAAACAAAAACTCCTGTAAAAATTGACACTTTCCCTTCTCTCTGAATTATAGCATAGAACAACAAGTCTTGGCTGCAAGCCTTAACAGACCAAATGTTGCAACTAGAGGAAAGTATGAAAACTTTACGTTTTTCAGCTTTCAGCTGAGAAGGACTTTAAACAGAAACTCTGGAAGAGGTGGCACAGTTTCTCATCGGTGAGCATAACACCCTATGGGCTGCAGATGGACACGTCTGGGTGCACTCACCGGCTCGAATGGCAGGACCATCTCATCTCTGATGCCATACTTCACCCGCAAGGCCTTGAAAGGTGGAAGAAAAAAACAACAGATAGAAGTCTTCTAGATGTAAAGGTTTTTATCCATTCATAGTGGTTTTTTTTTTTACATAATGGTTTATTACAAATCAGACAAAGCCACTTCCCAGCCTTCTCAGCATTTCTGACACGTGAGTTCAATCCTCATCTCATTTCCAGGTGATTTTTTGCCATAATTGTCTACATTTTTTTTAAATGGGAAAAATTGATATTGCTCTACCCTGAAATGAGTGGGCAAAAATTCAGCAGCCAGGGATAGCTGTTCAGATGCTGAGGTACTGCTGCAGTTAGTAACAATCACTTTCAGTCTCATTTGAAATTCATAGAGAATCTTAATCTCATTTTTGGAAGTCATTTCCACAACAGGAATTCATTTCTGTTTCACTGGTGCTCTTCTCTACCTTAACATGCAGCACAAGTCACATGATTCTCATCCAAAACTCAGACCTGAAGTCTGAAAAAAAAACCATCTGTCCTAGCCCAGGTGGTTTAAACTTCATTTATTTTTAACTGCTTTGACTTCAAGTTAGAGATGGCAAAATGCCAATTAAAGCAAGTTTCATTTTTCTCACTGGATATTCACTTTTGACCCTTTTCACTAGGGAAAGGAAAGAGAAACAATTCAGTTAACAGACTGACCTGCTTCTTTTTCAAGTCTCTCAGGGCTGCAAAGTCATCTGGAGAGTCAGAGGGAACACTTGTCACCACTCCAGTTCCTTGGCAAAGACAAAGACAAACACATGAAAGGATTAGTCCCCACATACTGCATGCCAGTGCCCATCCAACAGGCCCTGCTGCAGAATTACCTTTATCCTCCTTGATGGTGAGCATGGGCAGGGCATATATGACCTTGTAGGTGCTGAGGGGTGCCGAAAGCGCAGCCCCAAGGATCTCCTGAGCAGGACAAAGGAACAGCATTACACTAAATCAGGGGCTTTCAGTCTAGTACAGCAAGCTCTCCTGGCTGACATTCTTCAAATTTTCTGTAAATTTTCCTGACACATTACAAACAAATTAAATACATTTTACATACAGATGGACAAGGAGGAAGTACATATGAAAGCTGTGGTACTATTTGAGACAGGATTTGGTTATATATGGGTAGAAAAGTCAAATACCAAATACCAAGAAGCTTAAACTACAAGCATGTAGAATTGGGAAAGCCTAGGAAGCAGAAGGACAGTTTGCTTCCAAGTATCTGAAGCACAACAGCATTGAGGCAGAAATGGCTTAGGAAGCCAGTGTCCAAAGTGACATTAAACAAAGAAAGCATATTGTCAAGATATTCACACACTGACAGGAGGCAGTCAAGATGCAGCAGCTGTCCTCTACCTCACTAATTTGCTTGAATTCACATCATGCCTACTAACAAAGGAAAAATTTTCTACTTCATTCTTCAAAGCAAAATCAAGAAAGATGGTGACAAGTTGTAGTGAATGGAGATCAAGGGATGCAAACAGCTGAAGGTGCTTTGTATCAGGATGAATAAACACCACTGATGACACTTGCACAAAGCACACAAGTTAAGGACAGCAAACCCCACAACCACTGACATTCACTACTCAGCTAAGAAAGCTTCATTCACACAGATGTACTGGAAATGTCAGTACCAACAAAAGCCTTTTCCACATAACCCTTTCTAGCCATTACTTTTCCCCCTCCCTTTCCATTTAATCTTCCCAGCAAGCAGAAAAGCATTCCTTAACACTGTCCTTTCACCACATCATGCTGAGGGAGTAGGAATGCATCTGTGCCCAGCTAAGTGCACCAGGTTCTTCTCCCAGCAGCAGCTCTGGCTTGGCTGCCAAGGAAGCTGCCTGCTGCTTGCCTCGTTTGTCACTAAAGATTTCAGCCGCTCCACAATTTCTGTGACCCCTCCCGTATTTTCTTTGCAATTAGAACTCCAGCGTCACCTTTGTGAGCCCCGGAGGAGCAGCTGAGCCTGCCCAGCCCGCGGCAGGATGCTCACCTCTCCCATGAGCTCCTTGACCACGGGCAGGACGCCGCTGTCCCGGGTGAAGCCCTGGTAGGACATGTTGCGGGCGGCGCGCTGCGTGCAGATGAAGATGTCCCCGCCGCCCGTCTCAAAGCCGATGTACTTCATGTCCGGCCGCAGCCAGCAGTTGGTCTGGCCAAACATGGTCTCTGGCCTCAGCGTGGCAGCCACCAGGAAGATGTTTTTTCCTCTCAAGCCACTGGGGGGAAGAAGGATTGGATAAGTTACCAGAATAAAATCGTTACGGCTCATACAGAACAGGCTTTTAAACTGACATCGACTTCCAAGCAACGTTTCCTAAGAGACAGAAGTGGGTCATTAGTTCATTGCGAGTTTTCCATTTTCTTTCCTTTTTTTCTTTTTCTTTTCATTCCATCTTGAGGTCCACACAGACACAGCAAACAGAGCAGGTCAAAATTCTGACCAGGTCTTTGAAGTGATGGAAATAACCAGGTGAAATTAAATTCTGCACTAGGCAAAACAGTTTAATTCAATGGTCAGTTCTGGCCAGGAGACAGAGCCCATCTGCCACTAAAAAGTCAAGACCTACCTCAATTTCGCAGGGTAAGGATCCAACACCTTCATTTTTATCAGTGTGTATTCTTGAGGCCCAACACCCTGCAAGTCCCACAGACAATGCAACAATCAATAAATGAAAGTCACTTGAGCAGTGAAGAAAACAAATCCTATTCTGTAGGAGCCTAATCCAAACACTGCTTAAGGTACTGATGCTTTCCTCAGAGTAAATCCTATTTCCATTCATATGAAAGGCTGTTCACTAAAATGCAGACTGCAGACAGGTTATACTGTGCTCCTACACCCAAAACTAACTAGTCACAGACACTGTCTCAGCAACATCCAAGTTAACAACAGCTTGTTTATTTAGTTTCAACAGATAACAACACAATGGAGTGCTGCTGCTGGCACAGATTCAAAACAATCACAGAAACCAGCTGCAATGGAACATACTACCCATAGTTCCAGACAAATCTGCTCAAGAGAAGAGTTCATTCAATTTTCACATGCACTGACAGCTGAGAGCCACTGACTCTGCACATCCAAACTGTGTTTTGCTCTAAGATACAACTGACTTCCCATTTAGTACTTGAGATCATAAGCAATGCATGAAAATGTCAGGTTAAAATATTACCTCTCCTGTTTGCCTGTCATGATCCATGCAAGGCTGTCCATCTTTAGGAGAATAAATTGTATACCTAGAAAAAGATTTTCATTTAGCAGTGAGTAAAATAGAGCAAGAAGAAAAAAATATAGCTCTCTGGGAAAAAAAGACCTCTTATGGCATTTTCAAATTTTGTTTGGATCTGTTTCCATCAGTGCCAATGTTCAGATTTCACAAGAGCTTTCAGAATTTACCCTTTTTGCTTGGGGTTGGTACCCATGGCAAAACTAAACCTGGAAGACAAACGTCACATGCTTTGCTGGCACAACAACTGCACTTACTGCATCAGGCAGAGCACCAGCAAGGAATGATTCTGGTTTCATGTGAGTTGAAAGCATGCTCTAGAGACGAGCCACAGGGCTCTGTCCCTGGCACAGCTGAGCTTATCCACACTCCCAAAAACTCAGAGCTGAGTGGCAGCTTACCGTTTGCCAAACTTAATCTTGTTTCTCTCCTTTAGTGTAAGGAATTGCCATCGCACAAAGGAATCATAGTAGGGATTGACATTTGTTGTAATGAAGGAACGCCTCCAGTCCACCTGAAAATGGCAAGAGGCTCCAGTAAGTAAGCACAATCAAGAAACCAAAGCAATCTCATAATACTGTAACTATTACCTCAAAAATAAAAGAGCTTTCTCTCCAGTAAGACAATGCAGGTACACATCCCATAAAGGGTATAAGCTTTATACACATCTGTGCCTGCTCTCTGAGCAGAGATGTCAAAGACTTGAGGTCCCTCCACTGACAGAAATTTAGAGGTTTTGTAGTAGTTTAAACCAACCATTCAAGTGAAACTCAGTACTGCCTTGTCCTATCATCTTTATTTCTCCCCATTTTAAAAAACCTGTTGTCAGCAGGACAAGTACTTTTAGAAGTAGAAGAATGATGTGATGTCAAATAGAACCACTGTCAGTACTGACTACAGACAAGTGATCTCACATGGGAACCACAGGTCACAATGTCTTTAATGGACTCATTTCCAGCTGTGACCACTGCACAGGGTACAAGCTCTGTGTAAGAAAGCACCTAATTATCACCCAAGACCATTAACTGTTAAATGACTAATTCCACACATATCAGACACATTCCTGGAATTATGCTGGTATTACACAGAAAATCTCAAGGAGAAGCAGCACATTCACCAACACAGTAATAATACAGGCATGGCTGCCTGCATCACCCAGAGTCACCTTCAATCCCATGCTCTTCAGATCCTGCACAGCAAGGGGAGGGAAATAATCCAGCCAGTGCTCAGCTTCAGAAAAACTGACCACTTCTTCATCAGACAGACCCAAAGACTTCATGATCCCCCACTGGTATTTGGAAGAGCCAGTCTTGGCAGCAGCCTTGCTCTGAAAGAACAGTTGGCATTAGGAAGAAGCCCACAGCCTTGTCACAAGAGCATTTGCCTCTGCTAATGTTATGGTTTCTGATTGCGCACACACAAGTTAATATTCTCACATCCTGCCTCTAACAGTGAGGGTAATTGATTAGAGTTTCCATTTTACACCCCGTATTTGCAGAGGTGTAGCATACAGGGTGTATTCTACCATACCTTGAGCTCACTGTTCATTCCCTAACCCTCCTCTTCCCAGCTGCCCCATGCCAATGACCAAAGCACCTGCAGGGGCTCTGCCACAACAACACCTGGCAAGGAGCAGCCTGCTGTCCAGGCCCTGCTCAAACCCATGGGTTTTTGCAAATCCTAAATCCTAAATCTCATTTAAAAACCTGATAAGTGAAAATAGTTTGGATGATTTTACTGAGCCTATCTAGATAGAACTGGCTAGATACCAACTTTAAAAACAATAACTAGGACAGCAGGAATACACATGCTTTACCTCTGAGAAAGCAGGGCTACTTCCTACAACTTGCTTATGAATGTTCCATGAAGAGATTAAAAAAAAAGGAAGAAAAAGATGAGAGTATTACTCTGGATCTGATCTGCTTTTTCTCAGAAATCTATCAGGCAGTGCATTACTTTACCAATAAGGGTTCATGCATTAACGTGGTATCTCTGGAACCATGCAGTTAATGCATTTTCTCAAGTCCACCCTAAAGCTACATTGGAAAAAACAATAAAAATCTCTGCATTGAGGTTTCTGTGAGCCCAAGGGAGGAAAAGCCTACAATGTGCACACCGAAGTTTTGAGAGCATAGCTCTCAGTCCAGGAAGGCTTGGTTTAAACTTTACCTTTTTCCCTTTTGCTTTGTCTTTGATGACAATTTCTTCCTCCTTTTTACCAGAATTTTCTTCCTCTTCCTCCTCCTCATCAGGAAATTCCGGTGGGCAACCATACAACTCCATTTCCCTTTTCAGTTTATCTGCACAAGCCTGAACAGAGTCATTGACAGTGTGTCAGCCAGGGCGCCAGCTGCACCCACGGCCAAGGAGAGGGTTTTACTGATAACATTTTGCATTAAACTTTCTTTGGACCTTGCATTAAGATTTAGGAGATCCTGCCACTTCCAGATCACCTTCCAGGGCAGGAAGAGGTTTATTGTAAGGATTTTCTTGCAAAGGAAAACATACAACAGGTAAAATTCAGTTTTCCAGCACTTTGTCTTTTAAAGTGATGTTATAGGTCAAGCACAACACGTTTGTTACAAATTCAGGTGCCAAATCAATAGTCTTGGTGAGTTTGTACATGAACTAAGGTGATGCTGGGGATGGACAGTAAGCAAGTCTCCAAGCAGCCTTAGGGATAAAAACCCCATCAGAAACAACCCCCCAGCAACTGCCAAACTCACCTTGATGGGCATCCCCGTGCAGTGCAGCCCAAAGGGAAACAAGCAGCTCCTCCCCTTCAGCCTCTGGTACCCGACTGCAAACTGGCAAATGGAAAATGGAGCAGCTGAAATGGGAGAGCCTGGGCTGGGCCAGCACTGCCCAAACACAGCTGTGACTCCTTCTGCACGCAGCCCCGGGCAGGCGGCACAGCTGGGGCAGCCCTGGCAGGCAGCTGAGGCCGAGGTTGTTCCCAGCCTGCCCCGGGCAGGTGGCACAGCTGGGGCAGCCCTGGCAGGCAGCTGAGGCCGAGGTTGTTCCCAGGCTGCCCTGGGCAGGTGGCACAGCTGGGGCAGCCCTGGCAGGCAGCTGAGGTCGAGGTTGTTCCCAGGCTGCCCTGGGCAGGCGGCACAGCTGGGGCAGCCCTGGCAGGCAGCTGAGGCCGAGGTTGTTCCCAGGCTGCCCCTGAGGCTGCTCAGGCAGGGGCGTGCCATGCTTCCAGGCTGGCTCCCCCTGAGAGCAGAGGGGGCTGCTGTGGAGTCCCACCCCTAGCACCCAAAACCTGCTCCCACACAGGTCACAGCAACCACTAACAAAAGGGACAGGGCTCCTGTGAGGCTTGAGCCGTTCAGCAGCATCTCCTAAAAATCTCATTTCCAAGAACAAGGGAAACACCTGCGGCCCCATCTCATCAAATTAAAAATCACATTAATGGAATTTCCCTTCAGCTAGCAATATTCCTACTGAAAATGTGGAAAAAGGGAAAGTTTAATAAGTCATTACTAAAGCTATAAAGGAATTGGCATGGCATCCTCTTGGCTCAAAAACTGAACTACAAAATCAGCGTTTGTTCTAGAATAGTATTTAAAGGTGTCAGCAAAGGAGAAGTTTTACCTCACATTTAGATAAGGAAAATGTGTGTCCCAGGTGCAGGCGGCCATTCATGTAAGGGTAAGGAAAGGTAACAAAGTACTTCCCTTTGCTGCAAAGAAAGTCAAAGGATTAGAACACATAATTAGCTTGTAAATGACCATCAGACAATACACGAGCAAAACAGGTAACTGGGATGTTCAGCTATTATAGCCCACAGTGATGTTATTTTCCTTGCCAGTAGTGAGTATTTGATTTTTAACAGTTGATACACTAACAGACTTTATCATCCTAAAACACAAACACAAAAGAAAAATCCCACAGAGGACTGACATCACACAGAAACATTGAAACAGACATAGCATGCTCCCAAAGGTAACAAATTCTAATCCTGCTTCAGCAAATTAATTACAGCAAAGGCTCAAAGTAATTTATTTAATCTCCCACTGTGCGTGAGTTCAGGTTTTAAGGGCACTCTGCAGCTATCACTCCTTTCACAGGGATATATTGTTGCAGGGTGTTTCAAAGATGTATTACGTTGTTGGAACCTGAGCTCTCAAAGCAGCTAAGAAAATATTTACATTTAGGACACTGAATTTCTACCTCTACCTTTGTACTTCACGCCTTGTCTCTCCCCTTCACACACTCCTGCCACCCATTAACATGAGGGAATAAAGGCCAAGTCATTTGTTTGCCTGCAAAATCTACAATCTAAGAACCTGACACCTGTTACACCACTCCAGTTATTATCTTGGCTTAGTCTGACTTTCCCACACACCGAGCATTAACCTCATGCTGCCAAGGTCACTGCTTTTCCAGCCAGAGGCGCCCCACAGGATTAATGCTGCTGCCCCAGGCAGCCCCCACACCTGGAAAAGCAGGGATCCCACCCGTTCCAAAGGAACCGCGCTCCCAAGCACGCTCCGCGCTCCCAGGGGATAAACAGCTCCCTCAGGGCTTACCCTGGGGCAGAAACAAGAGCAAGAGTCCCGTGGTGCTCCCCAGCCCTGCAGAGCACTCTGTGCACCTGTGCCAGGCTCTTCCTCCCCGCGGGGGCTGCAGCCAGCGGTGACCAAGGTGGCTCACCTGCTGTCCCCACAGCCCCCGACCCTGCCCTCCTGCAGCTGCACACCAGCACAGGAGCTGCCCCACACAGCCCCCGACCCTGCCCTCCTGCAGCTGCACACCAGCACAGGAGCTGCCCCACACACCCCGGGGCCCTGTGCAGCACTGCTGTGCTGTGGGGCAGAGCAGGGCACCTTCCCTCCAAGCGACACCTCCCGGGGTGAGGGCTCAGGCACCTCCTCCCTGGCAAAGGGCACGAGTCACCCAACAGAACTGCTTTTAAGCCCACAGAGGGTACTGACACTGCCGGGGAATGAAAAAGCTCCTCTCATGCTGCTGGAAGTCAGCCACGCACGTACCCAGCTTCATGTCATCAGCTACAGAATGTCAGCAGCGTGTGAGCAAGGCCCTCCAGCCGGGCCACGAGCACTGCTCCACACAAAGGGGCACCTCTCCCCCCAGCAGATCCTGAATGAAAAGGCATCTCAAGCAGTGAAAACCCGAGCACAACCATACCTCCTCTGGTCCCTCCTGTCTGCAGCATTGACCTCAAACACTCGATCACGCTCCCACTTCTGCTGGACCTCTCTTTCAATCTTCTTCAGGAAATCCACCTTCGCTGTTCCTTTACGCTCCTGCTCGGCAGAGGGAGGAAGAGAAGGCTGGCTGAACAGGGTAAGGAATAACAGAGCTGTAACCCAGCACAGACCCCCGAGCTCCTTGGGCAAGGGGCACTGCAGCTGGCTCTGCAAGCCTGAGACCCAGCCCTCTGAAACTGGACCTGAGATCTGCCAGGAAAGCACCAACAACCATTTTCCACAGCAAGGACTCCACAGTAGCCAGGACACACACACACACTGGCCATCTGGCCAATAAAGAACAGACTCAGAGATGCCTGAACTGGGGAGGCAGAAGAGGATATAAATCAGAAGTGAAAACTCCCATGGAATTCTGGTTTTATTCCAGATTCTCCATAAACCCGTGTGATGCACCCCCCTCTTGACACACAAAAAGTGGGCACAGCACTCCCTATACCAGGAAGAGAGCTGGTAACAACTCTACCTGTAGATCACGAAGCTCCTCAGGTAAAGCATCCCAAGCGATTTTAATTAAATCAGAGCTCAGCAGCCCTTCTCCTCATTCTTTTACCACACAACACATGGCAAGTACTAAAGGATCTTATTCTTTCACCATATAACACACAGGAATTGTTAAAGAACACACGCATTACGGACACACGCATTCTGCACTCATAAAAGATGAGGATTTAGTTTTCTCCCATCAAAACCAAGACATTCCTAAGACCTTTACACCAAGGGGCCGCAGCCGCCGGCCAAAGGCCCCGCGCACGCCGCTATGGGACCCTCTTCCCGGAGACCGGGATGCCGAGGGGTGACCCTGAGGAGAGGGCGAGGAGAGGGCGAGGAGCCCCAGGGAGCGCCAGGAGCCCCGGCAGCCCCGGAGCGAGCCCGGCCCGGCTCCCGCACTCACCGCCATGTTGCCGCGCCTGACGGGCCGCTCGGGCCGTGCCAACAGCGGCAGCGGGCGGGGGAGCGCGGGCCGTACCAAGGCAGCGGGCGGGGGGACACCGGGCCCTTCTCAGCGTGAAGGGAGGAGAGAGAAGGAGGGCGGCCGGGAGAGCGAGCGGAGCGATCGCTGCGGCCCCGGGAGCGAGCGGAGCGATCGCTGCGGCCACTCGTCCCGGCGGGGGACGGGGTAACGAGCCCGGTGCGCCGGGCCGAGGCCTGCGCCCGCCGGCACGCTGTCCCTTTAAGAGCGCCCCCCCCAAGATGTCGCCGCGGGTTCATGTGCGCGCTCTACCGAACTTGCTGGTTCTCCCTGACCCTCGGCTCGGGCTCTGGGCGGCTGCCATTGGCTGGCGGCGCGGAGCGGCACCTTCTGATTGGCGGCGGGCGCGGCCCCGCCCCGGCCATGCCCAGCAGGCTGCGCTGCGGGCGGCGCCGGGCAGGTCGCGGCGATGGCGGCGGTGTAGCCGGAGCGGGCGGCGCGGGGCCACCATGATCATCGAGAGCGTGGACGCGCTCAAGTCCTGGCTGGCCAAGCTGCTGGAGCCCATGTGAGTGCGGCCGGGCGGGCCGGGCGGGCCGGGCAGACAGCGCTTCCCGCGGGCCGGGCCCGGCCGAGGCGTTACGGCCCTGCCCCGCCTGCCCCCGGCCCGGGCCCGGCGCGCCCGGAGTGCGGGACAGCCCGGCCCGGGGAGCTGCCGGGGGCCTGCTGTCCTGCGGCGTGCCGCCGGGCTGCACAGGGGTTTGGAGCACAACGCTGATCAGGGGCAGCTGGGAAGGGGCTCAGCCTGGAGCAAAGGAGGCTCAGGGGGGCCCTTGTGGCTCTGCACTGCTCCTGCCAGGAGGGGACAGCCAGGGGCTCGGGCTCTGCTCCAGGGAACAGGGACAGGAGCAGAGGGAGCGGCCTCAGGCTGGGCCAGGGCAGCTCAGGGTGGACACAGCAGGAATTTCCCCATGGAAAGGGGGCTCAGGTATTGGGAATGCCCATCCCTGGAGGTGTCCAAGGAAGGGACTGGCAGTGGCACTCGGGGTTCTGGGCTGGGGACAAGGTGGGGACAAGGACCCCGGCTGTGCTGTCGATTTCAGTCCCAGCTCTGTCCTCTCGGAGCAGAGCCAGGGGCTGCTGCAGGAACTGGCAAAACCAGCAATAACGTTGAAACTGGGGGAACTCTGCATTTCCATCCTGCTGCTGCTTGCAGTGCGAGTGGGAGTGGGATGGAGCCAGCACGGATCCAGGTCGGGCCGTGCATTTTGGGGTCTGATACGCTGGCTGGTTGGATTTGTGCTGGTCCCAAGCTCTGCAGTGCCTGAGCACAGCTGGCTGGTTGGGTTTGTGCTGGTCCCAAGCTCTGCAGTGCCTGAGCACAGCTGGCTGGTTGGATTTGTGCTGGTCCCAAGCTCTGCAGTGCCTGAGCACAGCTGGCTGGTTGGGTTTGTGCTGGTCCCAAGCTCTGCAGTGCCTGAGCACAGCTGGTGCTGGTGGCACGGGCACAGCGAGGGGTCGGTGGGTGCCACCAGGGGAAGCTGCTTGTCAGTGCCTGGCCAGGCTTGGTCTCCCGTGCAGTACTGGGGCCTGTGGGGAGAGTTCTGGATAGGCCTCAGGTCTGCTCAGTTGCCATCGTTAAGCATTCGGCTTTTGGAAGTTCTTCACACTTTGTTTTCCCTTTGTTACAATCACGGGTTTCTCTGGCGTTTGGTCAAACCTAGCTGAAAGTCTCCAGGCTGGAGCACGACTCCTGCTCCCGCGCCTTCCCTGCCAGCTCCAGCCGGTGTCCAGCGCTCCCTGGGCTTTGTGGAGTGTGAGGCAGGAAATCAAGGAATTGCCAGCGTGCCCTGGCAGTCACAGGCTCTGCAGGGGCACTGGAGTGACAGTACAGGCTGGAGGAGGGCACTCACCCTGTGTGCCCCTGGGCTGCACGATGGGATGGGATGGGATGGGATGGGATGGGATGGGATGGGATGGGGCGCTTGGGAGGGACTGCCGTGTGGAGGAAGGAAAGGTAATGGTTGTGAGGTGAGGGATAGCTTCCTCTGCTTGAAATTGAAGGTTTATAGTCAGTGGGTGAGGGCCCCAGTACCTCACACACAGTGAATGCATCACATACACGTTATTTCTCTGTGTGTGTAAGAATTGTGAGATCTGTCAGTTTGTGGTTTCTTTGTTCTTAATTGCTCCATTTACCCTGGCTTTCAGTAGAGGTTGGATGTTGTTGGAGGCTATATGAGAGCAGAGCTACTTGATTGCTGCTCATTGAGGATTTTTATTTCTTTCACCTGTTGCCTTCTGCTTGTTTTCTGGATCTTTTTCTTACTTGAAATTATTTTGAGGTATATATATTTCAGAATTTTTCTTTCTGTTTGCAGAGTTACTGTTCTCAGAAAATACATAATCATCTCTATAAATGTTAGTTAAAAAAAAAAAAAAGGGCCTTTTGAGTATTTTAGGTTTCTGCCCCCACCTGATAGCTGGTGTCTGCACACTCTGAGAGGCCAAACAAGGAGCTGTAATTTAGTCCCACCATTACTCTATTTCACACCTGGGGTGCTCCTGGTAGCTGGATAATGGAATCTAGAGCAATATCCAGTTTAAAGATTAGTGCTGGAGCATCAGTGCACACAGCTGGTGAGTTTGGTCTGTGTGGGCCACGCGCAGGTGAGGGAGCGTGGGGAGAGAGCCTGGCTCAGTGGCTGCTCCCTTGGGGTGCTGTGACACGTGGCATGGGAGCATCCTCCAGGAGGAAACCCCAGCACAGCAGGACAGTCGCTGCAGCTGTGCAGGTGTCTGTGTGTGTACTGAAAATGGACCTCTGTGACATCTTCTGAACTCCTTGATAACAATGTATTGAATTTTAAACGCGGTTTAATCAGTTTTAGATGTATTAAATTGTATTGTATCAATGTATTGAATTTTAAACGCGGTTGAATCAGTCCTTGTGCAGTGCCCTGGCCCGTGCTGGGCCAGGAGCAGGAGGAGCAGCAGCAGCAGGTCTGTCTGGGCAGAAGAGAGGTGGTTTTCCCTCAGCAGAGCCCAATTCAGCAGAGGAGGGGAGCCTTTGCCAGGCGTGGCTGGGGGTTCACAAGGCACATGAAATAGTGGGCAGTGGTTGCAAAAGCCCTTTGCTGGCTCCGTGGCCCCAGGGCAGCTGTGCTGGTGCTGTGTGTGAGCCCGGCAGCCCGGGGGCTCTGCAGTGCCTGTGCCCCCACCGTGCAGCAGCCCAGCAGTTCTCTCTCTCACCAGATGTGACGCAGACCCCTCAGCCTTGGCCAACTATGTCGTGGCGTTAGTCAAGAAAGACAAGCCCGAGAAGGAGCTGAAAGCTTTCTGTGCTGACCAGCTGGACGTGTTCCTGCAGAAAGGTGTGCTGGCCACGGCGGTCTGGGTGGGAGGAGGGAGGGAGGTGCACCATTACTGCCTTCAAAATCTTTATTGGTAGCCTTGAATATTCCATTCAGAGTTTGAAGGAGTCGTGTGATTAAAAAAATAATAATCATGAGATGAAGTCATGTAACTTGGACTTTTCACAGTGGGTGGGAAGAAATGCTCTTAAATAAAAGCAATTTAATTTCAAGTGTCAGTCATGTTGCCAGAAGCTTCTCTGGCAGGTGTTTGGTAACTTTTGAAAACCTGGTCCATGTTAGTCCTTCTGGCTGCTGGGGCCTTCACATGTGGCAGTTTGCTTCACAGTCAAGGGTTTAAACACCTGAAAGGCTGCCACTCACTGGGAAGGTTACTGTGGCTTTCTTGTGATGCTGAACTGCTGATGAGCATGTTGAAAATTATTTACTCTCATAAAAATTGCCCTTGAGAGGCTGCTGAGTGTAGCTGGTGGAACTTGTGGATAGCTGTGGACTCACTCCTTGATCACAGGCACCAATCATGCTTGCCCCTTAGAACAGAGAGTCTCTGTTGCTGTCTGTGATATACCTGAGGAATTTCTTTAATTGAACAGCCTCAAGTGCCACAAATGTAATTCCAGCTCCTTCAGTGGAGCTAATGCTCATTAATCTGAGGCGCTGCTGCTGCAAGCTGTCTGCTTTGCTGGCTGTTTTCAGGGTCTCTGGTAAATGTAAGCATGCACCTAAATGCATATGTAACAGTATTTTCTTGTGTTCTGTATCCTCAGAAACTTCAGGGTTTGTAGATAAACTTTTTGAAAGTTTGTACACCAAGAGTTACCTTCCTTCTGCTGAGCCCACAAAGGCAGAGGCAAAGCCTGCAGGGCAAGAGAAAGAAGAAGTCAAGGAGGAGGTAATGTTATTTATTCTGCCTGCCATTTATTTTCAAATTAGCTCTCCTACATTTGTGAGGCAAAATGTGACAGAAAAATGTACTCCATTGTGAGTAATGATCTCAAAGAACCGTGGAAGGTGACTATTCAGACAAGAACATTTTACATCCCTTTGTAGAGTCTGCCTTTGATTAAGCACTCAGAAATCCTATTCACAGCTCTGGTAATACCAGTGGATGATCACTTGGAAGGGTTTGAGAGGGGGAAGCAGCAAAAACATTCTGAGACATTTCCAATTTTGTATATTCTGTGAGGAATGAAAATTACTTAAAATGTTTTCTGTGATTCTTAAAATCATTAAGATATGTCAGCCTCTGTATTGGAATAATTACTTTGGAAAGTCAGGTAGGGTTTGTTTGCCAACAGTTTTACCTTGATTTTAAGTTCTGTTGGCAAAATTGAAAGCAATCAAATTTTTGAGAGAAGCTGACAAATAATTGCAGAAATTGTCAGTCAGCAACACCCAGGTCAGCCCAAACAAATGCAGGTCCTTATTTTCCTGACTCTGGTTCATCAACTGATTTAAATTAAAGTTGCTTTTTACTTTTTTTCCCATTTCTCTGATGTTCTTTTTCACCTGAGGATGTGATGGAGAGTTAGGACAGTTTATGGAAATAGCTTTGCTTATGGCAGTTCATAATTTGAGCAAGACTTTCACTGTAGGAGCTTTCACCTCTGCTCTCCAAGTACTTCAGTTGACTTTACCAGTGCTCTGGTGGGGGCAGAGAAGGAGGTTCGGGGGGCTGGAGGGGAGTGGCAGTAAGCAAAAGAAGATATCTAGGACAGCTTTATGGGACAAGGTTACAGAATTCAGGACATTCATTAGTTACTTTGACATCAGCAAGGCCTTCACAGTGTGTCATGAAGCTCAGTGCATGGTGTGATTCCTACACACAGGTTTATTTCACGTGTGAAAATAACACATGTTGTTTTCACACACGAAATTAACCACACGTGGAATCACAGGGAGGTCAGGGCTGGAGGGGGCCCCAGGGGCCATGTGATACACCTTGTGCTGGGAGCAGGACTGCGGGTGGAGCTCTCCAGAGCCCTGTCAGGCCAAGTCTTGAGTATTTCTGCCAGTTCTCCCAGATAATCCTGTTTAGAAGGATGCAGGAAGGCCTCCTTTTGGTATCAATTGGAAAAAAAGGTATTTTAAAAATTAGTGCATGTAAGCTTTTTCCACCAAAATTTCCAGTGACTTGTAAGCAGTGTGAAATGGCAGCAGAAGTGCAGAATGGGTCAGTGCTTTGCAGGAGTGGTACAGCTGGCAGACTTCTGAACCTGCTGTGGTGGAGGCCAGCAAGAAATGTGACCAGTTCCACCATGGGAGCAGGTTTTTGCCTTGAAGCAGTTATTTAAAATGTCAGCTAGTGACTTCTCTACCTGGAGAGGTGACTGCAGACTTTGTGTTTAAAGGTTCAGGAAATTCCTCACTTGTAGAATTGCTTATACTAAATAAGGAAGTAGAGTGGAGAGAGATCTTGTCTTCATGAATCCTGTTTAGAAACAAAACATCCAAGTGATTTTATTTAGGGGCATCTCTTCTGCAGGAAAAAAAGCAAGTTTTGAGACCAGAACTCTTCAACAGACTCTAGTGCTTGATTACTTGTAGTGCTTCAGTACTCTGGGCAAGTAATACTTGAGTATTGTTTTCTTTGCGTTGCTGTCTGTAACTTGAACTACATTTTGGTGTAATTTTCTTAATTTAAAAAAGTGATACTCGTCCTTGTTTGGTAGTTGTGTGTTAAACAGAATTTCCAAGAGTCTGTTGAAGAAGAGCGGGAGAGCAGGAAGAAGAAGTATTCCAGTCCCCAGAGGAGCCGTACAGATTCCAGTGAGCAAAGGTTAGCTTTGAGCCACAATGTTAAGAAATTTTTCTGTATTTGCTGTCAATCTTTGACTGTGTTTTTTTACCTTGTAGGTAGTGATTTTTGTGAAAAATAGGGATTTTCTCCTTCCTTTGACTGTGATACATTGTGTGTGTTCTGATCACATGCCTGAGAAGTCTCCACAATAAGTTGGCCTCTTGCACAAGAGGCCAAATATTCTTCAAGTTACAATTCCTAGAATGTCATCAGTTCCATTGTTTCCCTTGTTATATAAATGAAGAGCACTTTTGGGGTCTGTAGTTTCTGGGGCAGTTGATCACGCCGTGTCAGCATCACTTCTAAAGCCTGTTCTGGGTTGAGCATCATAACCGTCTCACCTTGCCAGTTCCTGCCTCTGCTTTCTACAGAGCAGTGAATCAGCTTTAAGGGTCTGTACTCTCTGTGTAATTGGTGCCATTCTGACTGGAGGGTTTCACTGCCCAAATGGATGGGAAGGGTGAACAGTATCTCTCCATGTTGCAAGCTTCTTTTTTAATTTTGTTTCTCTTTTCACTGACTTGGTCTACATCTGTCTCTCCTAGAACCAGAGAGAAAAAGCGGGATGATGGGAAATGGAGGGACTATGACAGGTACTATGACAGGAGTGACCTGTACAGGGAGAAGTCTGGCTGGCGCCGGGGCAGGAGCAAAAGCCGCAGCAAGAGCAGAGGGCTGAGCCGGAGCCGCAGCCGCAGCCGGGGCCGCAGCAAAGACCGGGACGGCAGCCGGAGCGGTGAGTGCCGGGCTGCTTCAGGACAGCCTCCTATTGCAGTGACAGCTGTGACCTCTGCGTTCTGGGTGATCTGCCAGGCAGCAGATGCCCTTGAGAAGCTGGAGCAAGTTCTGATAGCTTTGTGTTCTTGAAATTATTCATTGAGATGCTGTTCTTCAGAGTAGAGCAATTAAGGGGTTTGTTTTCTTGTTTGCTACCCTCTTAATTCATCCACAGGTGTATTCCTGTGGATAGCAGTAGCTCATATTTTTGTGCTGTGTGTTCTGACAAAGCTGTTGATTTTATTATTTTTTCCTCTTAAGGACTGAACTTTTTGCAAAGCAGCGTTTCCCTCTTTCGTTTTGTTACTGTGTATTTTTTAGAGAAGGCTTCTTTGCAGTTGCAGGTGGTTACCCTATGATTGTTCTTTTAGGGCTAGTTCAGGTCTGTCGGAAAAGTAAGTGGCACAGATTACAGCATTCCACGCACCTTGAGACCGCGTTAGTTAAGGGCAGAGGTAGGTTTGTTGTTTCAGGCTTTTGCCCTTCTTTCTCCTTTAAAAGAGAGCTGTAAGCCAGCATGAAATAAGTAGTAGAGGAATGAATGTGCCTTTTGCAAAGAAAACTTGGATGTTTCTGAAGTTAAACTCCTATTTACATTATGTTTAGTTATTACTCCATTGGTAAGACCAAGCCCTTCAAGAACAGTTCAATGTGTAGAATGCTGAGTATTTCAGAGAATGTGTTATTGTCTCTTGCTCAAGGCTCTGATGTACAGAGCAAAACATGAAGGCTTTACTCAGCTTTATTTTTTTTTAAACAGAGCACCGAGAGAGAGAGAGATCAAAATACAAGAGTGAAAAAAATGATGTTGAAGGCTCATATAATCCAGTGTCCGCATCTCCCAGTAAATCCTCTGAACAGTATTCCTCTGCACAAGCTATCCCCAGTGCTGTGACTGTAGTTGCACCTGCGCACCACCTTGAAGGCACCACAGAGAGCTGGTCAAATTACTTCAACAATCACAGCAATCCCAGTTCATTTGGCAGAAACCCTCCTCCTAAAAGAAGATGTCAAGACTATGATGGTAACCTTAGTTTTCAGTTTTATGCCTTATTTCAGTGTTTATGTTTTTTGGTTTTTTTTAGTTACTCACTAAATGTGAGCAGCAAGTCACACTGCAGCAGCATGTGATGTGTGCCTTGTATGTAACAGATGCAGAGATGCCCTTTGTTGTACTGGAGCAATAACTAATCTTACCACAAGCAGTGGCAGTTGCTGGATAGGAACGTATGGAGTTTTTTCACAGTTCTCTATGTGCTAGACAAATACCTCAACCACTGGCAGTCCTGGTGTGGATTGCAGTGTGTGTATGTTTAAAATAAACCGCAGTACTTCTGACTCTATTTCCACAGCTTTTATGATGAATGCATGTAAGTTTGTGTGCTTTTATGAAAGATTGTTCTGATTTCAATTATTTTGTGAAACCGTACCTTACAATATAATAACGCATCAGTGGATGCATCTTTTCTTTAGTAAGAAATTCCATGAAAACCTGAAATGTTACAAATCACTGAGAGCTCCTGCGTGTGTTTTCTAACGTGAGGTGAAATCTCCTGTTTTGCAGAGCGAGGCTATTGCGTCCTTGGCGATCTCTGCCAGTTTGACCACGGAAACGATCCTCTAGTGGTGGATGAAGTTTCCTTGCCCAGCATGATCCCGTTCCCGCCGCCGCCGCCAGGGCTGCCGCCGCCACCGGGACTGCTGCTGCCGCCGCTGCCGGGGCCGGTGCGCGGCCTGCGCCTGCCCGTGCCGCAGCCGCACCCGCAGCCGCCGCCGCCCGTCGTGCTGCCCGTCCCGCGTGAGTCCGGCGTCCTGCTGCGGGGGCCAGAGCTGCTGCTCCTTGGCTGGCAGTGGCCTGTCCAGAGCAGTGCCCAGAGCTGCAGCTCCTTGGCTGGCACTGTGCTGTAAGGAGCAGTGCCCAAAGCTGCAGCTCCTTGGCTGGCAGTGACCTGTCCAGAGCAGTGCCCAAAGCTGCAGCTCCTTGGCTGGCAGTGACCTGTCCAGAGCAGTGCCCAAAGCTGCAGCTCCCCAAAGCTGCAGCTCCTTGGCTGGCAGTGACCTGTCCAGAGCAGTGCCCAAAGCTGCAGCTCCCCAAAGCTGCAGCTCCTTGGCTGGCAGTGGCCTGTCCAGAGCAGTGCCCAAAGCTGCAGCTCCTTGGCTGGCATTGTGCCATAAGCTGCAGCTCCCCAAAGCTGCAGCTCCCCACAGCTGCAGCTCCTTGGCTGGCACTGTGCCGTAAGGAGCAGTGCCCAAACTGCAGCTCCCCAAAGCTGCAGCTCCTTGCTGGCAGTGTGCTGCTGTCCCGAGCAGTGCCCAGAGCTGCAGCTCCCCACAGCTGCAGCTCCTTGGCTGGCACTGTGCTGTAAGGAGCAGTGCCCAAAGCTGCAGCTCCTTGACTGGCACTGTGCTGTAAGGAGCAGTGCCCAAACTGCAGCTTCCCAAAGCTGCAGCTCCTTGGCTGGCAGTTTCCTGTCCGGAGCAGTGCCCAAAGCTGCAGCTCCTTGGCTGGCACTGTGCTGTAAGGAGCAGTGCCCAAAGCTGCAGCTCCTTGCTGGCACTGTGCTGTAAGGAGCAGTGCCCAAAGAATTCTGAACATTCAGCTGGTAAACCATGATGTTCCAAGCACTGCAAACTGAATTAGACTGGGCGGGGAGTGGAGTTGGGGATCTTTCAGCTCGCCTCAGTGGTAGTTGGTGGTGATTGGATTGGTCACTGACACGTACTATCCAAGTTTTTTCCTGCTGTAATGCAAGAAATGTTGTGATGCAGTCTCCTAGAGGTTCTAATAAAGATCTAGTGTTGGTGTTACATTATCTACATACTAGAAAGCAGTACGTTATTGACACATTTAAGAACTTTCTTAGCTCAGCAGTGATCTGAGATGTTGAGCCTTTTGTGTTATCCTACTGCATCTTCTAAACTCTTTGAAGAACTAGCATATAGGGGCATGCTTACTCTGTTCCAGTGCTGTCTATTCCAGGGACAAAATAAATGCTGTGATAATTGTGTCCAATATCAGCAATTTTGGGATGAGGAATAATTTGATTAACCCTAAACGTTGCGTGAGCCCTTGAGCAGGGGGAATTGGACATATTTACAGCCCTGACCTTGCTCAAAGCAAGGCATAAGCACAGCACTGAGTTGTTTGCAGGTTCTGCCTTTGAGCTGTCGGTGTGTGATGTGTTCTGTGGTGTTGCTGCAGGACCACCTTTGACGCAGTCCAGCTTGATAAACAGTCGTGAGCAGCCGGGGACGAGCGCAGTGCCCAGTCTGGCACCCGTGGGAGCAAGGCTGCCTCCTCCTCTGCCTCAGAACCTGCTCTACACAGTGTCAGAACGTAAGCAAATGCCTTTTGGTTTAAATCTGTTTGGTGGAAACACTTTAAATCTTCTCTGTTGATATGTGATTAGAAATCATGATCTGTCTTCCTCCAATATATACAAATCTAAAAAGAAGTCTGATGGCTCTCCCTGGGTCAGCCCATCATCCATTCTGGGATGGAATGGCAGCAGTGCTCTGCCCTGGTCTGAGGAGGAGCCCTGTGGGGAGCTCTGGGTTTCCTATGCTTGCAGCAATCCAATTGTTGTATAAGAGATGTTCCTTTCCTCTTCAAGCCATTCAGTAGGACATTAGTAGGTGCAAGATGGATCTGCAAACCTGTAATTGCTGTTTAACTTGGGTTTTATTCCTCTCCAGTTTGGACTAATACAGATGAAAGCTTTTTTTTCCAGCTGTATGTCACAGTAGTCTGTATAGTCTTCATAGACATCAGTGCTTTTTCTGTACTTTTTCCAGAATCACCTTGATTCTAGCTTTCTAAAGGTTGTTAGCTTTCACTGGACATGGCTCTCTTCCTTAACAGAGCTCAAAATTTTTAAAAGTATGTTTTTACGAGAGAAAAATATAGCAAAATACCTGGAAAGTCCTAGGTTGCTCAATTTAAATACAACAAAATCTATTTCTTTGATAATTTAAGGATTAATGGCGTTCCCGTGTTCTCCATGACCAAAATAGATAACTAAATGTCAGTGTTTTATAATATTCATCTGGGGTTTTTTAACATAAATATTCTGAATTTTATTCAAAGAGGGGATCTAGTTCAGTCCATGATCCATATCATTTTATTTGTAACTTCTGTGCTTTTCAGAACTTGAGACAGTCAAATTTCTTATTAGATAATCTGCTCAGTTATCCCCAAGTCCTGTTGAGTGTTCAGGTGTCACCATCTGGTCCTTTCAGCTCCAGAACTTCTAACGGGTGACTCTGCCTGTCAGAGCTCACAGGCATCACAGTAATTCTGTTCTCCAGAACCTCTGTGGAGGTTCTCATGTCCTGTTCTTGGACTGTTGTGCTAACAGCTGCTGGTTGCCCTCTTGCAATCAATCATGTTCTAAATAAGGGAAGAGGAGTTTGTGGTTCTGCTCCTTCGAGGTTAGAGAGAGTTCTTGCTTTGCAGTGTCAGGCTCTGCTATCAGTGTGGATATTGTGGGGCATCTGATTTGGACTGTAGAGTTGTCTTTGTTGCTGCAGAGTAAGGAGCTGAGATTTTGGAGGCGTTCATGTTTGTCAGGTTCCCTTGTACAGGCATTTGTTCTGTTCCTGTGGAGGCTCTTCACAGACTTCATTCATTCTAGTTCTTGAACAGCTTTTCCTTTTTAAGGTTAAAAAAGTGTGTTATCCTCAATTTGGACCTTGGGCTGGAGGAGCAATAGGAGTTAATTGTCATCTTGTATTCTTGTGGTGCCCACTTCTAATGGAAATAATCATTAGTACCTTACCTAAGCTAGGCAGCTGATCTCACTCTTAGATAAAGAGTTCAGTAGGTAAGTATTGGTTCCATTTACTCATTTCTCTGCTTTCTTTGAGTGAAATCATTTAAGTATGTTCTTCACCTAAAATTCTTTTCTGAAGAGAACCAGACTGTTGGGCAGCAAGGCTGAAACTCTCTTTGCATCTTAGACTCTACAGTATAAATGCTGAAACCAAAACCTGTGGTTTTGCCCTGAAAACACTGCCAGCGTTGTGCACGCTGTCCCACAGACACCTCAGGCAGTGGATCAGCAGTGCTCTGTATGGTGACCTGTGTGCTTTGGACAGTCAGTAGCAGAATGAAAACCAAAAGAGACTGTGTTTAGATAGGCCAGGCCTGGAATCCAGGTGAGGGTCTGCAGTGGCTGCAC
Source organism: Motacilla alba alba (assembly GCF_015832195.1). Classification (NCBI taxonomy): domain Eukaryota; kingdom Metazoa; phylum Chordata; class Aves; order Passeriformes; family Motacillidae; genus Motacilla; species Motacilla alba. The sequence continues at coordinate 17,932,481 of NC_052028.1, forward strand.
AGGTTGGCTGTACCACCTCTTCTCTTCATCCAAGAGAGCTTCTCACTCTTGGACATCCGTGCACTTCCTCGAAGGAAAATTAACCCCGAGTCTTAAACTCACGTGAAAAATTCTGTCGTTTCTCTCCTTTTTTTGTAGATACATATGAGCCAGATGGCTATAACCCTGAAGCTCCTAGTATTACCAGTGCTGGTAGATCTCAGTATCGGCAGTTCTTTACGAGAGCACAAATGCAGCGTCCAAATCTAATTGGCCTAACATCTGGGGAGATGGATACAAACCCTCGAGGTAGGAAGGGTTCTGGTCATTGCTGTTGCTATTTTTGTCCAAGACCGTCAACACTTTTCCCTCTTTTCAGGCTGAAAGCACTAGTTTTTCTCACTGATCTAGTGTTTCAGAGCTTTTTTTTTTTTTTGACATTTCTTCCTTTTTTAAGTGCTAACACGCCTATATTAAAGTCAAAGCAGCCTTTTTGATTAAAAATAACCACTGGCTTGGGAATGCTACGAGGGTTTTGTTGGTTGGTTGGGGTTTTATTCCTCTTAAGCCTGTGAAGGTATTTTCCAGGTCCTGGCAGCTCCTAGAAAGAAAAATGGTGCCTAAAGGTGGATTTAGCAGCACAGTCTGCAGGCTGGTTTTGGTCAGCCCGAGGGCACAGAGGTGATGATCCAAGCTCCTTGCCTTGGCTGTTGTGGTGTTAGTGAAGAAGGGAGCTGCCATGGCATGTTCTGGTGCTTCATGCCCTGGCTCTGTCAGCCAGGTGTTCTCTCTGAAATGAACATCACAGGTATCATTCCAATTTCCCAGCTGCTGGGAATCCCGGTCTGCACTTACATAATTCCCAGCCCCTGCCTGAATGGATGTGGCTGCTGTCTCTTAGTGGTGATGTGCACAAAGCATCTTTTAGGGAAAGGCACAGGTCAAGGCTCTTCAAAGTTTAGTTGTAGTAGCAAAACTTTCTTTCTCCCTTTTGTTTTCCTGCCCTGCCTCTTAAAACCAAAGATGTTAAGTTTTGGGTTTTATTGTTCTACTTCAGTATTTCTTACTCAGTAGATAACAAAGGGGTTTTTTTTTCCCCAATATTTCCTTCCAATGACTCATCTTGTAAGGAATATGGTTAAATATTACTGTAGAAATTGCTGTTGCTGTTTGCATCTTAATGGCTGTCACAGAGGCAGAGTTGGGGCTTAATTGAGAGCCCATCCCAGGGGTCAGGCAGGGGTGAGTGCTCAGTGGTAGGGCCTCACACAGCATGTTTTACTGTCTTTATCACAGGTGTGAAAGGTTTGCTCTCAGATCATCCTCCAAAGTGAGGATGCCATGCCCAGAAATGCCCAGTCTCTGTTCTCACCAGTGTAACCAGCAGAGCCCTGGCTTATATAAAAGCCCTAGCAATTGCTGTGTAACTCAGACTTCTTTTTAGGGGTTGAATATTTGGCATTCACAGGAGACTAACACAAAGGGCATAATCTTGAAAAGATTGCAAACAAATTTCTAGCAAACTTTGTGTTGGTAGAATTTGCTTCAAACTTTAAATCTAATGTCTTTTAAGAGTGTGATAGTTGTGCTTAATTAACAGTTTGTTGCTGAAACCTGGTTGGAGGGCTGGCAGTGGGATAGCAGTGGAAAGAACGGGTGCTTGGTTGCTTTTGCTCTGTCAAGGGTTCATACAGGGCAAGCTGGTTGTTAATTCAGCCCTTGCCCATTGCAGAGCTCTGACTTAAAGCCTGGGGATGCACCCATGAATTTTTCTCCTCCTTTTCTGTTTTGTTGGGTTTTTCTCTTTTCTGTTTTCTTTCTCTCCCTTTCCCACAGAATCTGAGTTTTTAGTACCTGAAAAATGAAGTTTTTGCTTTGTTTCTTTAAGCTAGTACTAGCCTTAAAGGTCAAAACCCATCCCTCCCAGCTGGACCATGTGTGTTTCTCTCAGGATGTTTAGTTAGGCTAGGGAATGATCTGAATGAGTTTGTTTGGAAACAAAACTGACCAATTTGATAAAGTCATCCTAATGTTTATGTTTTTAATCTCAGTTCTGTTCTGCTGTGTGAAAGCTTTTCTATGTGTGGTGGAATAACACGGGCCTTTTTCCTTCCCTGCAGCTGCCAACATTATCATCCAAACTGAACCTCCCATTCCCATTACAAATAACAGCAGCAATGTCACTAGAGTTGTCCTGGAGCCAGACAGCAGGAAGAGATCTCCAAGCAACATGGAATGTCCCCCATTGAAGAAACCCTGGCTGGGAAAGTAAGAGTTAGCTGCAGATGTTAATTCAAATGTGCTCCACTGCTGTCAGTGCTGTGAACATTGCTATTCACCAGTCTCTGTAATTTGGGATGGTTGGGTCAGAAAGTCTGTGTGCCCATAACAGGGAGACTGAACATGGGGTCAGGGGAAGCTCTCTTCTGTTAGTGGCTAGAGGGTGTACTTTTTAGAGGAAAAATGCAATTTAGATGTATGTTAATATTTGCTGCCTTACTTAGGCACTTATGTACTTATCTGAGCTCTTCCTGTTCTCCTTTTCTCTAGGCAAGTGAATAACACCCAGAATAAGCCAGGGTTTTTGAAAAAGAATCAGTATACTAATACAAAATTAGAAGTTCGAAAAATTCCACCAGAATTGAACAATATTACACAGCTCAACGAACACTTCAGCAAATTTGGAACTATTGTAAACATTCAGGTAAAAAACCAAAGTCAGTTCTATGTCTGTGTGTGGGTATTTTATTTTCCCTGAAGCCTGCTAGAATGCTGCATGGTTTCTTTGAGAAACCTTAATGGAGACAAACTGGGAGAGGAGGTAATCTAGTTCAGAGGAACCTTTTCTTGGTCTGCTGTGTATTATTATCTTAATACTGTAAAGCCTATTGGTTTCAGCCTTCATGATGACTAATTACATTTGAAAGGCTGGCAGGTTTAACAGTGTCTAAACCAGCTCAGGTTTTTTTGAGCAACTTTGTATAACTTTTGAAAGAGATGATCTGACAGTTTGTCTTACATGACAGTCTTTATGTGCTTCAGTTTGTTACCACTTGGCATCCTAGAACTGGCTCCAACTCAGGGGTGTCCTTGCCTTGTATAAAACAGAAAAAGCACTTTAAAAAATAGTAGTTTAAATAACATTTAATTTCCATTAATTTTTTTAGAGAAAACGGTTGCCTCTCAAGTGCTCAGTTAGAGGTCTAAATAAGAGAGATACCCGGGAAGCCTCTGTATTTCTTGATAAGTTTGTCTTAGCCCAAAAGATATTGTGGTGCTTTCTGCCCCTCTGTAATGAAGTAATGTATTTCAAACATACTACCTCAATCACTACACTGGAAAGTCCAAGGTACATTTTTATTGCTGTGATACTAATTTTTAGAGAAAAAGATGCTTATTCAAGACTTTGAGATGCTGCTGCATTGAGGGTGTGGTGAGGCTTTGCACTGTGCACCCTCGGGCAGCACTTGTCCCTCGGGAGGCTGGAATAAAGAGCCTTTGGGTCAGCACCAGTGGTACCAGAGGTACCCAGGGGCACTGCGCAGTGCTCTGCATATGTGATGCTGTTGGTGGAGGACTCTTATTCATTCATTCATCTATTTATTTGAATGTGTATAGACTTCCCTGCAGGTACATGTAAAGTTTGCCGAAAGTTACTTTGCTTTAATTACAGAGTGTCTTACAGTGTTTGGAGCTGTTACCACACTGGATACTCAGCTCATCACTGCACAGTATTTGGGTTTGCTAGCGATTGAAATGTTTTCTTCCTTGAGAAATAAAGCATTTGTGAACTGTTGCTTTAGGTGGCTTTCCAGAACGATCCTGAAGCTGCTCTCATTCAGTACGTGAGCAACGACGAGGCGAGGAAGGCGATTTCCAGCACGGAGGCAGTGCTGAGCAATCGGTTCATCCGCGTGCTGTGGCACAGGGAGAGCGAGCAGCAGCCCCCGATGCTGCCGCAGCAGCAGCCGCCGCCCGCCCCGCAGGCGCTGCAGCACCTGCAGCAGCAGGCCCTGGCCACGCCGCCCGCCGTGACCGTGCACAGCAGCCTGGCCAAGGTACGGGCTGTGGAGGGGCTTGGCAGCCTTCCCGAGTGGCTGCTGCTGCAGAGAAGTGAAGTATCTAACCTCGATGTTTTCACATCTGTGGATACGCAGGTGATGAACAAACCCCTGGCGTCTGGTGCCTACGTCCTTAACAAGGTCCCGGTGAAAAGGCGCCTCGGAGCAGCGGCTGGGAGCCAGCCTGAGCTCAGCCAGCCCGGGGCTGGGGTGGAGGAGCCTCAGGTATGTCGAGAGGGGACCATGGCCGTGCTCTCAGGTACAGCTTTAGCTTGTCAGCCAGGAAGGAACAAGCAGAGAGAATTTGTGTGTTGCTCCCACTTGGTTCTGCTCCTTTTCAGTAGTGTTTTGTGCAGCCGTGGTCAGTCACTTCTTCCTCGTTTCATCAGCTGTTTATATGGAATAGGGACAATGACTTTAGGAACTATCAACTACAACACTACCAGTGTTGTAAATGGCATAAAATATTTTTAGCAGTGCTTGATAGTAAACAAGTCTGACAACCTGTATGTGAGACCAGCCTTTTGTTGACAAATGTAATGGCTGGCCCAGTAATTTTTGAGCTTTTGCTGTGCTTTACCAGCAGTGCTAGAAGCTTAGAGAGTATTTGTACCCGGAGTTCAAGCCAATAAGTGTTCAATTCACACTGATACCTTAGTGCAGCATGTGTTCTGGGCCATGGGGAAGTCCTTTTAAGAAAGGAAGCATGGAGTGGCTTTTGCTGCCTTACTTGATCAGAAAGTGGGATGTTGGGCTGTGACTGCGGAGCTGAACCTAAGGCACGGGCAGGTCATCACCTTCAGCAGTGTCCTGGTGGGAATCAGGATGCAAAGGGAGTCTGCCATGGAGCAGGAAAGGCAGTATCTTTTTCAGAAATCCTTTTGTCTGGACTGATGCCTTTATCCGTGGGTTTAATTGCCTTGGTCTTTCTGCCTCTTTGCACAAATCTGGACGTCTGAGCTGGGGACATGATCCACTGAAGTTCCCTGCTGGTATATCATGGTCACTTTGAAATATTCCATATTTTACTGGGTGTTTTTTACTATTTCAGGTATTTCCTACGTCTACAAGCCACTCAAAGATGGTTTACAGTTCTCCAAACTTGAAGACAACTCTGAAGTCTGGTGCAGGGTCTAAACCTCATGACGTGCAAGAAGCCCTTAAAAAAAAGCAGGTACTTGATGCTTGATGGCTGCCTGACAGTGTAAGGAGCAGAGTGCTTTAAATGCAAGGTTTGATGGGCACCTGAAACCTCAGCCCCTCCTCCACAGCTTTATTTGTGGGTGTGGAGCTGCTCCTTGTTATGGGGCAGTCTCGCAGGCACGCCTGGGGCAGTCATGTGTGGAATGGCCTTTTGGGCTGTCTTACTTGACACTCTTGGCCATGTTGGGTTTTCTGGGCTTGCTTGGGGTTTTCTGGATATGATCTCTACAGGTATGAGACACTTGCATGACAGTGCACACTGTGTGTTTCTTAAGAGGTGTCTGAAAGGGGCAAAATGTTAGTAAAGTACCTTGCAGCAGGAAATGAGGATTTTATTTCTTTTTTTATTTATTGGATCAGCTGCACTTCCTAGTTGTGCTTTTTGCAGAAGGTACTTTTGGTTGTGGATTTCTCTTCCTTAGCTAGAAGAGGACAATATGATCTGTATGAGTACATATGTGATCTGTATGAGTATGTACAATGCTAGACTGCTTTGTACTGATGGAAAGAATTCTCTCCTCTTACAGGAGGCAATGAAACTCCAGCAAGATATGAGGAAAAAGAAGCAGGAGATGCTAGAAAAACAAATAGAATGCCAGAAGGTAACTCTGGGATGTGGCTAGTAAATACATTCTGATTTTTACATACCTGTCAGTTGAGGGCTGCTTCTCCTGGTATTTTATGATCCTGTTCTTTTATTATTTTATAGATGTTGATATCCAAGCTGGAGAAAAACAAGGCCATGAAACCAGAAGAGAGAGCAGAAATTATGAAGACTTTAAAAGAACTAACAGGAAAAATATCACAGTTAAAGGATGAATTAAAAACTTCATCTACAACCTCCACACCATCCAAACTGAAGTCCAAGACAGAGGTATTTATTGTGCACCACACTTGCCTGCTTGGTTTTTGTAACTATTTCTATTAATATGTTTTGAAAATGCAGCAGCATTAGATCGAAACACTTGCGAGCGGCATTTGAATGTGAGTGATAACCATGGACAAACAAGCCATGGTTGAAGGAACTCCATGACCTAGTTTTCTTGCAGCTCATTCATGTTTGTTCCAGTTCTAAAGCAGAGAATTCTGGGCCTTTCAAAAAATGGAGGGGACCACACACACCCAGAGGCAATTAAAACACAACTGAATTTAGAGAGAAGTGTGGCTATTGTGTCCTGATCTGTCTGTATCGTTTGCATGAATGTAGTGCTGTAGGGGAACAAAACATTACAACTGTGCCTTACAGTTCTGCTCTTCCCTTCTGTTTCTCTTCCCACCTCTTTTTCTGCCAGGCACAGAAGGAGCTGTTGGATGCGGAGCTGGACTTCCATAAGAGACTGTCCTCTGGAGAGGACACAACCGAGCTGCGGAAGAAGCTCAATCAGTTACAAGTGGAGGTGAGCTGCTCTGTCTGCTGCTGTTACTGAGCTGATGAGCCCTGGTGGGTGTTTCAGAGCCTCTCACGGGGGCATGGCTGTGTTCTCTCCCCAGGCTGCCCGCTTGGGCATCCTGCCTGTTGGTCGAGGAAAGGCAGTGGCAGCCCCGGGCCGGGGCCGGGGCCGGGGCCGTGGGGGCCGAGGAAGGGGCATGAACCACATGGTGGTGGATCACCGGCCCAAGGCACTCACCGTGGGAGGCTTCGTGGAGGAGGAAAAGGATGAATTGTTACAGCACTTCTCTGTAAGTGTGGCCTGTAAATTAATATACGTTTCCTTTACTGCTGTGAAATCAAGCTCGTCTTAGAATAGCAATAAATCTGAGCTTTTGCCCAAAAATACAAGTGCTACAATAGTGATGGCTGATGCAGCTGGGAGTCCTCTGGCTCTCACTTTTCTGTCCAGAAAATCAGATTTCAGTACACCACAATTGTACCACAATGATGGAAGTGGAGGAGACGTTACTGCCGCTCCTAACGATCTTTTCCTCACAGAAATTTGGAGATATCGAGGATCTCCAGGAAGAGGATTCCCCATTAAGTGTTGTTGTAACTTTTAAGTCCCGCTCAGAAGCTGAGAATGTAAGTAGAATCATGGATATATTTTTTTCACATATCTAAAATAAGAGTTTTTAACTACTTGTGTCTACCTTTGTATTTTAAAATTTCAGAGGCTTTGATCCCCCAGTTTGAGCTTGGTGCTGCTGCAGGTAGTGCTGCTGAAGGGGAGGTACCTGCTGGTGGTCTGAGCAGTGACGCAGGGCTTTCCCCGATAAAGCTGCATGTCCCTGGCAGTTCAGAGCTCTGCTCACCCTCTCAGTGCTGGGGCAGGAGCAGGGTTTGGCAGATTTGTGTTGCTCTTGGAACACTGGAGTGGGTGATTGTGGTTTATATATCTGAGGTCTTCAAACATGCCTCTGTACCCCGTGCTCTGGGCCTGGCTTGTTGCCGATGTTAGGAGCTCTTTGCTTGGTCCTCTCTCTGAAAGTCTGTGCGTTTTTCCTCGGCTCAGGCTGCTAACCAGGGGTCCCGCTTCAAGGACCGGCGGCTCCAGATCTCGTGGCACAAACCCAAGGTACCCTCTGTGTCCACAGAAGTTGAGGAAGAGGAGTCTAAGGAAGAGGTATGGAAATCTCTTAATAACCTGATCATTCTTACTGGAATCTAATAGCTGAGACCTCTTGGGGTAAAGTTTCCCGTGTGCTGAAGAAGCTTCCTAAAAGATGTTTTTACAAACCAGGAACTGAACTGGTTTTGAATAGTCAGGAACATTTCCCACATTTAAAAACAGAGAAAAGAGGGGGGAAAAAAAGACCTTTTGTGGATGGGCTGTTAATTTGTCAACGATGTAAACAAGCCTCAGGTTCTGCATGTGCAGGCTGCAAAGCCTTTTACTTCTCACTCTTCGTGGTCTGCTCTGGGAGAAGTTGTGTGTTCTTCCCTGCAATTCACCTTAACACAATAAAGGCTTTTAAAGGTTGTTTTGTTGTAGCATTTAACAGAAACCTTGCTTGGGAGAGGGTGAGTGGTGGTTTATTCCTGCTTCCTCTGAAGCTTTGCTGTCTCTTTCCTGACACGAGGCTGCTGTTCTTCCCCTAAAACTGTTGGGGTGTGACTGAGTGAGTTTGAGAGAGACGCTGGCAGCCGCACCAGACGCTGTGGGCTGGGGTGAGTCCCTGGGCATGGCTTGGAACTTGTGTCTGAAAGTTCATTTTTCTCTTCCTCCAGGAGACTGAAACCTCAGATTTATTTTTGCACGAAGATGATGATGATGATGATGAAGATGAGGATGAATCCCGTTCTTGGCGAAGATGAAACTTGATGTTCGAAATGTATAATTTTAGGAATATAGTTCAAACTACATCTTTTAAACGTTTATTTAAGGAAGTTGATGAGCCAAAAAGAGCTTTACTTTCTTTTCAAACCACAAAATTTACCATGAGCAGTTTGGTATGAGAACATTTGGGACACAGAGCTGTGAGACTGAGCTAGCCAAAGGCCCAGGAACTTCTTACAGGATTATCAAGCTCACCAGGGTGGTGATTTTTTTCTATTTAAGAAGGATAAAAAGGGGGGAGGGGGTTGGAAATCAGTATTTTCTTGTCCTCTTTTTGTGTCACCTGTATTACCTTGTTTTGGGTTTTTTACGATGTGATTGGTTTGTTAGTTTATAATTGAAAAGATATTACAGGTTTTATTTAGCAATATTATGAGGTTAGGGGAAAGACAAACTTTCATTAAATATTATGAAAGAAAAACTGGCCTCATTTGCTCGTTGAAAAAAGGGAGCATTTTATTTCCTGTGGAGTCTCATGTAGGAATTGTTTGTGGTTAGATTCTTAAATCATTTACTTCAGTATGTGTGACAGGCACACTATCTCTATGTTGTGCTGCTTTTTGTGAGAGGAGGTGGAAGAAACAATTTAACAGGATATTGTTAGAACATTGTCCAGTTCACTCTGTTTCTCCAAGTTCTGCTTCACAGAAAACATCAGCAGGAGCACACGCTGGAGTGGATTTCACTCCTTGCTTTCCTTCTGTCGTTTCAGTGTGAGGCTCAGAGTAGGGCGGGCTGTTTGTTGCATTTCAGTATTTGTGAGCAAGAATGGAAGGAGTTCCAGCCCTCCCAAAAGCAGCTGAAGTGGCCCCTGTGTCCCGGGCAGGAGCAGCTCTCCTGTGGCTGTTCCCAGCTGTGTTCCAGGCAGAGCCCTGGGTTAGAGCAGGGTGGGGTTCAGCCCTCAGGCCCGGGCTGTCCTGCTCAGCCAGCCCAGGGTCCCGTGCCCCAGGGCTGCTCCGAGCTGGCTGTGCCCTCGGTGTCCCTCGTGTCCCGTGCTCAGCCCCTCTGCTGTCCCTGTCACCCAGCAGGGCGTGTGCTGGGCCAGGGGCTGCGCTGCCTCTGGGCTCTGTGGCTGGGGCACCCAGCAGCCCCTTCCCTGACTGCCCTCTTGCCCTGGCCACTCCTCGACGCGTTTTTGTGCATTTCTCCACAAAACCAGCACCGTGGCCGTGCACAGCACTCTCCCCTCTGGCATGACTGCCAGTGCAGGCCCCAGTCCCTCCTGCCTGGAGGACAGCAGCTCCCAAAGCTTCCCCTGCCTGTGGCTCTGAGTGGGGCCAGGGCAGGTGCTGAGCGCCCTTGGGGTCACGCCCTGCTGGCTCTGTCCTGTGCTCTCTGAGGAATCCAGCTGGTGGGATGCCCTGTTTCTTGTCAGCTGAAGGGAATGTCTCCAGTGTTCTGTCTCTTTCCAAACCTCTCCTCTTCCTAGAACTAGGACTGTCCTGCTACTGCTGAGACTAAATTCCAGGCATGAAGAATTGGAGGAGAAACCCACCCCGTGAGCTTAGAAGAATGTCTTGCTCTTCTCCCGTCACCTCTGGGGTTCTGATGTCTGTGGCACAGTGTGTATCTTGACAAGTCCATTGCAGCAAACATGTCCGAGTCCTGACAACTTAAAAAAGGAGAGAGGGATCAAAAGGATTTATATATTTTTTTGTACAGAGTTTTTTCTTAAACTGTATAATTTTGTAAATATTTTGCTTTTTTGTGTACTAAAATTACCGGCGTATAGATTTCAATAAGAATTGTTGTATTTTTGTATTTGGAAAATGAAAATTACAGTGGATTAATTAAGCTGAAAGAAAAATTGCGGTAGCCTTCGACACACACAGAATGGATTCCTTTTCATATGGTTTTGGCTCTAAAGTGACCCGGGGTGGCACGTGTGTCGGGTGAGGGAGCGAGGGCCATCCCTGAGAGCTGTGAGTGCTTGCAGTTTGCCCTTGGCGTGCCCCTGGCAGGCTGGCCGAGTGCCAGGTGCCACCAGGGCTGGCAGTGCCCCAGCCCGGCTGTCCCCGGGGCAGCGGGGCTGCAGGAGGAGGAGAGGAGCTGTGTGGAGCTGGCCCATCTTTGGCCAAAGCTGCTGCAGCCCTGGGTTTTAGGGCGTGCTGGGCCTGTCTCGGCCGGGGTTTCTGTGCTTCCAGAGGCAGCAGGGCAGCACAGCTGAGCTCATTCCGTGGTGATGCTTCCCTGGGGAATTCTCCTGTACCTTGGGCAACACTGCCCTCGGGGTGCCCGTGTGCCAGGCACGTGTGCCAGCCTGGGCTGGGGCCAGACACCGAGGGGTGAGGGGATGGGGAAAGGAACGCGCTGCAAAGAATTCCCTCCCTTTCTGTGCCGAGTTAACCTGAGCAAAAATAAACAAAACCACCTCAAATACGAAACCAGGCACCTGCTTAGGAAAGCACCACTTTAGTAAAATCATGTGAAAAGGAACAAAGCTCCTCTTGGTGTATAGTAACCCTGTACTATAGTTTTTACAGATTGTGAACTTGTGTAATAGGATAATAGCAGATATTGTTGAATTTCTAATTGTTTACACATTAAAATTCATATATGTAATGTTTGTTTTATTGATTACAAGCCAAATTTCTAAGATGCATGTTGACTTTTTTGCAATAAAGTTATAGTATGGAATGGTTCAAGATTTAGAAAAGACAAAATTCTAACTGAAATAAATTGGAAGGAGAACCATTCAAAAAATTACAACTCTCAGAAAAAGAGCATTATCACTTCTTTGGGGGAGTGGGTGTGTGGAGGGGGATTTATGTGTGTGTGATGTGTGTGCAGGCTTGGTTTGGGTCAGAGCTGAGAGAAATCTTCCAAGTGCCCCAGTGCTCTGGAGCAGAGTGCTAGGACAGGTAATGGCTGTGGGAGGAGATGGGTGGAGGAGTGCAGATGAGGCTGGCTGGCAGCTGTGGGGGCTCAGGGTTTAGCAGGAGCTGGAGGAAGCTGAACAGTCTGGGGTGGGTTCCCAGTCTCGTACAGGTTTTCTGTGTTCTGTTGGACACAAATCCTGGCAGGACACCCTGCCAGTTCTGGCGCCTTTGCAGGCTGGGGTGAAAGCTAACATTACCTTTGTTTTTGGTCTTGGGCCCTTTCAGCAGTGCCTGTTCTTCCCTCCTGCAGCCCTGCCCTGTACTGCTGCGTCCAGGTGCTGCAGGCTGATACAAAACCTGTGCTTCTCTTTGTGCTGCTGAGGAGCCTCTCCGTGACAAACCTGTGGCTGTGAGACAGCCCAGTGCCAGGAGTTAAACTTTGGAATCTGCCCCAGACCCTTTCCCTGCCCACAGCCACCAAGCAGCCTCGTTCTGCAGGAAGCAGGAATGTCCTTCAGGAGACAGCCTGACGTGGAGCAGGAAGGGTTCAGTGACCCAAGCTCTCGCTGCTTCCCATACAATTAAAATTCATTTTAATGGGAAAAGGGTGTACGAGGAATTGGGAGGAAGGAGCATTTGTGTGTGGCTTTGGATGTATTTTTTCCCCCAGCCATCCCAAATGTGATCTGAGAGTTCCCTGAGCACAGCAGCAGCGTTCAGCAGGGTGGGACAGCTCCTCCCACAGCCACAATCCTGCCAGGAGCCCCTGGAAGGAAGCAAATGCCTGCAGGAACAGTCTCATGAAGGTACAGTGTTGGTGCAATTGTCAGGCCAAGAATCTCTTTGTTGTCTCAGTCGAGGCTGTATGGAATACAGCACTAACTTGCAGAGAGGGTTCCCAAAGGTGACAATCTAATTTTAACTCGTCTCTGGAAACAGGGACCCAGTTCTGTCCTCTGGAGCAGGTTGTGTAACATGTCTGGGCCTTTACTGATGAGATCACTGATACAAGGGGCTTTCAAAAGGGAAAAATGAGTTTGTCTGATGTTTCTCTGGAGGTTTTCATACGCTTCCACCACTTCATTCCATGACAGACTTACAACTGTGATGATCAAAACCTAAATCCTTAAACTAGAGCACTTTCTGTCTCGCCAGGATCGTTCCACAGACAATTCCCAGCGGCTGTGTGGTAGGCTCGGGTAGGCTGATCCCTGCGGGGCGCTGGCTGCGGGGAGCAGGCAGGGCTGAGGGGTGAGGCCTGGGGCCGTGCTGCCAAGAGCCTCCTTCACCTGGAAATTCCCCTTTTTCCCACAGAAAATCCAGGATTCATCACTACTTTTTAATGGCATCTGGAAAACACATTTTTTGCCAAGAACATCTCTTGGATTTGAAGCTCAAAAATATGTTTTACCAGATCAAGAGACTTCAGCCCAAACAGAGCCCGTGACAGGGGCTGTCACCACCGGGAGCCTCCAGCCGGGGTAGAGGCGAGTGACCGAGGCCAGGGGGGACCCGGCAGCAGCAGCAGCAGGAGCAGCAGCAGCAGTAGGAGCAGGAGCAGTGCCCCCTGTCAGCGCAGCCGGTCCCCCAGCAGCGACCCTGTGCCAGCCCTGGGTGGTCGGGGACAAGAGCTTCCACCGGGATCACTTTCCCCGGGAGCCGGGCTCAGCCGGGAGCCCGAGCCGGGCACTGCCGGGGCAGCTCCGGGGGATGCCCGAGCCCTGCCCCGGACCCTGGGGACAGCCAGGACCCTGGGGACAGCCCCGGACCCTGCCCCGGACCCTGAGGACAGCCCCGGACCCTGGGGACAGCCCCGGACCGCGGGGCACCGGCATCGCCCCCAGCCCAGGGCTTTGACTGCTCTGCTGCGGTTCCTCTCCTTTTCGGGAGCCGAATTCCTTCTGCAGCTCGTCCGGCCGGGCCCGGGGGTGCCGCGGCGGGAGCAGCCCCCGCTCCGTGACGCGGAGTTAATTATAGCCCGTCCTGCGCCGGCAACCTTAAAGCACTCCTGGCAGTGATTTATTTAAACACTGATAAATTATACATTCCTTTAGTAATCCATGTGAAAATTATTTGAAGTCAACTCAACATCACGTACCTCGCTCTGTGAGCTCTCTCGCGGTGACGGCGTGGTGTCACACACGCTTCCATCCCTGCGGCTGCCCCTGGCTTTGGTTTGGGTGCCAGGGCAGTGAGGGGCTCCCTCGCTCCCCGCTGCGGCTGCGGGCACCCCGAGGAGCCGCCTCTGGCTGTGCACGGGCTGGGCTCGCCCGGCTCCGGCCGCAGCCGCGCCTCGCCGCTGCTCCCCGGGACAGCCCCGGCCCGGCGCGGCCCCGGCTGCGGGGCGGGCTCGGGGGGCAGAGGCCCCGCTCCTGGGCGCTGCAGGGCCAATCCGCCCGTGCTGCCACAGCTCTGGCGCCTTTGCTGGGCGGGGAACAAACACCCTCCACCGGGTTAGAGGGTGAGACTCTGGGGGCACCCCAACACGTCAGCGCTGCTCTTCTGTCCCCCCAAGGCTGCCCTGAGAAGATGCAGCTGTTTCACTTGTTGATTAGCAAAAACATTAGGAGACCTACTGTTTCAGGGCATGAATAATTAACGTTTGTTCCTCATTAGCTTCTCGTGGCAGAGTCCTGTTAGGTGCATTTAGATGTACTTCTAGAATTAGGAGCAAACATAACCAGATGCCTGGCAGCTGAGTGCTCTGTTCCACCTGTGGAAAGCACTGCCCCATTGCTCCATCCTCCCTGGCAGGAAGGGGAGAGTTTGTTCTGATCAAGGGCTGATGTGTCCTTTATTGCAATTTTAATTTCAGTGAATGATACAAGTAAAAAATTCTATAATTCATGTACACTACAAGTGAGTAAAGGATGCCACTCCCAAGAGAGTGGCCACCTGTTTTCCTGGGATCTCAAACCAAAACCTTGCTTCCTGAAAAATTCAAAACGAAGTTGATGAACGTTCCACCTGCTGCTGCAGGACAGGGCTGTTTGTCCTGCCCCCGTCATGCAGCGCTGCAGAGCTGCAGCACAGCTTCAGCACTTCTGGTGTTCTGATGTGGCCACAACACTCTGCTTTTGGGGGTTGGTCTGGGATTCACACCCACGAGCACCTGCCCAGCCCCTGGAGCCACTGTGCCACCACCCGAGGCCACGGGCACGCCCAAGGCTCTGCTTGACGAGAGCCCCTCTGCAGCCAGCAAAGCTCTGCTTGGATTTCAATTATAGAAGAGGAGAGAAAGCACTTCTAACTTAATCTGAAGCAATGCACAGACCCCAGATGCTTCCCCTTCCTTCTGCTCGGAAGGAGGTTCAGCACTTGGCCCAGGGCTCAGTCCCTCTGGAGCTCTCTCTGGAGGGTTTGTGGGGGGTGCCCTCACCGTGCAGACCTGCAAGTCTGCAGAGGAAGCCCATCCTTGCAGTGATGCCCTGGCAGCCCTGCTCTCTGAAGCACTTTCCATCCCATCCCCAGCTGTATTAAAACTTCCCAGAGTGCTGGGGCTCCTGCCCTGGTCCCTTCCTTTGACCCTCCAGGCTCTGTAAACTCCCCTCCAGGCCCCCGTGGCTCCAGCGAGGCACAGGCTGACCTCGGGCTGCTCTCCCTCAGCCGTTCTTCCAGACCTGCAGTGGAACTGGCCCCACACAAGCAAGGGCTCTGCAGGACCCTGTGCAGGACCCTGTGCAGACCCAGGGGAGATCTCAGGGCCAGCCCTTTCCCCTGGAGCCCGACGCTGCCTTGGCGACAGGCAGCTCCTGTAACTTAGCAACTTTTTTTTTGCTCTGTTAAGGTGGGTTCTTCAATCTCCTTAATGAATAAGAGAATCAGGCCAGGTAATTGATGCTTTGCCATTTAGCTGATGAATAATTGACTGTCTGGGTAACTGGAGATAGTTCCTCGATCAGATTGTGCAGTGGAACGGGTGCATCACCCGGGGTGCAGCATGGCTCCCAGCTGTGGGGTGCTGGAATGTGCTGGGCAAGCTCAGGCTCCAGAGCAGCCTCCCAGAGTCAGCTCCAGTCCTCTTCCTCCACATGGAGCAGGCCCATGAGCTCGGGCAGTGGGCCCATGGAACCTCCTGAGGGTCAGCAGAGCCCAGGGATGACCCCTTCCGACCCCAGCCATCCCCTGGCTCTGTGATTTTGGTAACTGGCTGCATTTCAGCAACAGAAGTTGTTTTATCACAATAGCCTTGACTCGGCTCTGGAAGCAGGGTTTCTTTTCCAGATCTGCAGTGAAGATGAACACAAGGGCACGACAGTGAGAGCTGGCCAGGCCCCGGGGCGAGCTGGGGAGGGGAGCAAAGCCCCCAAAACAGCAGCAGAAGGGGGAAGGTGCTGTGTGTGAAGGTGCAGGGAGCTGCTCCGGTGGGAGCTGAGTGTGCTTTGGCTGCCTCACAGGCAAACCCTGCAGCAGCCCCCTCCAGAGGAGCCGGGTGTGCAGGGCACCGTGTGGCTGCTCTGAACAGCGGCTGAGGAACGCTGAAAGAGGTGAGCTCTGTCAGCTTTGTGGCTGTGGCACATCGTGCTGCCCCAGCCCGTGGCAGAGAGGGTACCAGCACGAATTGTGGATTAAATAACTCATGGCTTTATTTCAAACTTCCCTGGAAACTTTCACAAATTTTCACAGGACATCACTCCCGTGTCAGCGTGTACTGCAATTTTTAAACTACATGGAGTTCATACAATGAAACCTAGAACCTATTGGTGCCACTCTGCCATGAGCTTTGGATTAAAATCTAAATAAGAACAGAATGTTTTGATGTATTAGGAAAACTGATAACAATCCATGAACTGTGACAAAGGATGAAACAGCACATGCTTTTAATCTGACTTTTGCCTTCAGATTTCCAATGAGTCACCAGCAATGTTTCATCAGGGTATGGGTTTGGGTTTTTCCTTCCAGAAATGTCATTAATTATTTACCAGTAGGTGACTGATCTCTGAAATCTATTGCAGTGACACCTCTGAGTCTGCAGACAGTTTCTGATGGCAAACCATCTGGGCTCCTTTAGCTCGCTGTTGTTTATCCTGCGGACTGCTCTCCCCCGGCTGGAAGGTGTAACGGCAGCAGGCAGGGCCAGAGCATCAATATTTTACAGCATTCGTTCAAGGGAGCCCAGCGGCTGCCCTGCCCAGCCCGGCCGCCCGTGGGAGGGGAGGGGAGGACCGTGCTTGCGGCGGGTGGCCGGAGAGCTGTCCCGGGATGGGCTGGGACAGCGACCCCCGAAGCTGTGACAGCGGCCCCGAGCCCGGCGCTGCGGCGGCGCAGGTGATGCCACAGGGGCGGCAGCGACAGCGGGACCGGCAGAAGGAGCGTGCGGGCCCCGGCAGCTTCTCCTCACTTGGAGAGAATGAAGCAACAGCAGAGAGACGGGAAAAGCTGCCAGCCTTGTGCGAGCACCCCCGGAGCCGGGGCCAGGGATCGGCTCTGCCGAGCAGGGCTAGCCGGGCTCTGCATCCGCCCTCCGCATCTCCTTGTGTACTGCAGTTAACAGGCAGCCCTAAATAAAGGGGGGGTTAAAACCAAAACAAAACAAAGGCCTGAAATTTATCCCTCTATTAATTACTTCCAGCAAGCAGGGCCGCCTTTAAAGCGGTGCCACTTCAGATAAAACTTTCATGCAGCTATTTAGGGCCTCTGAAATATAAATGATTTCCTTTAAATGTTTTATCATAAATCAGGGCAGGCAGCTCCGCCACAACGCGCCGGTTCCCCCCGGTGGGAGGGAGCTGCTGGCCCGGCCCGGCCCGGCCCGGCCCGGCCCCTCGCCCCGGCCTGGCGGCGCGACCCGGGCGGGATGGAGCGGGGCGGGAGCGAGGAGAGGTCGGGGAGAGCGGGACCCCGGGAGCAGGAGCATCCCGGGAGCAGGAGCGGGGCCCCGGGAGCAGGAGCGGGGCCCCGGGAGCAGCAGCGCTCCGCCGCCGGCGCTGTCCGCGGTGCTGAGCCCCCGCCCCGCCGCTCCCGCACGGCCGGGCCGACCCGCGTGGGAGCCCCTTCCAGCCCGACCCCGTCCTTGATCCTGCGATCTGGGCTCGGTGCGTGCTCCCAAAGGAACCCGTCCCACCACAGCAGCACCGCTTCTTTTCTGTGCCCGCGATCAGAGTCAGCGCGTTTGTCAGAAACCAGACTGCAGCTCCTTCGTCTCCTGGTCCGTATTTACCGAGGCTTAAAAGACTTGGAAACTTTAAATCTCGGAGAAGGTTTTATTTTTGCTTAAGAACTTCGAATATTGCAAAGTATTTGCGTCTCTGGTGCCTCAAAGTACGGTCATGTCTGAAGACGTGTGAAGACTGGGAGAGGAAAAGGAAAGGGCCGCTCAGCCGTGGAACAATGCCGACTCCAGAGCCGCTTTCCCGGGGGTGGCTGTGAGGAGCGCGGCCCCTCTGCTCCGAACGGCAGCCCGCGGGTTTGCCCACGGACAAACGCCCGCTGCTCCCCCGGGGCTGCCGGCCGAGGAAGAGCGGGATCCAGCGGGAGCGGCCCGGGGGCTGCGGGCGGCTCCCGGCCCGGGCGGCAGCCGGCCCCGAGCGGGGCTGAGGGCGGCCCCGGGGCCCCGGGGGTCTCCGCCCGCGCCCCCCGGTGCCGCCGGGGCGCATCACGCGTGCGCGGCCCGTGTAAGATGAGCGAGGGAGCGCGGGCGGGGCGGGCGCCGGCGGAGCTCTGCCCCCGCACACCGGCTCGGGCAGTGCCCAGGGCAGACACAGCCCCGCGCCCGTGCCCGGGGCCCGCCGCCCGCGGGCCACGCCGGCATGATGGCCATGGACGCCAAGCAGCCCTTCGCCGTGCCCGCCGCCCTCCAGGAGCCCAAGTTCCCCAGCCTCGCCGGCAGCGAGGCGATGCGCAGAGTTTGCCTCCCGGCCCCGCAGGTACGTGGATGCAGCGCAATTCCCGCTCTGAGGCGCATTTTCTGACAGGCACCGCGTTAATGTTTTTTTCATGTCGGCAGCAGCATCGCGCGTCGCGGCTCCGCGCCCCCCCGCGCCCGCCCCGACCCGCGCCGTGCGGAGCGGGGCCGCTGTCTTCCTATTAATTTTTATGACCTGAGCTCCGGGGAGGACCCGCGGTGCCGGGGCCGGTTTTTCAGGCGGAGATGACAGAATTCCCCACTGACCTCGCCATGCGCGCTCTTGCTCGCAGCTGCAGGGCAATATATTCGGGAGCTTCGATGAGAGCCTGCTGGCCCGCGCCGAGGCGCTGGCGGCCGCGGACATCGCCCCCCACGCCAAGGGCCACCACCTCCACCCTCACTTCAAGCCGGACGCCGCCTTCCACGCCATGAGCGGCGTCCCCTGCGCCGCCGCCGCCCTCCCGCACCCCGCCGCCCTCGCCGCCCACCCGCACCCGCTCCCGCACCCGGCGCTGGACGGCGGCGACCTGCTGGAGCACCTGTCGCCGTCGCTGGCCGTGGCGGGGCTGGCCGAGCCCCCCGCGCTGCCCGCCCCGTTGCCGCCGCCGCCGCTGCCCGCCGCCGCCGCGGGACCCCTGCCCGTGCCCGTGGGCGCCCCGGGGGCTCCCGCGCCCGCCGCGGACCCGCGGGAGCTGGAGGCGTTCGCCGAGCGCTTCAAGCAGCGCCGGGTGCGGCTGGGGGTCACCCAGGCCGACGTGGGGGCGGCGCTGGCGGCGCTGAAGCTGCCGGGCGTGGGCTCGCTCAGCCAGAGCACGATCTGCCGCTTCGAGTCGCTGACGCTGTCGCACAACAACATGACGGCGCTGCGGCCGGTGCTCCAGGCCTGGCTGGAGGGCGCCGAGGCCGCCCGGCGCGCCCGCCCCGCCGGCCCCGAGCCGCCGCCCGGCGCCGAGCGCAAGCGCCGGCGGACCTCGATCGCCGCGCCCGAGCGGCGCTCGCTGGAGGCGTACTTCGCTCTGCAGCCTCGGCCCTCGGCCGAGAAGATCGCGGCCATCGCCGAGAAGCTGGACCTCAAGAAGAACGTGGTGCGCGTCTGGTTCTGCAACCAGCGCCAGAAGCAGAAGCGCATGAAGTACTCGGCGGTGCACTGACGGCGCGGCCCCGGGGACGGGACGGGACGGGACGGGAGGGGACGGGAGAGGATGGGATGGACCGCCCTGAGCGCGCCCGGCCCGGCCCGGCCCGGCCCGGCCCGGCCCGCCCCGCGGAGCCATCCCGGGACAGAAGCCCGGCGGGGCGCGGAGCCGGGGAGCGGGGCGGCGCGGCCGGCATTCCGCGGGTCCCCGAGCTGCTCTGGCGGCGGGCGAGGCCTCCGGGGCGCGCCCCGGGCAGAGCCGCTCCCCCCGCGGCCGCCGTCCCGCCCCGGCCCGCCGCGGCCAGCGAGCCCCGCGCCCCGCTCCCGAATAAAGCTTTATTTTTCAACCCGCCGGGACGTGTCGTTCCTCGCCGCCCCGCGCCGCAGCGCCGACGGGAACGCCCGAAATAAGCTGCAAGAGCAATCGCACCCTCAACAAGCGCCCCGCAGCGCGGCGACGCCCCGGGACGCGGGACCGGGCCGGGCCCCGCCGGGCCCCGCGCCGCCACCGGCCCCGGGAAACGGAAACATCCCCCGCCAAAAACGATGCCGGGTTCGTTTCTGAATGTGTTCAGGAGGGGGAAAGGGCTTTTACTTGCGATTCCCAGAAGCATCTTAACGATTAAAGATTAATGTTCGAAGCGTGAGCCTCCTCTGGATATTCCACTTTAGCATTTCAATGAGTGACAAACGTCGAACTTGAGAACTGGGTCTCATCCTCCTCCCCCGTCAGGAAACGATCTCACGAATTCACCTTTTCCTCGCGGGTAACTCTTCCTCGCACCGCGTTTTCCCAATCATCCTCAGTGATTTTTCCCCAGTCAAATGTCCTTTAACAAAAAATGCCCTTATGCCATTACATTATATTGCGGGCTCTGAAAATTCAGAATAACGGCCACGCCATATCAATTGCCTTCTGCACTATAGGGAAGGCAGCTCCGCGTTTTCCCAATCATCCTCAGTGATTTTTCCCCAGTCAAATGTCCTTTAACAAAAAATGCCCTTATGCCATTACATTATATTGCGGGCTCTGAAAATTCAGAATAACGGCCACGCCATATCAATTGCCTTCTGCACTATAGGGAAGGCAGCTCCGACGGCACCTTCCGCCGCAGCCGCGGATTCCAGGGCCGTGTTTTTGCAGGCACGATGTGTTTTTGTCTCTTCCCTCGTTCCCGTGTCTCTGGGAGCTGCCCCCGCCTTGCTCGGGCTGGGGACTGGCCCCGCGGCCGTCGGGGCGCCGGAGGAGCGGGCACGGGGCCGGGAGCCTTTCCTGGCGCGGGGATGGAGATGCGGGCACGGGGCCGGGAGCCTTTCCTGGCGCGGGGATGGAGACGCAGCCCGGATCCCAGCGCTGCCGCGGGGCACCGCAGCCTCGCGTCTTTCGTGCTGCAGCAGAAATAACCGCTAGCGCTGCTCTGGGACGGGGTCAGCGTCCTCCCCGGCTCGGGTTAAACCCAGCCTGAGCCCCGCCGAGCCCCCGCTCCGAGCCGGCCGTGCAGAACACCCTCACGGCTCCGCGGCCGCCACCTGTGTCCCTGCAGAGCTGCAGAAGGGAGATCGGACCGGGCTTGTTCCTACAACGGCAAAGGGATCGCCGCTGCTTCTGTGGCTGCTCTTGCGCTGCCTGGCTCCGCGCGTTCGGACGTTTCCGCGTTTGTCCCTTTTGCACAGCTCTGGAGAGCGCCCGACAGATGTAAAACAAATCTCAAACGAACTTTCCCAAACCCGCAGCCTCTGTCCCGCAAAGCAGCTCCTCTGAGCTCCTCCTCACCCCCACGAGGCTCACCAGGGACACCTCAAGCCCCTTGACCTTTTAACTCACGCCCCCTCCCTCCCGGCTCCTTTCTCCCGGCAGGGCTCTGGGGTGAACCCACAGGATACAGTAAGCTCGCCGAATCTTCCTGGAGCCGGGGCTGAGCTTCTCTCAGCCTCGGCGGAGTTCGGAAGCGGTGTTTAATGCTGAAGATGCACAAAGAAGCTGCCCGCGTTTTCCCTCAGCAGCGCCCCGGAGGCAGTAAGCGTCTGCAGCGGGCGATGGGAGGCAGGATGGAGCCAGTGCTCGGCATTCCCAGTTTGTGAGAAGCTGCCCCCACATCACAGCCCCCCCGCTCCCTGCTGCCCCATCTCTCTCTCAGGTGCCTGGGGATCTGGGCTCACAGTTTTCTTGGGGCTGGGGCTCCTCGTGCTGGGCAGTAGGTCTGTGGGATCCACCTGGGGCACTTGATTCTTCAGAACACACCCCACGCACAAACCCATCTACCCCAGGTAACATCAAAAATGCAGGTGAAATTTGCTGAGGAAGGGAATTCCCTTTCAGTGGCAGCCCAGATAAAGGGGAAAGGGAAACCTGCTGAAGTAGGAAATACCCAGTACACGTGTGAGACACTCAGCAGGCAAACTCCCTGTCTATGGTTTCTGAACCACTAACAATTGATTTATTATTTTTTCCCCATTCCATGCTTGTTCCTTAATATCCTGCTCTCTGTCTCCCGGGACCTGTGCACAGGAGATGAAAGCACAGAAAACCAAACAAGCCATTGGCGCTGCTCACTCAATTGATTTTTACACAAAATTTGCCTTCATGCACAAAGGATGGAAAAATGATCCCATTAATAATGAATAACAAAAACAAATGCAGGGAGGAAATCAATAGCAGCACATCTGATAACACGAGGGGGCCGGGGGGAGCTCCTAGATGTACAAAAGCATGTGTGAGGAGGAGGAGGAGGGAGAGAGGAGAGAGGGCTCAGGGGCTTGGGGGGCTCGGGAGCGAGGCAGCAGGTGCTGTGGGGCAGGTGGGGATAGCAGATGGCCGGGCAGGAGCGTGTGTGGGGGTGTGTGAGTGGGTGTGTGCACACCTGTGAGTGGGTGTGTGCACGTCCCCATCAGCCACCAATGTCCTGTGGCAGTGGCAGGAGCTGCTGAGGGTCCTGGCTTGGTGTAGAGCCGAGCCCATGCTCATGATGGCTCCAGAAGGTCTGAGAAGTGGCCACTGGCAAGGGCAGCTGGAGCTGGGGCCACGCTGCTTTCCCAGAGGAAACTGGCTTTCAGCTGCAAAATTCCAAACCTCCAGTCCCCCTTTCCTTCCCACGTTCTGCCCTCAGTGTTTCCCTTCTCCTGAGTTTTCAAGGACCTTTGTCCTCCCAAGGAGACGCATTCAGTTGGAGATGGAAAGCGCTCCTCAGGACAGTGGTTCCTGCTGCTGCCCGGCTTTGCTCCGGGCCCTGGGCTGGGAGCTGTGGTGCCCACGGCCTGGGCTGGGAGAGCTGGGAGAGCTGGGAGAGCTGGGAGAGCTGGGAGAGCTGGGAGAGCTGGGAGAGCTGGCACTCTGGGGTGAGAGAGCAGCAGCACAGCCCCGGCACTGCCTCCCCGGCCACGCTGCCCCAGCTGTGTGGGTCACCGTCTGAGATTCTGGAGGAGTGAAACCTCTGTCCATTTTGGAGGAGTGAAACCTCTGTCCATTTTGGAGGAGTGAAACCTCTGTCCATTCTGGAGGAGTGAAACCTCTGTCCATTCTGGAGGAGTGAAACCTCTGTCCATTTTGGAGGAGGGAAACCTCTGTCCATTTACTCTGGACTGCCAGCAGGCGAGCTGGGAGGGGAGCCAGGCACCACCTCCCACCAGAGCTCAGCACTCAGAGCCCGGCCAGGCAAGTGAGTAACTCAGTCCCTGTCTAGAGTGGGGAGGTTTCTGGGTTCAGTGGAATCACCCCGGTGCAGCTCCCCGTATCCTTGTGCTGGGAGCGGATGCTCCTGCCCCGCGGGCGAGCTGAGCTTCTCATTGCAGGAGCAAACGGAGCAGGGAGTGGGTGGCAGGGGAATCACACCTGCAGCATTTACTTGCTTTTAAACTCGCATGAGCTGGAGTGGAGAGAGATGCAGGGCAGAGGGGCAGGCAGGGAAATCTGGGTTTTCCTCCTCCAGGGGCTGGTGTGTCTAAAACATCTGTTGGCTTACCAGGGCCCTTGGCCACCCCAGGAGAGCCTGACACCAGATCCTGAGGCCCTGGGGATGTCACTGGGGGCAGGGGCTGTGGCATGGGGGACAAATCCTCCCCCAGGTGCCCACCTGGCAGGGCCAAGGGGCAGCACGGGGGCTGCTGCAGGGAGATGTACCCTCCAGGCTCCACCAAGAGCCACAACTCCGCATGGAGCCCACCCAAATACTGCAATCCACACCACAGAAACACAAACATGGAGCCAGAGGATAAACACAGCAAAAATCAGAATACTATCTGGGGAGAGGGATTGCATTTTCAAGACCTCCGTGTGATGCAGAGCTAAGGAAGGTTCAGCTGGGCATCCTGTGCTCACCCCTCTTTTACAGAGCCTCGAGTATTGTGTGCAGCATGTCCAGAGCTCCCCTCAGCCCCCCACAACTCCCTCAGCCCCCCAGAGCCCCCCATGACCCCCCGCAGCTCCCCACAGCTGACAGTCCCTGCCAGCAGGAACAAAACACACTGAGGATCTGGGGCTGACACGGAGCCCTGGCTCCCCTGGGATGGGACAGGCAGGAGGTTTGGGGATGGAGCTTCTGAGCAGGGAACAAGGGTGGGTCCCTTGGCTGGAAAAGGATTGCAACTCTGCAGCAATTTCAGATTGGATGGAGCTGGAGCTGGCTCCAAGGGGGCACCAGAGGGATGGTTTGGCCAAATTCTGATGCTGCCAACAGGCTGAAATTCCTCAAAACCCAAAATAACCCTCGTCTGGAGACATAAAGAAATATTTACAAAAAATTAATAACCTTCTCAATGTTGGTCTTTTCAAAGAGAGATTTTGTGCTTTTTCTGAGCAGTTTCTTTAGCAGGGGTCAGGGGAGGGGCAACGAAGGCGCCTGGAATATTTTGGACAGAGCAAATGTTTTCCTTGGGAAACATTTCTGTGGGAAAAGTAGTTTGCTTCCTCCTTTAATGAGGAAACCTGAAGCACTGTAAATTTGGGGTCAGCCCAGGCAAAAGCCGCCGCAGGAGCGGCTTGGTGGCGCACGCAGCCTGTCCCCTGCCAGCGGGCCGTGTGTGCCACTCGTGCGCTGCCGGCGGCTCCGCGCTGCAGTCAGGTTGGACGCCACGTGCAGGCCCGTTAACATGGAAAACACATTAGCCCCCGCCGAGGAAACCTGAGCGAACCGGCCCCGAGATGAGGCAGCCCGGGATTTCACACCGATGCGGTTCCTGAGACAGGACAGCAGAGCTGGGGCCTGGGGAGGGTTTGTCTCCGGGTCACCCCAGCCGCGGGCAGCGCGGGTCGGAGCAGCCCTCTGGAGCCGCTCGGAGCCCCGGCCAGGGCCCCCGGGCCCCGCGAGAGCGCCCCTGGCCCCGCCGGGAGCCCGCGGCTGCCCCGAGCCCCATGAAGCCGGAGCCCCGAGCGGAGCGCGCCGGGGCCTCGGGGCAGGAGGGGCGCTCGCAGCCCCGGGGATGATGTCCTGTCCCTGTCGCGCTGCCACGCGCGGCCAGCACAAACCCCGCGCGTCCCCGGGGAGGGCACACGGAGCCCGGCTGTCCCCTCAGCCTGCCCTGCCGTGCGGGAACGCCGGAGCGGCTCCGGGGAGCCCGGCCAGCCCGTGCCGCACCGGGAGAGCCGCGGGCTCCGGAGCTCCGGCAGCCGGGGCAGAAACCCGCGGCAGGACGGGCTGGAGGAGGGCTCTTGGGGGGGACCAGAACTCGTGGTCAGGGGCCGGAGAAGAGCCTGGCATGAGAAGGGAAGCGAGCCCGGCATCTCCAAGCCCGTGGGAAGCCCCTGCCTGCTCCGGCCAAGAGCCACAGCCTGCGCCCCAGCCGCGGGACCGAGCGGCTCGGTTCCGCCGTGGGACCCGGCTCTCAGCCCGTCCCGTGTCCCGTCCCGTGTCCTGTCCCGTGTCCCGTCCCGGGTCCCGTCCCACAGCCCGTGCCCGGGCCGGCGCGGCGGCGGCAGCGGCGCGGAGAACGCGGGAGAGCGGCAGCGCCCAGGCGCATCAATATTTCATAAAATGCCAGCAGCAACAGAGGGAGAGAGGGACCGGGAGCAGAGCAGAATATCACACAGCTTTTCAGTGGTCCTTTTCTATTAGTGTCAGCTCTGCGGCTGGTTTCAGACAGCAGAACTTTCCCTGGATGCTCCCAGAATCTCGGGGAGTGGCCGAGCCCTCCTGGCCAGGGCCCGCTCCCAGCGCTGCCGGGGCTGATGCACTCACGGGACCCCGATGCTTTCAGAGGACTCGCAGGGCCAGTGGCACTGCTCCCGCTGGCCAAGGAGCTGCAAGAGGCGATGTGCTGCCGGCAGCCGGGCTGGGCTCTGCCCCGCTGGGCTCTTCCCAGCCATCACCTCCCGCCAGCTCGTTTGGGCTAACCCTGCTCTGGCTGACTCGGGCACCTCCCAGAGCTCCCGCCCGTCTGCTGCTCTGACCATGGCTGAGCCTGCACCCCCTTTCCCCGCGTGGGAGGGAATCTGCAGGCTCCATATGCAGAGAAAAATGGGATGTTTTCATCTAAAGACAGGGCAAGCCTGGGACCAGAGCGGGGAGCTCCGTGCCCAGAGCCTGGGTGCAGCAAACCGAGCCGTGCTGTGCCGTGCCCACAGACAGGGAGGTGCCCTGCTCAATTTCAGTAATGCCCAGCCCCACCTGCTCCCCACAGTGCCCAGGTGATGCCTCACGTGGCCTCAGAACGGGCCCAGCCCCAGGGCCAAGCAGGGGCACAGCAGCCATGCCCCCAAGGTCCCCACGGCTGCAGGAAAGGGGGCACTCCCCACGGCTTCAGCCCCAGCTTCAGCAGGGAACCCCGGGGCTGAGGAGGGCTGGGAAAGCAGGAGCACCCCGTGCCAGCAGGAGCCTCCCCCGACTGCTGCCCCCAGCACGGGATCTGGGGCTCTCCCCGGCAGATGCTGGCACCGCAGCAGCCCAGAGGCCCTGCAGACAGCCCAGGGCAAAATTTCTAAATTGTCATCACACTTCAACCTGAAATCTGAGAAAAATAAAAAAGAATGGCAGGATGTTGGCATCTCCGGGACGACACAAGCCCACGGCTGCTGCAGCTCCATGGCAGGGGCCGGTCCCAGCACCGGGAGCCCCCGGCAGCTCGGGGCTGCCACGCTGAGCCAGAGGGAACCCTGGTGCTGAAACCAGAACGTGGCACAGAGCCGCAGGGAGGATGAGGAAGGCCACTCACCTTGGCCCAAGAAAACACAACGACATGGGCAGGTTGGAGAGGGAACACCCACAACCGTGGGGTTTCAGGACCCCTTCCCATGTGCCTGGCAGAGAAGTCAGACCGTGCCACAAACAGCCTTTTGAAAACTACTGAGATCCAAATACCTGAGAAGGTTCCCAGTTTAAAACCTCCCTGGGAACAATTTCTGGGGCAGCAGCAGCAGCAGCAGTGACAGCAGCCCAGCAGCTCCGGGCTGGTATCTGGCACAGCTCAGCCAGCAGCTTCCCAGCCAGGAGCAGCGGCTCTGGGGGCACTGCAGGACAGACAGGGGAACCAGGGCTGCCAGGGCTCCCAGCTGCAGACCTCTCTGGAAACCTGGGTCCCCGCTGCACCCACAGCCATTCCCTCTGCAGAATGCCATCAGCAGATCCACTAGCTCCAGGGCTGTGGGCTCCCTGGAGAGGTGTCCCCTGGCTCCAGTGCTTGCCACAGCCCCACAGCTCCCCGAGGAGCATGGCCAGCAGCATCCTCCCAGCTCCGGGAGCAGGGCCACGGCTTCCCGAGGGGATGAACAGAGCCCGCTGCCCAGTCCCCTCACACCGCGCCCCAGAGCCCGCTGGGGGTCAGGGAGGGGTGTCACCCTGATTTTTTTAAGACTTTGCTAAGCCTTCTGATGTTTGCGTTCTTGTAACAAACCTTCTCACACACAGTTCTGTAAACAACTTATGTTTTGCATTCTTTCGTGGAGGAGGAGAGAATTGATGGACTCTTGGTCTGTCCAGTGTCATTGGAGAGGTGGCACTGTCACCCTCCAATCCACTGTCACTTTTGGAAAACTATAAATGTTGGAGTCAGAAGATAAAGGTCCCTCTTTTTTGTTCACCTGGAGAGCAGCAGTGTCCGTGTCGTCTTTTTGTGTCGTATTACAACAGAGGGGTCCAGGCCAGCAGCGAGCTGAGCCACAGGAATTCTTGGTTTCAATGAAACCCAGGGAAGTGCGTTTCAATCACAGTAAATTGTACTGCTGCCGAGAGCCACGTCCTGCAGCACAGGAGCTGCCAGCAGCTTCGTCAAAATGACTCGTGTCTTGCAGCTCACCGGTACTAACTGCTCCTGAAGGAGCTGCCGCCTGAGCATCCCTGACTGGAGTGTTTTGGGAGCACAAAGGTGAGGGGGCTGGCGTGCAGCAGCAGCTCCAGCCCCCCCGAACCTGGGCCCTGCAGCTGCTCCCGCCTGCTCGCTCGCATCAATAAAACATGGAGACAACCGGGAGCGGGGAGATAAAAGAGGATGAAAGACGCGTGAAGACAGGCAGCCCCACTGTGCGCGGGGGATTGGAGCACTCGTGGGCAAAACCGGTTTTAAAGCCTGGATCAGAGAGTGCTGGTGAGGGGGATGCGGCGGGGACGGGCGGGAGGGACACCCGGCGGCATCCCCCGCCCTGGCAGAGCGGGGTCCCCGGGCCTCGGGCAGCGGCACCTGGGCACGGGGCAGGGCACACAGGCTCCGGGGAGCCCCGGCGCCCGCTGACCTGTCCCCGATCCTCACCGCGGCAGCGACCTCAAGCAGAACACGTGAATCAAACCCCGCAGAAACTCAGCGGGTGCAGCAATCTCTGTGGCTCAGCACCGCCAAGGGCCCCCTAGCAATTCCTCGTTGTCACGATGCTAGGAAAGACAGACAGATCGTTTTATTGCGAGCAGGAGAGGCACGGGAAATGCGGGATCCCGGCCCCAGCTGGGGACGGAAAGCCTGGCGGGCGGCCGCACCGGGCCGTGTCCCGGGAACAGGGCCCTGCCCTCGGCCGCCGGGGCTCCTTGGCACCGCGGCCGCCCAGCAGAGCCGGGTGTGCATCCGCGCCACACGCTCCCGGTGCCGGCACCGCGCGGCTCCCCGGGACCCGGGCATGCCGGTGCCGCTGCCAGCGCCCCCGGGAGGCGCCGCTCTGCTCTCCGTGCGGGTCACGGCCCCGGCACAGGGCCGGCGGTGCCCGCCGCGCTGCCCCGTTCTCCGTCCCGTTCCGCCAGCCGGGCTCCCCGGGCAGCGCAGCCGCCGCTGCTGGGGCTGCGGGCCCTGGCCCACCGCGGCAGGGGGGTCCCGCCCCGCCACAGCGGGGCCCCGCACGGGGCCGAGACCCGCGTCCCTCGAGCCCCCCGGACCCCCGAGACCCCGCGGAGCCCCGGATCCACAGACCCCCCGCATCCCTCGGAGCCCCCCAGCTTCTCCACATCCCTCGGAGCCCCCCAGCCTCCCCAGACCCACAGAGCCCGCCGGGTTCCCCGGAACCCCGGGACCCCCCGAACACCCCGCATCCCCCGGAACCCCCGAGCCCCCTGGGTCCCTCGGCGCCCCCCGAACCCCAAAGCCCCCCAGGTGCCCCGGATCCCCCGGACTCCCAGAGACCCCCGGAGCCCCCCAGACCCACAGAGCCCCCCAGAGCCCCCCGGCTCCCCCGGAGCCCCCCGTGCGCACAGCGCCCCCTAGCGGCCGCCGGGCTCCCCTCTCCAGGATCGCTCATTGGCTGCGTGCCCCGTGACGTCACGGGGCGGGACAGTCCCTATTTGGTTTCGGGGGGGGCGCGCGCCGCCGGCTGCGGGTTGTGATTGGCGCGCGTGGTTCCGACCGCTGATTGGTCGCTGCTCCTCCTCTTCCCTCTACGGCGCGAGTCACTTCCGGTTCCCTCCCCGGGTCGCGCCTCACGTGACCCCGGGCGCGAGCGGCGCGGGCCAATCGCGGCGCGCCCGGCTCCCCCCATTCAAAGCCGGCGGGCGCGGCGGCCAATGGCGGAGCGGGCTCGGCCCTGCGCGCGCTGACGGGCGGGCGCGGTGGCCAATGGAACGCGGCGGGTCCCGCGCGGGGCGGGGCGGGTGCGCGCGACGGTGGCGGCCATGGCGGAGCGGGGCGGCGGCGGCGACGGGGAGGCGGCGGCGGCAGCGGGCGAGCGCTTCGGCACCGACCTCCGGTACGCGCGCCGCGCCCGCCGGGGCTGCTCCGCCGGGCGGCGCCGGGCGTGGCGGGCCGGGCCGGCGGGAGTTCTCCCGCCCCCATTCCCGCGCCGCGTGCGGCGGGACGGGCCCTGTTCCCGCTCGGCGGGCCGGGCCGCTCCCGGGCGGGTGCCGGCGGGGCGCGCACAGAGCGTGTCTGCTGTGGCGCACCGCCTCATAACCTTCGGTTTCTCCCGTCTGGGCGCTCATGCGCCCGTGGTATCGCGGTGCTCTCGGGGCGGGTGGAGCTGTCCCGGAGCCGCTCCGGGGCCGCTCCGAGGCGCCTCTGAGGCGGCTCTGCCCGCTCCTGGAGGCCCAGGGCTTTCCGAGAGCCCGTGCGGAGGGCCGGGCGCCTCATCTCGGGCCAGGCCGTGCCGCGGGTCCCCCCTGCCAGGGCCACCGGCAGCCGCAGGTGCCGCAGAGCCGGCACCGCCGGGCACGGCCGGCTGCAGGCTCGGGACGCGGATCCGGAGCACCGGGTCGTGCTCGGGGAGCTCTGGCAGATAAAGGAGGATGCGCTTCCCAATTTGTGCGTGCCCCATCCCAGCTCTGGGTATCCATTTCCATGAGGAGAAACGCACAGGGAGGGCAAATAGCTTGAATTGTGCAGCAGGAGAGCATCTTGAAATAGTTGCACAGTTGACTTTACCCGCAGCCAGGCGGCATGCTCTGCGCACGCTGCCGGTGCTGGCGGGGCTTTTCCCGGCTCTGCTCGGCAGTGACCCGTGCTCCTGTGTGCCTCTCTCCCCAGGATGGCTCAGCAGCAGGCGCTGCGGTTCCGCGGCCCCGCGCCGCCGCCCAGCGCGGTGCTGCGGGGCCCCCCGCCCCTCCTGCGGCCGCCCCCGCCCTTCGGGATGATGCGGGGCCCTCCTCCGCCCCCCCGGCCCCCCTTCGGCCGGCCCCCCTTCGACCCCAGCATGCCCCCGATGCCGCCGCCGGGGGGGATCCCCCCGCCCATGGGGCCTCCACACCTACAGGTAAGCAATTCTCCTGGGTTAAGTGGGATTTAGGGATCTTCGGTTTGTTTTCACTCCTGGAAGTGTCCAGCTCTGGGCCCCTCAGTTTCAGGAAGGACAGGGAGGTCTGGAGCGTGTCCAGAGAAGGGCAGTGAGGCTGGTGGAGAGTCCAGAGCACAGGTCTGATGAGAGCAGCTGAGGGATCTAGGGGGCTCAGCCTGGACAAAGGGAGGCTCAGGGTGATGCTGGAGTCCCCAGGGAACAGGGGGATGTGGCTCTCTGTGCTCTGGGCCGGGTGACAAGGTGGGGATTGGGCACAGGTTGGACTCGATGGGCTGGGAGGTCTTTTCCAACGTGTTCTGTGGTTGTGTGGAAATAGTATGAGAATGGACATTGAAATGGGTGAAGGAAACAGCAAGGCAAGATGGGAACACAGGGCTCAGGTGTAGTGTGCAAATGCAGCTTCTGCTCAGCTCCTCTGCTGCTAAACTGATGGATGCTTTAGGGTCTCGTGTCTGATTTTCTGAGGCCTGAGCAAGGGACAGTGCCTTGTGAATGAGAAATGGGTTGTTTTAGTTGCCTGGTGCTGTTTGCTTGCTTTGTGGGGTGCCTTCCCATTGGGGCAGCGTGACTGGGCAGGCTGAGCTGGATGGCACCACGTGCTGCTGGGGATTCAATCTCTGTTTGCAGCTGCAGTTTGAAGAACCAGCCAGAGCTGCTGGGGAGCCCAGGCCTGGCTGTGGCTGTCTGCTGTGTTTGATTTCCACGCGGGGCGGGCTGCTGCTCCCAGCTGTCAGGCAGGCTGCGAGCTCTGCAGCTCCGCAGCAGCAGCAGCTGTGGCTGGCTGGGCTGGGCTGCACTGTGCTCTGCTCCACGCTGAGGGCTGGGCTGCACTGTGCTGTGCTCCACGCTGAGGGCTGGGCTGCACTGTGCTCTGCTCCACGCTGAGGGCTGGGCTGCACTGTGCTCTGCTCCACGCTGAGGGCTGGGCTGCACTGTGCTCTGCTCCACGCTGAGGGCTGGGCTGCTCTCCCTGCAGGGATGTGATGCTGAAGGGTGGTCACACTGGGGGGAGCTGGGCTCAGGGTGTGCTGGGACCCTGGCTGCACACCTGGCACTGAATGCCCACGTGGTTTTACTCCCAGACTGGGGAAAGGAGCTGCAGCAGGTGGAAAGTGGGCTTCTTCTCACTGGAATCTTCACACAGGTTGTAAGAGCAAGAAAGAGGAAGCTCATGGTGAAGCAGGTGCAGGAGCTGTTGGGGAGGAACAAGGGAGAGCATGCAGGCTGCAGTTGAGTTGAGGGCTTTTTTTGTTTGTGTAGAATGCCATCCATGCACTCTTGGCTTCCTTTTTCAGTAGTATTTAATGCAAATAATTGTTACTAGTTTGGTATGTGGATTTAGGGAGCAGTTTAAAATAGGGCAGAAAGTTGGCTCTCAGGGCAGCTCCCAACAGAGGCCAAGGACGTGGCAGCTGCCAGGGGTGCAGCTGCAGCTGTGGGTGCAGGGGGACAGCTCAGGGCCCCTCTGTGCAGCTTGTCACCGAGCCACCCCCTCCGTGTGGCACGGGGAGCCCTGGGTGTCCCAGCGCCAGGGCTCGGGGTGGCACCCACAGCTGCAGTGGTGGGGACAGTTGGAGCAGCTGTAGGTGTTTGCAGAGTGAGCTGGAGAACTCGGTGAGCTCTGTCATCTGTTTTTACAGGGGAGGGTTCGCTGTACTTGCTGCACATAGGGAATTTCAAACAGTCAAGTAAATAAGTAAAATGAAAGAACTGAATGTACTTTGAATTACAAACAGGTGTTCAGGCTTCCAGTAGCCGTGTGCAGGACAGGTCAGGATTTCCATCATGCAATCATGTAATTTCATCTTTTTTTTATTGGCACTAGTTAGAATTTTAGTTAGTGGGAAATATAGGCGTGTAATGGATTTTAATTAAGCCCACTGCTCAGCTGTACTGACAAACTGGATGCTTACTTGTAATTTAGGTTTTTTTGACATGTCTTTCCTGGGAGGGTCATTGGGTTTCTGGGGTATTTTGGTTCACAGAGGGCCATGTCGGAGCAGCAGCTATTTGGGAACAGCTTTTCCATTCTTTCTCTTCCTTCCATTGAAATATTTTCTCCTTTTCAGGAGAGAGCTTTTGGGCTCAACCACATTTGTGTTCATGCCACCTTTTTTAGGTGCCTGGATGTTTGTGTCTCAGAAGAGACGGCTCCAGCTGTTCTGCCATGGGTGGGGGGGTGGCAGGAAGCACGTTCCCTGGGCTGGAAGCACTGGGTTGTTAGAGAAGCCTCCAAGCCTGGCACAGCTCTCCGTGCTGTTGGTGTAGTGCGTGCTGGTTCTCTAAGAAAGGAAAACTGCTTGATGCTACCTTGTTGTTATCATTATCATCATTATTGTTATTATATGCCTTTAGAGACCACCATTTATGCCTCCTCCCATGGGTAGCATGCCACCACCTCCTGGTATGATGTTCCCTCCAGGAATGCCGCCGGTCTCTGCGCCGGGAACACCAGCAATGCCCCCAGCTGAGGAGATCTGGGTAGAGAACAAAACTCCGGACGGGAAGGTGAGCTGGGTGCCGTGCTGCGGGCCTGGCACGCTGGCTGGGGCGCCCTGGGTGCTGCCCAGCGGGCCGTGGGTGACAGGCTGCTCTCCCCAGGTGTACTTCTACAACGCCCGCACGCGCGAGTCGGCGTGGAGCAAGCCGGACGGGGTCAAGGTCATCCAGCAGGCAGAGCTGACGCCCATGCTGGCGGCCCAGGCCCAGGCCGTGGGGGCCTCCACCCCCACCACCAGCAGCCCTGCATCTGCAGCCTCTCCATCCACCTCCTCCAGCACGCAGTCCTCCACCACCTCCACCACCACCACGGCCACCTCGGTGTCCCAGACCAACTCCAGTGAGTGCCTGGGGGTGTCTCGGCCTCGCGGTGGTGGGAGCAGGTGGGGGGTTGCTGCATGGGGGATTGCTGCAGCAAAGCATGGGTATTCAGGACAAAGTTGTTTCAGCATGGAGTGTGAATTTAAAGTACAGTGCTTAGTCCAGAAGAACTTTGCATGCAAACTTTTTTCTCCCCAGTCTCAAAGAATTCTTCAGGTCTTTGTATATTTTTCTTCTGCTGTTATCACATCATCTCAGAGCTATTACACATTATTTCCTTTTGACTGTAGATAGAGCTGAATTGTTTTTAGAAGTGTTTCGCAAGAAGTGTTGATCTGAGGCAGGAGTTTAGCTGTAGCAATTTCCTTGTTTTCTCCATGGCATCTGTTCCTGCAGGTCGGGTCTCAGAGCTGCAGCTCTGTGAACATTGGTTGATTGCAGAAGAGAGTTTATTTGTTGTATTGCTTTTATGAGCATTACTCTTCTGCCTAAGCCTTCTCAGTTCCTATTTTCTAGAGTTCCACAAAGAGGAAAAAGAAAAGTCCTTGGAGCCATTTTTGTTCATTTGTGACCTTTGAATGATGGTCTGGAGATTACTGCTGCTTCCATGGACTGAGCCTTTGCTTGTTGGGGTTTTCCAAGTAAGGGAAGGGGACTGAATTGATGCAGCATGCCCATAAATGCATGGCTGTGCACACACCACGTGGTTTGCGCTGCCCTTTGGCACGTGTGTGCTGCCCAGGTGCCTCAGTGGACAGAGGTGTGTGTTAAGTACCGTGGCTGTGTTTGCTGTGAGTGTGTCAGCAGCAGACAGTGAGCGAGGTCAGTCCCTGTGCCCAGAGCGAGGTGTGCAGGGCAGGAGCTGCTCAGAGAGTGTCCTGTCCTGCCTGCAGGGCTGCAGACAGACAGCACTGGTGCTGAGCAGGAGTCTGGCACTGGTCGTTGGGCATTGCAGCTGCACTGAGCCAGGCCAGAGAGTGTGCAGGAGGTGAACTGTTCAGCTCCTGCTGTGGGGTAGAGCTGCATTCTCTGGAATTCATCTTTTTCCTGTAGCAGGCGAGACGAGTCAGCTGAACTCACCATTTAACCTGAACTTCAGAATCTGTGTGTAAAAGGGAGTCAAATTTAGGTAACCCTTCAATTCTGCTTTCATTAGGGCTGCAGGGAGGACGCGTCACTAGAGCAGCAGAGGACTTGTATTGCTCAAAGCATTTTAGGGCTTTTGTTTAATTTGAAGGGTAACTCAGGATGGTGTTAATTGGCTGTGTTGAGCTATGGTCTGCTCTAATTGTTGTGCTGAGTAACGAGTCAGGTGGGAGGTCAGGGTCAGCTGCTGACCCAGTGGCAGGCTGGGGAGAGCTGGTCGTGCTTTGGGAGCAGCACTTTATGCACCTTCTCTGAGGCTGAATTTCCTAATGTTGAATGCTGACAATCTGTTCCACTTCTGCCTATTCTATCTGCTAAACTTTGTCTTTGCTTTCAAGAACTGTTACTGTTGGTGTCTGTGCCTAGGTGATGAAATTTTATAATTTAAAATTATTTTATAACTCTTAGACTTGGCCTGTAAAAAAAGCCCTGAGACTTCTGGCTGAGCTTCATTCTTGCCTTGTACTGATTTGACCTAGGTCTTACAAATCACATACTGACTGTCTGCTCTGTTTCCCTAAATGTTAGGCACTGCTAAGAGCTTTCACCCTTTCTGAAACGCTTATCAAAAGATCAAAAATCTTTATTTAAATATGCTTATACTGGGATGTTGTTTGGAATGTTTCTGGTAGTAATAGAAAATGCACAGTGTGCCCATTGCAATATGGCTGTAAATTGGTGTGGTGTCTTTATTTTTTTTTCTTTTTCCCTTCACTTCTGCACCAAATCTTACAGAGCGAGTTTACAAGTTTAAGCAGACTTGTCTCAAGTTCCTGTTGGCCTGTGCTGTGAGACTGTTTGCTCCCAATTAAAACAATTTGAAATTGAAACCAGTCATGCTGCAAGGATTATAGAACTGAATGCCAGTTCTGTGTTTTCCTGCTGGGAGGCACTGAAGACTAAGAAAGTTCTTGCAGCTCTTGAAAAGTATTTTCCTTTTCCTTGCTTATTTACAGATTTTTATTGATATTTTCCTGCTCTGGGGGCACAGCCCAGCACAGTTTAAGGCAGACTGCTGTCATGCACGTGGTGCTGCTGTTAAAAGCAGAACCTGTGTAACACAAGGACAGCCTGTTGCCATTGGAAACTTGGCAATAATGTAATGTTCTGTTTCTGTGAACAGAATAGAACCTCATTTCAGCCTGTGTTTGTCCTTTAATACAGACCTGCTTCTGCCTTAGAGACATGTTACGTGTAAAGAATGGGACAAATTGAAATTGGAAATTGACTTTCTTTGTGAATATTTAATGTTCCAGAGAAGGCAAAGTATTTTTTGTCCAGGAGCGTCTTCCTGCTGGTTATATCTGAGCATTCCTGCTGTGTACCGGGAAACAGAGCGCCAGTATGTTTGCAGCAGTATATTGCAGTGTCTAAGATACAAGGTGTTCTTTGTGTTTTTTTATCAGCACCTACCACACAAGACCAGACCCCGAGTTCGGGTGTTTCAGTTGCCACACCATCAGTCAGTGTTTCAACCTCTGCTCCTTCTGCTACACCTGTGCAGACTGTACCCCAGCCAGTCCCACAGACATTGCCTCCTGCAGTTCCTCATGCAGTACCTCAACCAACTGCAGCAATTCCTGCTTTTCCACCAGTAATGGTACCTCCATTTCGTGTCCCCCTTCCTGGCATGCCTATTCCACTTCCAGGTAAATTGGCAAACTGTAATTGTCTTGTCTGCTACATGTCCATGTTGTCAGTTGTTTGCACTCATGTGTCCACTGTGTACAGAACTTGCCTGGATCCTCTCCTCAGAGTATCTCTGAAAGAATTCAGGGTTAGCAGACAGACTTTTTAATTAACAAAGAACATATATTTTTGAGCACTATATTTTACTGATTGCAATATTACTTTAAGTTTTTTCTAGTTACTTGATTTAGACCTGAAGTCTTGTGCATAAATATTCACTAGGACATGGATGAGCAGGGAGAATTACCGTGGAAATCACGACCCCAGTGATATCAGGTGTTCCCAGTTCTCTTAGGCTGCAGCCATTGGGTAGGGTGCCGAGTGTTGAGGTGTGACCTGAGGAGCATAATGAGGCATTTAGGGTGCCAGCATGTTGTTATTCACAGGCTTTAGGCTTAAAGAACGTAGAGAAGTAATCTTAGATGGCAGCACACTTCTTCTGGATATATCATAGTTTCTTAAATTTTTATGAAATACTTAAATACCTAAGGAAGGAATTTCACGCCGGCAAAAGGTTGGACTCGCAGTCTGTAGTTGTTGCAGAGGGCCTCCCAGGAGATCACTAATGACAGCACTTACACACCACGTTTCATTTGCATGGATGCCGTTGAGTTCCTGTTCTGATACCAAATTGATGTGTTTCAGTGCACAGTGGCACTAAGCACACAGCAGGAACTGATGATTTTGCGCTGCAGAGGGAGGGAGGAGACTGCAGTTGTGTTGGATCCAAGTTGGTTTCAGATGTAAAAAGACAAAAGAAGCAGCTCTGAGCAGCATCTTCATGTTTCTGGCTCTGTGTACAAGCTGAGTGAGGTGGCTTTGCTGCTGTCCTCCTAATGCAGCCAGCCCGTGGATGTGGAAGGAAGGCTTCACCTCCCTGCTGAATTGCATGGATGAAAAGTCACCCTTCAGAGCACTCCTTTGATGAGAGAAAAATGCCTGAAAGCAGTTAAAGTGCTGACTAGAAGAGACCACCAGCTTTTAGCAGCCTCTGCTTTTAGAATAATCTTCTAAAATAACTGGGCAAGGCTGGTTTAATCTGTATTGGCCTGAAAAGGAAATGGCAGTGTAGTGCTCTTTGGTTTAAACCAAAACAAATACTGTTCTGAATGTGATATTGCAGGCTGAACAACAATTGAATAAAGGGTAGGAAAACAAAGTCTGTTTATTGATGAGGTTTGGGAGAATAATAAAAAGGGTTGAGCCTTAAAGATGATCAGCTGAGTGCTCTCAACTGCCGTTTCTAACCTTGCCAGCAAGGGACCAGCATGGAGCAAAGGGCCCTTACACACTGTGAGGGATAGGGTCTACACAGGTGTGACCTGTGGGGTAAAATGGGATGGTCAGGACAGTGTGGAAATGTGCCACTGGAAATGGAGATAGTGCACTACAGGAGCAAAGACAGAGTAGGAACATCAATCTCCCGACACTCATTTTTGAAAATGATTTTTTTCAGAACTTCCCTGGTAAGAGGTGTTTGCCCTGACCAGTTTTTCCTGTGAGCTGGGCTGCAGGTGGAACTCACAGCATGTAGGAAGGACACCTGGCAGCAAAGTGCTGCTTCCAGTAGTGGGTCTGATTTGTCAGTTTCTTAGTTACAGAATGAAATCTGTCAGCTTCTTTCAGCTAATTCTGACTTGAATTGGTTGGGATGATTTCTAAGCACTGTAAAAGAAAAGGAAAACTGTGAAATATTTTACAATAACAAGAAACAGAAGAGAAGTCAAATTACTTCAAGACAGTATCAGGTGAAGTCAGAAGGTCTTATGAAGGTTAGGCTGGAGGTGTTTGGGGCTTTCAACACCAGCCATGATATCAGCCAGAGGATTTGAAGTCACAGGGACAGAGCTGAGCAATACCAGTGTCAGGTGATTTCAAAGTTAATCTCTGTGTTAAACTGTAGTAAGAAGGAGTAATGGAAGAGCTTGTTAGTGATATCTCATAATCTCAGATCTTTAAAAAGTAAGTCTGCTTTCTCTCAATTCCTATGTTTTAAGTCAGTTTTATGTTTGGGAATGACCTTGGCAGCAGAAACAGCTTGGGTGTTTGCTCAGTCTAATCTGTGCTGCAGCATCCCTAAGTCCAGCGATCCCCAGGTAGTGTTATTTGTACTGACTCGCGTTGGAGACATGCTGTAACTTCCTTAACAAAACGAATTTTCAGGTCCATTGTCAAGTATATAACATGACCACCCTTCCAGTTTAGACAAACACTTCAATCAGTGCTGCTTGAGTCAATGTTTTCATGTCTCAATTCAATACTTCAAAAAATAAAACTAGTTGCAATTCCCTAATGGAAATTATTTTTAGAAAACATTACAATTCTGTCTTCTCACAAATTTATTTTCAAATGAATTGGCAGTATTTATGTATGCTTTGCATACTAGATCTCTAATGACCAAATCCAGAAACTACTTTGGTTTAAACAGGGGTTTAATTTCACTTTCCACTGGAGCATTTCCCACCTCACATGATGAATTTGAACTTTTGAAGGGAAGTGTTTCAGTCTGAGCATCCAGACTGGACCAGCCAGAGAGCACTTCTACAGTTGCCTTCTACACCCAGAATGGAGGTTTTGGAAATGCATTCCCCTCAGCCTTGTGTGATTTCCCACTGATTTTGATCTGATCAAAGAGGATGAGCTGCTCGCCTTTTTGTGCCTTTTTGTATCATTTCTTACTCAGCTGGAGAGCAGACCAGTGCATGGTGCCACCTCTTTCAGGGCGAGTTTTGGCTTTTAAAGCATTTTCAGCTCATGCCATTCTTGATAATGAAAAATAAAGAAAATGACCTAGTGCAGCTCTGTGTACCTCTGTCTGCAGCTTCATTGCTTTGATTTCTTCTACCCCCTCTCTTTCACCTCCAGCCTTGCTGCAGTGACCCTCCTACCCTCAGCTTTCCCTCTGGGTTGCACTTGGCTGTCCACCCTGCCCTGCTTTGCTGCTCTGACTAGTTCAGACCTGTCCTTCTACCCTTACTCTGCTCTCTAACTGCAGCAGCAGACTGGGAACCTCGAAGCCCGTTTTGTTGTGCTGCTGCTCCCCACAGGTCTGTCCCAGCAGAGGCTGCCTGTGGAAGCAGCCCCGTAGTGGGAGATTTTCTTGTGGTGCTGCCCTACAAGGGGAGCTGCATTCCCCCTTGGATGAACTTAAACCCCTGAGCCTTCACTGAAATACGTTTTTTCTTTTTAACGACATCCCAATAACTTGCTAAGCAGCTGGTTTAACGTAGGCAGAGACTGTTGCTGCAGGTTAAAATTAGTTTTATATTTGATCTGGCATAAAACGTTGAAGCAAAAGCAATTCACATTTTCTTGCTGGAAGGCTTCTTCTCTGCCAGCTGCAAATGGCATTCCAAATTGTGGCAGGAAGTCCGTAGCAGCCCGTGGTAGCTGACGTCCCATGGCAGCTTTCCAACATGCTTCCTATCCGTTTTGCAGGTGTAGCAATGATGCAAATAGTCAGCTGCCCGTATGTAAAGACAGTCGCTACCACCAAGACCGGTAATTTCCAAACCCATCCTAGTTCGTTTTGTCTGTAAGTTGGCATGGTAGTGAATGTGGTTGTTTCTTTTATTTCTTTATTTGCTTCCCCACTTCAATGATTACATATACTTTATTTTCAAAACCAGTATAAATGAAATGTCATATTTGGTCAGGAGATAGCTTCCCCAAATAACTGTTAGTGTCAGCTTATTCTGTGCCCAAACTCCCGTACAGTTTCCTGTAACCATTGAGTTCTGTAATGACTGTGACTCTCATGCCCATACTTAGTTCCTAGTTTCTTGTGTGGATTTTTGTTTTCCTGCTCCACATGTGCAGCGGCTGGCTGTGCTCGCATGTTGTGTGCGTGTCTGTGTGTCTGAGTGTGAACTTTCATATTTCAGTTGTGGATTTACCAATAGTCACTCGCTGAGAACACGTTATGGCAGTGTGTAATGGGTGATTTCTGTTATTTAAAATGAGACTTTCTCAGTGTTAAAGGCTCAAATTTATGATCTTGAAGTTCCAATCCTATCCAATTGGTTGTTCTAGAACTTGTCATTCCAAATCTGTTCATTATCCTCAGTTTGTTGGGATGAGTGGAGAGATAATAGGATACTGCAGCATTCTGGCTTTCTTATCTTTGGATATTTACTTGCCATTTTGCTTTAGGATTTCAATAATTTTTTCTTTTTCAATCAGTTTGCAGTATTAAACAAACCAAACAATCTGATACTGTTTAATTCTCATCAGGTTTTATCCAAGGCTATGAATTAATGCCAGTATTTAAGATTTATCAGGGTTCTGTTCTATGTTCTATGGCTCAAATTCAATCCACTCTTGCCTTTTTTAAGAGCAATAGGAATATCCTGTGCAACGGCAGCATAATTAAGCTGTGGGGTAGACTTAACCCCAATTATTTGCTGCAGGCATCTGATAAAAACTTTTCTAATAAATAGAGAACCTAATTTTAAAATAGTATAATAAATGTCTAAAAGCTAACAAGCTTTGTGCTTTGCAGAATTAAACAAATTAGTTAAAATCCAATTTGCCTGGGAATGGGCGTTACTGATTGCAGAAGGCAGGAAGGAAATTTGGTAACAATGCCTTGCTTTCCAATTTAACTTTGAAAACAATCCTCCTGTTTCTTTCCATGGGTTGAGTATCTGTGAGTTAAGTCAGTAACTAGGTGTGGCGCTCAGGCCCTGCCTTGCCTCTCACTGTCCTCTTTGCCTGTTCCTTTCTCCCTGTGCCCAGGAGTGCTGCCGGGCATGGCTCCCCCCATCGTGCCCATGATCCACCCGCAGGTGGCCATCGCCGCCTCGCCCGCCTCGCTGGCCGGAGCCGCCGTCTCCGAGTGGACAGAGTACAAAACTGCCGATGGAAAGACCTACTACTACAACAACAGGACTCTGGAGTCCACGTGGGAAAAACCCCAAGAACTGAAGGAGAAAGGTACCGTGGGTTTTTTACCACAGCTTCGTACTGGGAGCGTGGCTCAGACCGTCCGTGGTTGTGTTGGCGAGTGTGAGCGGGTGTATTTCTAATCCCTCATCTCCCTCAAGAATATTTTGAAGCTCTGATTGTAAGGATCCATATGAGTTGGTCTTCAGTCTGAAAGCTGCAGCATGTTTCCCAGTGTGCTGTAAGAGTGTTTGGCTCTAGAGTTGCTCCCAGGTCAGTGCGTGTTCCTGTGCCAGTAGAAAGTGAGTACCTCCCCTGCACACATGTTGGGGAAGGTTCCTGTGGCAGACAGAAATGAGGGGAATTGGAGGGGAAAGTCAGTCATGCTAACGGCTGTAGGCCAGGACAGGAGGAAAATCATTGTGCTGAATTTCAGATCTTGAAAAACTAAATGTATAAATAGATTTGGAGTATGAAGTAAAATAATGTCACCTCCCCCTGTCCACATCTCTACATTGTGTTCCTGTAAATGCACATTAGACCCATGGGTGGATACAATTGCTCTTGTATCAAAGAAGGAAGAAGGGGGAAAAGTCCTGTGGCTCTTACTCAGTTCATAAAATGTTTTAAGAAAGCAAATCCAAACAGTTGTGCCTTTTATTGTCTCCTGATTTTTTAGTTACGAGAAGTCTTTGTTTAGACAAATGCAGGACACTTATACTGTTGGTTCAATTAATGCTTGTCTTCCTAATGAATCAGGTTAAATAATAGGTCTTTTTACTGCGATTAAAGTATCTGAGACAGCAAATACTGATTTTGCTGAGAGAAGATTATATGTTTTGTACTTTCTGTAAATTAAAAAAAATTGTGTGCAGAGAAATCCCCAGGTGGTTCTGCATTGATTTTTATTTGTTTTTGTCCACAACATTTAAAATGTGAAAGTGGTCTTCAGTGTTGCACTGCTGGTTGATAATTATTATTGGTTTAGCATTTCTGTTAGTACCCTTTAGCTGCCCTTTTAGTATAACAGCTGCATCACAGCATCTCATTTTCCAGTACAAAGTAAAATCTTGGCACAGGAGATAACTACAGCTTCATAAGCAGGCACTGTAAAGCCCAAGAGAGACAGAAGGTGGTGAGAATATATTGAAAAGAAGCTTTGGGTTGGTGTTGTATTTGGAAAATTATACCGATAAAAAGAAATTTGTTATGGTTCTATAGTGGTTTCTTAATAATACTCAGAGGACTCTTACCTTTATTTAGAAAAAATGGAGGAGAAGGCCAAAGAGCCAATTAAAGAACCCTCGGAGGAGCCTTTACCAATGGAGACAGAAGAAGAGGAGTCTAAAGAAGAACCTATAAAAGAGCTGATAAAGGAGGTAAAAGACCTTGAGCCCAAAAGCCAGTCTGAAGTCTCACGTCCCTCAGCTGTGGCTGCATCTTAGCCCAAGCAGGCTGTCAGGAGCCATGGTTACTAATTCAAGTTCTTAAATTCCTGAGGGGATTTGAAAGCCTCCATTTTTGGATTCGGATCTTTCTTTTTTTTGTTAATTTTTTTACATAAGGAAAAAAGAACATTCAAAAGACACATAGATGATATGTCAGTTAAGAAGTTAGTAAGAGCATGGGACAGAGGTTAGGTTATTGCACAGGTGTGGTGTTCTCTCACTGATTTTATGGTACTCAGAAAATGGAACTTGTCATGAATGCTTGAAATATTTAACATTTAATAGTTTTTTTCTCTATTTCTGTGCTTCATTATTTTTAGCAGTTTGACACAAAGCTCACATGTTCACCCTGTGCTGTAACTGCTAAGTTTAGGCTGTTAGGAGCACGTGTCCTAGAAAGGGCTGTAGTGTTTTCAGTAAACAAAAGTAACTTTTCCTTTTGGAGGCATATTGCTGTGCTAAACAGCATCGTTTTTGAGGGTGCTAAGGGGTGTTTAAATAAAAATTAAAGCTTTTATCTTGATTTCTGTGAACTTCAATGTAGTTTAATAGGCAAAAACACAGAATTCAGTTACTGGGTTTTGCTGCCACTCTGCCCTGTTTATTTCTGAGGTAGTTACCAGTTTGCTGATTTCTGCTACAGAGGTAATTTCAGGTTTTCACTGTTTGCTACTGTGTGTCTCATTATCAAACTAACTAATTTTACAAATAAATGAAAATTCCTTTGTCAGAAAATGCACCCTTACACCTGTATCCAGGCCCTCCTAGATTTCCAGGATTCATATAGATCTAGGAAGGCATTTATATAAGTTTTTGTTGAAGTCAAAAGTTAATTAAATGCTTAGAGGTTTTGGAATTTAGGTTTTTGGAACAGCAGCTGCTGTTGCAATGCCAGTGCTTCTGTTCTAGGCATGGATGAAGTGTCATTGTGAGCTGCTTGTCAGCATGGTTTCAGTAAAACAAGTTGGTTACTGTGTAATAAATAATCAGCCAGTCATTGCCTGATCCTCAAACCTGTTTTTTCTTTGAGGAGCCAAAAGAGGAAGAAATGACAGAGGAAGAGAAGGCAGCTCAGAAGGCCAAGCCAGTGGCCACCACCCCCATTCCAGGCACCCCGTGGTAGGTAGCTGCTGCCGTGGGACTGACGCGGCTGTTGCTGGGGAGTCAGAGCAGTGACGGTGCGTGGAGAGCGTGTTCTTAGTGTGCTGCCTTTTGAACGTTTCAGTTTCAAATTTCAGTCACTGATTTTCACATCTGGCAGCAGAGAGAGGCAGCAGCTCAGGGTCAGCGTGGGGCAGTAGGAGTGTCTGGGGGTTGAGCAGTCCGTGGAACCTGGCTCTGCGTGCTGCAGGCTGTGAGCACGCACAGCTCCCCCGTGGGTCAGGGTAATCCAGGCCTTCCTTCACATCCCCAGGTGTGTGGTGTGGACTGGAGACGAGCGTGTGTTCTTCTATAACCCCACCACCCGGCTGTCCATGTGGGACCGGCCCGACGACCTCATTGGAAGAGCTGACGTGGACAAAATTATTCAAGAACCTCCTCACAAAAAGGGAATGGACGAAGGAAAAAAACTTAGTAAGAGCAATCTTATTGCCTTCTTAGGAAGCACAAATACAACTTAACACTTTGCTTTCCGAAGCTTGTAACATTTAAATAAGTGACAGAAATGTAAAGATCTACTGAAAAGGTGTATAAATGTGAAATGCAGATTGTGGAGTCTTTTGGGGAAAAGATAGCCTGTTGAAGAAAGTAGATACTAACAAGGTTAATTGTTTTGCTAAATGCCAACAGGTTGGAAAACCCACAGTTTTTACTGACTTAAAAAAAGGGGTTGTGTTTGTTTTATAAGAAAGAGACCAGAAAAGATTAATCATAATGTAGAAACAGGCTCTCACAGAAGAGGAGTTAACTTTGAGATCATCAGTTGGAAAAGAGTTTGGAAATAGCTGCTGAGAGAGAGAATGTTCAGAAGGCTGCTGAGATGAGATTTCTCTCCGGCCTGAGTTCTAGGAAGTGCTCCTGGCATGACATGTTGGCTTTGTAGTTGGAGGAGAGCAAAGGGCAGGTAATCAGGTGGATCCAAGTGTGCTTCAGTAGGCTGTTAAGCCTGAGTTGTTTTCCCTAAAAATAAGAGCTCAGTGTTTGTGATTTTAAATGTCAAGTTGGCTGAAGGCCACAGGTTCCCAAATTCCCATAGCGTTACTCTGAAAGTGACTGAGAACCCCGTGTCATCTCCCTTTGTCAGAACACAACTGCTGCACACGTTGTCCTTGTTTTGTGCAAGAGGTTTCACTCATAAGTATAAAAATTTTCATCAATATAAAACTTAAAGTCTTACTGCAATCTGTTACAGTTAGAGAAGAGCATGAAGCTGCAGAGGAAGCAAACGAAGATGA
Source organism: Motacilla alba alba (assembly GCF_015832195.1). Taxonomy (NCBI): domain Eukaryota; kingdom Metazoa; phylum Chordata; class Aves; order Passeriformes; family Motacillidae; genus Motacilla; species Motacilla alba. Next base: position 17,977,308 of record NC_052028.1, read on the forward strand.
GCCTATTAAAATAAAAAAGCGCAAGTAAGTTCTTGCTTTTTCAATACCAAGTGATCTGTGTGGTAAAATAACAAGTTTGTTACTCGAGCCATGTATGTTGTGTCCAGCAGAGTATAACTGGAATGGAGAGGGTTGGTGAAAAGGGTCATCAGCTTTCTGCTGCTCAGCAGATGAGGTATTTGATATTTTCCTGAGATTGCTGAGACCTGTGCAGAGAGTAAATAGCATATGTTTTGGAAGTAATTTGAAATAGAAATAAATGGTGTAAGTTGGTGAATCCAAAGACTGTTTTGAGTGTAGTGTGTCTTAAATAGCTTGCTTCCATTGTTTGTTAATGTCTGGACACAAGACTTTGTTGTCAACTATCCAGCCACCTAGATTTTCATAGTGGTTCCTCTATTTTCACTCTGTTATGAATGTTTACAAGTTTGGCTTATGTCTTTTGGTCTGGTTTGCCTTTTGGAAGTGATATATGAGATATACATGCTGTTTTAAAAGTAATTTTACCATGTTTTTTGTGGTTGTGTCATCTTAGGAATGATCATGGAGCTGTTAGCAGTAAGGGCTGGGGGTTTGTTTGGGATGAAGTGCATTTGCCCTTAGTAAGCCTAAATCAGCACACTTCTCCAGAAGCTTTTTAATGGGTGAGGTCTCACCTGTGTCTCAGCATTCTTGGTGTCAGGACTGTGAGGTGTTCCCAACCTGCACAAACTCCCTTAGTGCCTCGTGGCCCAGAACAGGTGGTTGGAAAATTAGTGCTGTTGATGTAAAATCCACTGCGTGTCCAGTGAGACCTTTGAATACAGCCAGACTGTGCTGATTGCTTTGAAGCCATCTGTTGGCACTGAAGTTACTTGGAATACCTTGGCTCCTGAGCTCTGGGTGTGAAACCATTCATGCCCACCTCTGAGAATGGCTTTCATGGATTGTAAGCCTGTTCTCTGGTATGGTCAGCGATATCTGCCCTGTCCTGATGTGGCTCAGGTTCTGACCTTTAGGGCTGGCATTGTACTTCTCAGCTTACACTTGGTTTGTTTTTTTTCAGGAAAGATGATATCAAAGACATTGATTCTGAGAAGGAGGCTGCTATGGAGGCTGAGATTAAAGCTGCTCGAGAGAGAGCCATCGTCCCTCTGGAGGCTCGGATGAAGCAGTTCAAGGACATGCTGCTGGAAAGAGGGGTCAGAAACCTGCGTGTGTGAGGGAGAGAGGGAGGTTCAGATCAGAACTCTGCGTGTGTGTGAGGAGGGAGAGAGGGAGGCTTGTGCAGGGCCTGGTAAATTCTTGGTGAATTCCAAACCTGCAGCACTTTGTGTACAGAAACAATCTCATCCTTCCTCTGCTCAATGAATGGTCTTGGTACAAAACTCCAGATTTCAAAGAAACTTACAATTACAGCAGAGATTTTGTAACTGAAATGACAGGGTCAAGACAGATAATTTCCTTCCCCCCCACCCCGTTTTTCCCCCAATTTCATTAATTACATAAGTGGAAATTGCCATTGAAGATGAACAGGACACACAGACTGGACATGTCCTTAATGTTTTTGGAAATGTTCCTAATGAGAAAAGCAGCAACTTCCACTCTAGACTTATCCTTAAATGGGAGACTTTTTGCTTTTAGTTAACTAAAGAAATGTACTTGATGCCAATCAGTTTTGATAAATTAAACTAGCTGAATATAAATTTGGATAGTAACTGAAAAATGGAGGTTCCAGCTGCGTATGGAACACGGCTACTCAAGGCTTTCTTTCAATGTAAATTTTATTTTTAATGTCACACAGCAGTAGTAAGTGTGTGTTATCCTTTAGAAGTTTTCAGAGGAAATTGATTTTGAAGCTTTCTATGACAGCTTCTGTCATCCATTAGTGAGGGGAACTCCAGGATTAGTTTGGTTCCCTCTTTTCATCACATCTTAGTGTTTTCAAGGAAAACTGTACAACTTCTGTATAATTTGTACATTGATCTTCATTTAATTAAAGGTGTCTGCCTTTTCAACATGGGAGAAAGAGCTGCACAAGATCGTTTTTGATCCTCGTTACTTGCTGCTCAACCCAAAAGAAAGGAAACAGGTAAAAAAGTTAAATTCACTTCCCATCCAGACACAGCTACAAGGTTTATCTGAATCCTCGGTCTTTGTTTCTGCAAACCTTTCAGACTAATTATTGCTGTAAGGGATTTTTGTCATGATTAGGGTTTGCCTGGAAATGGAAGAAACCAGCAAGGGAAAGTGTTGATAGTTGCTTTATTTGCTGTGGTTGGAAGGTCTCATATTTTGACACAGTGGAAGTTGTATGTCTGCAGAGCTCTGCTGAAACCTGAATGAAATAGTGAGAGTCATCAGTATCTTGTCAAAGTATTGGCATAATAAGTAATCTAGCTATTTTCCTCTAAAAAAAGTGTTTGGGGGGAATCTAAAGTGCATTTTTATTGTTCAGCAAGTTCTCACTTCAGCAGCCTTTCTTCAGGTGAGTGTAGGGAAATGGAAAGCTTCAAGAACATGGGAAGTGTCTGGAACATGGGACCCAGGAAAATGTTAACTGGAATGTGTAAGGAACTTCTTCTCAGGTCTCAGATGGTGTGTTAGGTACAGCACCCTGCATGTGCAGCAGCTTGGATCAATTCCATATTGAAATGCAAAGTGTCTCTAAGATTTCTGCCTCCTCTGTGTTGATTCTGTGGTGAGAGGAAAGGAAACGAGAGAAGGAAAGGAGTGGGATTTTTCCTCCCTTATCCCTAGAGCTTCTGTGTGTCACTTGTGTGTTTGCTGTGGGTGACTGGTGTTTCTGTAGGTGTTTGATCAGTATGTGAAAACCCGAGCAGAGGAAGAGCGCAAGGAGAAGAAAAATAAAATAATGCAGGCCAAGGAGGATTTCAAGAAAATGATGGAAGAAGCAAAGATTAATCCAAGGTAGGAGTTTCTTTGTGGTTCATGTGCATAAGCTCTACTAGGATGCAGCATGTTGGGTGCTTTTGGGTTGATTAATCTTTTCAAAATGGGCAAAGAGAAGAAAAATCATGAGATATTGTTGAAATCTTCCTTTGTTTGCTTGTATTCACCTAATCCATAAAAAACAGAACTTGTGATTTACAATTTCAAGTTGAAGAAATCCCCAGAATGCTCCCTGGATTGTGAGAACGGCCTCGGATCCACCACAAGTTTCTTTAATAACCCTGTTTCTTCTTAATAAGTCTTTGAGAAGTGCTAGGGAGGTTTCTTGGGTTTGGAGGGGGCTGAAGGGATGTTTTTCTTGTTACAAACTATGTCAGTGATGATATGCTAAAATCTTCTGGTTGCTTTAATAGAGCCCTGATTACACCCCCCTCCCATTCAGACCACTGGCAGCAGTGAGAGCGAGGGGATGACAGTGAATGTACATTCAAGATTTCACTGCTGCATTATTTGTTTCACAGCTTCCGCACATAGAGGTCATGAGATTCATGCTTATGTCACCAGATAAGCTCCAAACCGTCCTCTTTCAGCATCTCTTGGCTCATCTGGCATTAATTCTTTCCCAGTGAAATAACAGCTCATTTGTTTCACTTCAGCTCAGTTTTTTTTCAGTGACTCATTTTGGAAGTTTGGTGACGGTGCTGTGGTAACTTTTAAATTGCTTCAGAGCTGACTAATACCTCAGTGGTAGGTTGGAAGGCTGGAGGCATGGAAATGCCTTAAGAAACAGTTATGTTAGCTTTAATATCCTCAGCTTTCAGCATATCTTCAGTATGTCGTGTTGGGACCGATTCTTTACCTGATTATGGGCTGGGGTGGGAAAGAGAATTCCAGCTGAAATACTGTCTTGTTTAATCTTATCCTTTGTCTTCTGGTTTCAGTGTTTGTCTAAAGATATTGCTGTACTTCTGTGAGTGCCAGACGGGTTTTTTATCATCTATCTCAGTCCAACATGCTCAAGAGTTTGTGTTCCACTTCACTTGAGCAGCTCTTGTTCTTCAATCTAGCTGTACATTCACTTTCTAATCCTTTTGAATAAGCTACCAAATTCTCTTCTTGTTTCAATTTACCCTACAGCAACAGTAGGCTGGATTTTCCAAGTCTAATTATTTCCATGCTGTGATGGAAACATTCGTATGATTATAAGTGTCTCACGTATTCTTGGGGCCAGATTTGCATCAGAGCTTGGAAAAAGCACAGTAGTGATTTTTTTCCGAGGTAAGTGGCAGTAATGTACCTACTGCACAGGTTGGAATCTGGCCCTGGAGGTGAGAGAACGGTCAGGGAAACGCTGTGGGATGAGGGGTTGAAAGCCCAGTGGTGCTGCCTCTGCCCATAGTGTTTGAAGGGGTGTCAGCCCTGTGTGGTTTTAGCTCAGGCTCTGCAGTGTGCACTGCAGGGGGAAGAGCTGCTGCAGCCAGTGTTCCGTGGGGACTCCTGCCAAAGGCTGGCTTTCTTGGTGAACTCTTAGCATGGTTTGGCTGCAAGTGAATGCACCTGAGATTTTCAGTTTCACAGCTGTGAAATACCTGGACAGACTGGTGGCTGAACTGCTAACCCACAGAAAAGAAGAGTTTTGTAGACAACTGAGATTTTTTTCGTTTCTTCTCCTTGGTTGCACTGTAGTCTCTCTCTACACCTGCCCCTTCTGCAGGTGGCTGTATCTGAACAAACCAACCCACCCTTGTAAGTCTCTGACAACCCTCTTGTGTGAGTGCTGACTCTTTTTATGGAGTTCATTGGTCGAGCAGCTCTGTAGTGAGACCATAGGATTTGCCTTTTGGGATTTTGTCAGTTGTGCTCTGGCATGTATTGCAGCAGAGGAAATAACTCCCTGCTGAACCTGCCTCGCAGCCCAGACAGCTCTGCCAAATGAGTTCACTTGCCATTTTGTTGCAGAACTACTTTTAGTGAATTTGCAGCCAAGCATGCTAAAGACTCGAGGTTCAAGGCAATTGAAAAGATGAAAGATCGAGAGGCCTTGTTTAATGAGTTTATCACAGCGGCAAGAAAGAAGGAGAAGGAAGACTCGAAGACCAGGGGAGAGAAGGTAAGGGGACTCTTGAGTTCCAGCAGTGCGAGTGGTGTGAGTGAGACGGGACAGAGCCAGTGCTTGGCTTCCCTGAGCCTTCCCCAAACACGGGCCTGCACTTTCCTAGAGCTGCTACAGGCCAACACTTCAGCAGTGTCCCCCTTGGTCTTCCTGAACAATTGCAAGTTTGCAGTATACTGACTTCTAGAATATTTAGAACTGAATTGTGTTTACCTGTGAAGCTGAGTTTGCTTAAACAACACTGGTTTCTTTAATTCACCCAAGCAGTAACATTATCTTCTTAACTGAAGTAATGCTTGATTTTTATTTTTTATTAAGTTCTTTTATCCTGATGCATGAAAAGGCAAAGGAGTCTTACCCTGTTTGGCTGGAACCCCAAAGCTGGTCATTACCTCTCTGTTCCCTCACTGGGGGCAGGCAGGACTTGCAATTCCCTGAGGATAGTCTCTTCAAGTTTCAAACAGTTCCCTTTCCACCTCAAAGCAGGCACTTAGGAAGGGACTTTTTAACCTTTGAATAAGTAGATCTTATGTGTAAACTGCTGCTTATTAGATGTAAAGGTCAGCTTTCAGAGATTAATGAGCTCCCAGTGTCACGTGCCTCCGCTGCCAGTGGTGGGGAGCAGCTCTCCCCCGTGGGGATGGGACTTCAGACGGGGTCACCAAAACCTGGGGCCACTTACGGCCACGTCCCTGTGTGTGTGCGAGTGGACAAGGTCACCTCTGAAGGCCAATCATTTTGGGCATGTGGAAGTCTGCTGTTTTCATTTCATAGTGTGAAGTTACTGCAGGTTTCCCTACCTGGAATGCTTGCAGGAGAGAGAAATGCTGGGGGACAGGTCAGATTTGGGGACAGTTTCATTCTTTGAGAACTTTGTGTATTTTTGAAATCTGGGTGATCTGATATAGTTTGATTCTGTACTTGATTTTCTCAAACATTGCCTTATTGCTACAGTTTTCCATAAATGATTGTGCTTTCAGAGGGGAACTGATTTAGTTCAAAACTAGATTTTACATACTGCAGTTTGAGTGTGAATATGGAATTTTAAAGCATTTTTGCAGCTTAATAGTGCAGTTGAAGACTTTAAAGAATGAATACTAGTTTTGTTGTTGCATGATTGTTCTAAAGTTGAAAAGTTAAAAGAAGAGATTGTATTTGTTTGCTTTAAATAATGTTTTTTTTTTCTCCAAAAGCCTTTTGTAACCATTTTATGTATTCTGTTTTATAACAAGTGGATAGACTTTACAGTTATGTGCTGTGCGGCCTGTCAATCAGTTCAGTCTGACAGCTGTCAATCACTGACACGCAAATATTATGGGATTCCCTAGTGAGGAAAGCATTGGTATCTCTGTGTGGTGACTTTAGCCTCCCGCAGTTCCGGTACTTTACATTTTTTTAGTTTTTTTCCTTGTGAAGTGATGAGACTTGTACCTGCAATGTGTTAACTGCCAAAAAAAAAGACTTCTAAATACACCTGAAATGTTTTCAGCCTTATTTTCCTTTGATTTTGAAAGTGCTTAAAACATAAAAGAAAATTTAAGGCATTTAACCTGAAGCTTTCTCAGTCTGTCCAAAATCTTTACTTAGGGAGAATCAACTTTACAGAAATCTTTAACGTAAGGGTTTTAGATTATATCTATAATGTTTGATTTTGCCTTACGGGGTGATGGCTTACGGGATGGGGATGGAGCAGCCAGCTTTCCAATGGCTAGTTTTATTCCTGTGCCTGATTTCAGTGAGTCATTCCATTTTCAGTGAGTAAATTCCATGCCATCCCATGCTTCTCAGATGGCAGCGAGGAGTGGCGGGGGGTTAAGGATATCAGGATGCCCAAGCTGCTCTTTCTGCCGTGTCCCTGGGATGAGCTGTGGGAGCTGTCCCGGGTGGCACAGCCTGGCTGGCTCTTGGGCTGCAGGCACCCTGCACCCCGTGCTGCTGGCTGTCCCCAGCCCACGGTATGGTGACACTCCTTTGGTCCCTGTGTGCAGAACACGGAACTCACCATCCACAGCTGGCATCTGAAAATGTTATTCTGTAGTGAGAGGCTTCAGACTCAATTATTGGAGACATTTCCATCTTTTTTTTAAAATCTAAAATGAGCTGGCAGAGCCTGTGCTGTGTACTGGGCACCCGAGTGAAAACTGCTGCAGTGCCATTGTTTTTCCTGGGAGGGAATTGGCTGTGCCCTCCTCTCTCCTGCCAGTCGGGGCTGGCAGGGCTGCAGCTGGTCCCCCTGGCAGCTGCACAGCTGGGCAGAGCTGCAGAGGGATTCAGGGAGGGAGGGCTCTGTTGGCAGCCCCACAGCTGGGCACGGGTGCCCCTGGCAGCTCCCGCAGGAGCATCTTCCTGAGCCCGTGGTGGTGGCCTCAGGTGAAGCTTTGTGTGGCAGCTGGTGCCACGGTGCTCCTGGCAGTGTGGCACCTCATCCTCTGCAATGCACACTCAGGTGATTTGTGCAAGAGCTTGGGGATACCCTTACCTTAGAGACTTCTGTAGTAACAGCTGGGAACTGTTTGGTTTCGAACAAATATTTCAAATGCCATGGCTTAGAAAGCTTCATATTTTGAAACTGCATGCATGTTTTATGATGTTTTGAAACAACATTCTTAATTTTTGAATGAATAAACAGTTTGCTTAGCATTTTGTTGAGCTCCTTTAAGATAAAGCAGTAGTGCTGTAGCTGTAGCACAACGTCCCACTGGCACTAAGGGGCTGGTTTCTGATCTCTGCTCTACTGTCTTAGTCTCCTTTGGTATGGTAAAGAAAGCCTATAGAGCCTTTTATGTTTATATGTTAATATTTTGAAGAACTAGAAGTATTGGTGGGCAAGGTTACAGAATGTTGGTGCTGATCTTCATTCCGTTCTTGCATTCTGTAACTAAGCACGTTTTAGAGGAAAAGGATTGCCAGGTCTCTGGCAAGCTGGAGCCTGCTCTGTCCATCTGCTCCCTTCCCTCAGGAGCCTCAGTGTTCTGCAGCTAAACTGCTTCTCCTGGTTTCCCTTTTTTAAGGGATGGGAGGGGAGATAAGTACCAGTAACAGCAGTCCTCCTCCTGGATCTTGGGTTTTCAATCTATGTGCCACAAAGCAGTGTTGAGTGGGTGCCTGGCAGGGTGTGGGGTGCTGTGGAGGCAGAACCCTTGGCCCTGGCCCCAGCGAGAGAGGCAGCCCAGCCCCTCGCCTCTGCCTCGGGAGGGGGAGGCTGAAAGGCCAGCCCGCCTGCCAGGAATGCATGGTGACCTAAGAGCTAAGGTGCAGCAGGACCTGGGAGATCATCTTCCCCAGAAATCAGGCTGTCTAATAAAGGCACAGTAGGTGCCCTTCCCACTGCTGGTTCTGGGACTTTGGATGAAAACATGTTGCTAGTTGTGTTGAAATGAAATGCTGTGACCAATCCTCTGCCAGCCCTTGCAATGGCTGTTGCTACAGGCAGAAACATGACATGCCATTTCCAACTGACTGAGTAGACTAAAACATTTTCTTTCAACTTTTATGTAAATGTGCATGTCCATCCTAAATATAATTTACTTAATTACCATATGTGGATAATTCTTTATTGGTTAGATCCATCTTAGGACATCAGTCTTTGCTGGCAGATCCAAGCATTTACCTCTGCTAATTGTACACCTGAAGGATGAATCCATAAGCACCTGATTCCTCTAGAACCTTGTTTCGAGCTGCATGGCTTCTGGAGTACCGATAGGCAAAATGCTATCATGCAGCATCAGTAACTTGTTAATTTGACCTAGATAAAAGCTAAAAACAAGCTTAAATTGGAGTAAAATAATAAAGAGTGTATTGGTGGATCATTCTTTATAGAGTTCATCTTAGATGTAGCAGATGGCCTAAATGTATCTGCTTTGGCAAATTGTCTCAAGGGACAGTGAATTTGGGCTGCAGTTATGACTAAATTCAGAGTTTTGGTGATTGCTTTAAATTGCAATGGTATGTAATGTTAATGTGATCCCTCTGATGAAGGTAAGTTGACTCCTTTTGTCATAAGAGCAAGCTGTGGAATATTGAAGTGTCCTTCTCAAGTGTTGTCTTTCTGTTTCTGTCTGTATAACAGATCAAAATGGACTTCTTTGAGCTGCTGGCAAACCACCACCTGGATAGTCAGTCTCGCTGGAGCAAAGTGAAGGACAAAGTGGAGACTGACCCACGGTACAAGGCGGTGGACAGCTCCTCACAGAGGGAGGACCTGTTCAAGCAGTACATCGAGAAAATAGCCAAGGTGGGCAGGGAGGCTGGCAGCGTGGCTGCGGGAGTGCTGTGGGCAGGCTGATCTGTGCTGAAGAGAACTCCATACCAGAGTTACTGTAGGAGTAGCCCAGAATAGCAGCTTGGAACTTACAAGTTCTGTCCTTGGTGGGATGTTTGTGGGATCTGTGTGCATGCACACACGCGATATCTGGGAGAACTTGTGCCTCAAAGACTCCTGTGAAATCACTGGTGGTAAAAATGGCTGTAAAACTGCAGCTGATACAGACACCACGTTGATTACTTCCTCCTGGGATGGGCTGCGTTTCCTTTGCTGTGATTTTCCCTGTCAGCTGAGCTTCCTTCAGGGATGTGTGTTCATACCCAGTTCCTTCAATGCTGCTCCTTTCTTAATCCAATATTCCTGCCTTTCTCTTCCCAGCAGTTAATGGTAGAGAGTGTAAAACTGGGCCAACAAACAGTGATCCCCTTGGCCTCCCTTATTCAGAGTCTGTCGCTGCACACAGCTCCTGGGAATAGATGATCTGTGACCAAATTTGTCTGTCCCCCGTGTAAACCCTGTAATGCTTCAGCATGGCTCTTGAAGCAACACTTTGTAATCCATGGAGCCCAAATCCCTTGGAAGTCTTTTGTTCTGCGCTGCCTTTAGTTTGACAGCCCTTTAGCTCTCTTTCTAATGAGAAGAGCTGCTTTCAGTGAGAAAAGCCTGTGCTCTCCTTCCAGAATTTGGACTCAGAGAAGGAGAAGGAGCTGGAGCGGCAGGCGCGCATCGAGGCGAGCCTGCGGGAGCGCGAGCGGGAGGTGCAGAAGGCGCGCTCGGAGCAGACCAAGGAGATCGACCGCGAGCGGGAGCAGCACAAGCGGGAGGAGGCCATCCAGAACTTCAAAGCGCTGCTGTCCGACATGGTGAGCGCTGGCGGGCGCCCCAGGGCGGGCTGGAGCTGCTGCGTGCTCCCCGTCAAAGCCTTTTGCCACTTGGACTTCAGCCCCAAAGAGCTGCAGTCCCATGAGAGTTTTGCCTTGGCTGGAACAGAAGGCTGTGCATTTAGGGTTCTCATGCACAGGGTGCTCTCCGGGCTGGGAACAGGGCTCTGGAAACACTGCAGAGCTCCTGGTGTCTCTGGAAATAATGATCTTTGAGGCTGCCTTTCCAAGCAGTCTGGTGCACACAGAGTGTTACACACAGAGCAGGAAGGAAAGGAGGGTGCTTGGATTTTCTGGTTTGGAGAATGCTCAGCCGGGTCAGTGGGACATCTGAATCTGCTCCAAACCAATGCAGAGGGATTCCTTCTGCCGCTGCCTGTTCAGTGTTTGTGGGGAGCCTGCTACAGCCTCTTCTTAAAAGCTGAGAGTTTCTCCTTTATTTTAACCGTAACTTCAAACGAGATGAAAAAATAAGCATGTAATAATTATCAGTGAACTGTGGAAAAGCTGGTTTAAAAACGAATCCTCTTTGGCTCAGGTGCGTTCCTCAGACGTGTCCTGGTCTGACACCAGGAGGACTCTGCGCAAAGATCACCGCTGGGAGTCGGGGTCCCTGCTCGAGAGGGAGGAGAAGGAGAAGCTCTTTAATGAGCACATTGAGGCACTTACCAAAAAGAAGAGGGAACATTTCAGGCAACTTCTGGATGAAACTTCAGCGGTGAGAGCTGTTCAAATTGACAGTCTTTGCAGCCCACTGGGATTTCTCTTTTTTCCTGTCCCACAGTCTGGTTTGGTTTTATTTCCAGGGCCTTTTTGCTTCATCGCTCTCTTTTCTCCTTCATAACAAAATGTGTGCCTTATGCTTCCTTACCTGTTTATCTGGAGTTTTACTTTGATGGAACATACAGTTAATTTGCATATAAACTTCGAATCAGTGATATTTTCATCTTCTTTTTATTTCTTCAGTACTGAGTTCTTTGATACTCTTCTCTGTCTGGCTTCTTCAGATATGCAGGGTGTTTGCCTTAATGGCCATCAGTGTGGTCTTCCCCAGTTCACCTGTTCTGATGTTCTCCTGCTGATCCTGAACTTTTCCTCTGCCCATGCTGTAGAATGCATCCCTGATTCTGTGCATTGGGGCTTTAGTGAGGTTTCCTCTTTTTTAGCTCTGTGCCAGCTTCAGGCAGCTTTCATTTAACCTGGAGGTTTGAACCTGGTTCTTAATTCATTAGTTATTTTAGTTTAGAGGCAAATTTTCTGCAGGTAACTTTTAACACATTATACATAATTGTACTAGAAAAAGACTTTGGAAAGTAAATGATATTTGGAGGACCTTGATCCGAAAATGCCATCTCAAAATATGAAAGAAGACTCGCTATGTAAAATCAACTCATTTTAAAAATACAACTGTAATAGTGTAAGTAATGGGAACCAACACTTAACAGCAAGTTCATCAGTGGACTTGGGATATATTTAAAGGCTTCAGAGGTTAGTAGTGTTTGCCTTCCTCATTCTTGGAGTCTAATTTACTTTTAATTTAACTATTTTTGCTTCTTTTGAAAGATAACCTTAACATCAACGTGGAAAGAAGTGAAAAAAATCATTAAGGAAGATCCAAGGTGCATTAAGTTCTCTTCGAGCGACAGGGTGAGTGGTTTGCGTCGCTCTTGCCAGCTTCCAGTCTGGTGCAGGGTACAAAGAAGTGACTTGGTGGCTGCTGCAGTGGGTTCAGCTCTGTGGGCACACAGGTGTTAGTAGTTAAATATGATTTTTAAAAAATTTAAAATGTAGAAGGTAAGGAAAAGTACAATTAAGATGTAATTACTGCTGGTGTTCAGTGTGTTCAGTTGCAGGAAATACTGGAGCTGCACGCAGTGATCGTGTTTGTCTCTGGTCTTTCAGAAAAAGCAGAGGGAGTTTGAGGAGTACATCCGAGACAAATACATCACTGCCAAAGCCGACTTCCGGACGCTGCTCAAAGAGACCAAATTCATCACTTACAGGTGGGGACTGCCATGCTCGTGCAGCACGTGGCTTTTATGCTGCTCTGCCATCCAAACAGCAGCAAGCTGATGTCCGTTACTGAAATCTTTAATGGTGCTTAATTAACACAGCGCAAGTGTAGGCAGGGAGCCTGTGTTTTCTGTGCCCAGAGCACTGTTACGTGCCCAGTCCCGAGCTGATGTGGCATCCTCCTTGCTCAGAAGATGGCCCAGTCCCTGCACCCTTCCCTGGCTGGCCTGTCCCTGGGCTCCCTGTGCTCCCTTAGGCTGGGGCAGCTTCCCGGGGCTCCCACGCTGCAGCGGTGTTCTCACACTTGCTTCCAGATCCAAAAAGCTGATCCAGGAGTCCGACCAGCACCTGAAGGACGTGGAGAAGATCCTGCAGAACGACAAGCGGTACCTGGTGCTGGACTGCGTGCCCGAGGAGCGGCGCAAGCTCATCGTGTCCTACGTGGATGACCTGGACCGGCGCGGGCCGCCCCCGCCGCCCACCGCCTCCGAGCCCACGCGGAGAACAACCAAATAGCCACGGGATGCTCCTGACCCGAGGGAGTCCAGAGATCCTAACGCTTGCATGAGCCATCCGTCAGGTTACACACATCCATTGCCGTGAATATATTCAAACATCTGAGGAGCAGAGGCAGGAGCAGTATTAGTGAACGTAAAATGATCTCTGGGGGGAAAACAACAACAACAGAAACTCACATTAAAGGTATTTATGAGTTAATTGGAGTACGAGTGACAAATCCCAAGGTGTGGGCTGTCTGGTGGCTGTGGGTCTCAGGGTGGGAGTGTGAGGTGCCTGGGGCTTTCCTCTCAGCAGTGTCCTGCGTGTGAGCCCCAGGGTGATGGTGTTGTGGTTTGAGCGTGTCCTGCGTGAGTGCCACCAGCTGCCTCCTGGTGCCCGCAGTGCGGGCAGGAGGAGGTGACACGCCTGCACTTCTGATCCCTGACAGCCCCCTCTGGGAACACCAGTCCCAGTTCTCCGCTTCCACCCTGGGGAATGGAACTACATCTGTTAGAGCCAGGGTTAGAGCTGAGTGGAGAACAGGGACTTGGAGACCAAACCAGGTTTATTCACAGGCTGCTCTGCTCCTGCCCCCAGCCATCGATTTGCAGCAGTCAGGTTGCTCTGCCCAAGTGAAGTTCTGTCTAATGAGATTTGCTCGAAGCTGGAAATCCCAGAGGTGACCGAGCAGGCCAGGACGGTTGTACAAACACATTTTTATTTACGATAAAGTGATCTTTACATACTTCTGGATTAGACTGTGCATACCCCCTCTGGGCAATTCTTGTAAACTATACTCCTGTTTTGAATGTTAAACTTGTGTTTCTAAAGTTTAATTTTGAAATGTTGGGATTGTTCAGTTTATGTATTTGAACTACAATAAACCAACCCTTTTTATATATGGATTGTACAGGCCTAATCCCGATTTCTGTTGGATTTTGTTGGACTTGTGAATTTCTGAGTAAAGCAAATGACTGAAGTGAATCTGCCTGCATTCTTGGCTGTGCTGGGCAGAACAGGGCCTGTGGCACTGAGCACTGCGGGGTCAGCATGTGGGCCAGGGGGGTGAGCAGAATGATTTTCCAGTTTGCCTCTTTTGTCTGTTCCTTAAACATGAGCTGGCAGTGCTCGCAGAGCCAGTTTCTTTCTGCAGGTTGTGTTTACGTGGCTCTTGCTCTTAGAGGAGGGTTGAGGAAGAAGTCCCTTTTTCCCTCATCCTGACAAGTGATTTCTTGTCAGCAGTTGGTGGCGGTGGCCAGGGCCAGGACTTGCAGGCTGAGCAGCAGGAGGGAGGGGTTGTTTGACAAAGATTGGGACAGTCTGGGGAGACTTGTGCCACTGGCAGCGGAATGTGGAGCTCTGCCGTGCTCCTAGTGACGGTGTACACCCTAAAGTCAGGGTGTGTCTCCCTCCCCTCTTGGTGTCTGCCCCTTCCATTGGTGTGAGGGTACCAAAGCCATCTGAAAACCCATCTGTGAGGACACCCAGCCCATCTGTAACTGGTGCCAGTCACAGCCTTGGCTGGGTCTGGAGTGGAGTAATGAGGGTTGTGCCTGACTAACACCAGAAGCATGAGAGCCTGTGGAACACGTAGCTCCCACCCGGCAGGTAAAATCACAATGGCCAGGGAGGCTTGCAGGGCTGGGGGAGCCCTGCCTGGGCTGCAGGACAGTCTCCCTGTATGACAGCCAGCTCAGCTCAGTCCAGGGCTCAGCTGCCAGGACAGAGCCCCCTGCCTGCCCAGCACAGGTGGGCACAGGGGCACCCCACTGCCCTCCCCACATGGGATGTGGCCCGTCTGCCCCTGCCAGCCAGCACGGTGCCCTCGTGAGTGGCCGTGGTCGTGTCTGGGACACGGGTGGTGCCCAGGGCTGTGCTGGGAGCCGTGTCCCTGTGCCCACTCCCTGGCTCTGCCAGTAACTGATTTCCTGTTGCTCAGCAGAGCCCAGGGGGAAGCCGTGTGTTTGTTATGGCTGGTTTAGAAGATCATGAACTTGTTCATTAAATAAGATGGCTATTAATTTTAATTGATCTGGTTTATGGAGACCAGATGTTCATAAAAATTTATTTATTTATTTGCTTATTCTGTGGATAAAACAATCATGCCCATATGCAGGGCTCCTGGCTGGGGGTGCTGCTGGTGGACCATGGAGCTGCTCCCCCCTGGCAGCCCCCTAGGCAGTCCCCAGTTTCCCCAGAGGTAGGGTGACAGCCCGTGGAATCCAGAGAGAAAGTTGGATTTAAGGGATGCTGACATCTTCCCTAGCACCATTCCTGTGGCATCCTGGAGGTCCCCTGGCTGGCCCTGCCCTCTGTGGCCAAGCACTCACAGCAGGGCAGAGGTTAAATCCAAGCAAGCTTAAGAAAGGGAAAGAAAATCTGCTTTTGAAAAAAGCTGAACTAAATTCTGCCTTGTGGAGCAGCCAGATCCAACAACCCAGAATGTGCTGCACACGATGGAGCAGAGCCAGGGCTGGGTTCCTCCTGTGTCAGTGGATTAAGGTCCTGCAGCTACTGTAAAGGTAAATGAGTGTCTGAGGAACACCTCCCTGCCTGCACAGTGCGTGCCCTGCAGCTGCTAATTGAGGGCTGCTGTTTGAGCTCATCACCAGGAGCAGCCCAGAATCAGGGGCTGGGCAGGGGCTGGCAGCTCCTGCAGGGCTGTTCCCGGTACCGAGGTTCCCGTGCAGTGGGCTCCTGCAAGTGCTCCCGCTCCACGTTACACAGTGCCCCCCTGTCCCGCACCCTCAGGGGCACCCAGAGTCCCCGGGGGCTCGGGGACCCTCTGGTGTCCCCTCAGCACAGCCCTGGCCCCTGAGCCCCGGAGCCCTGCAGAGCCCCGCGGCGCGAGCAACAGGCACGGACTCCACACACGTTTGGGACAACTTTACTTCTGACACCGCGGGCTTTCCTTACAGAACCAAAAAGGAGCATTTTCTTATAAAATGGTGCATTTACGCTTGCTATTTTATTTTACCATTTCATTTTAAAAAAAAGTTACTCCTGAAAGCCATCCCTTGGAGTAAATCCATAAGCCAGTGCACTTTGTTCTTCCCTTGGAATGGCTCCTCTGAAAGTGGCGTCTGGGGGGCCCCTGCCTCCAGCCAGCTCCTGGTTTTGGTGCAGTCTGTGAGCTCGGTGGGTGTGCAGCAGTTCCTTTCCCTGTCGGGGCATGCCGTGGTGCCCGTGGAGAGGCTGTCCCGGGGGACACCTGGCCTTGGTGACCCGTGTCCCATCCCTGAGGCCTTGGCTGCTGGGGTGCCAGGTGTCCCCTCAGGAGGGATGGCAGCAGGGTCACCCTCGTGGAGCCGCTGCCCAAGTGACGGCGTTGAATTTTCTAATTGACTTCGTTTGCTTCTTGCTGCAGGAGCAGTTTTCAGATTTACAGAAAATCCAGTCAATCTCTTTTTATTGAACAGTTGCTCGAGTAAAGAGGGACCTGACCGATCTGTAGAGTAGAAAGAGGCAGCCTCGCCATGCAAAGAGAAAGAGTTACTGGTTTTATTATTATCATCATTGTTATTATAATGTAGGACTGCAGACAGCCTCTCTCTGACACAGTCAGGGGCTAACAGCAATATACACTTGGATTTTTTTTTAGGTCATAAATTAGCGACTTATACTTTATCTTAAAAAAATTGAATAAATAAATAAATTAATTAAAAAAGAGAGAAAGAGAGAGAGAAAGAGAGAGAGACAGTCACGACATGCAAGAGCTCACAACAGAATGAGAAAAATGACCAAAGCAAAGCCCAGAACTGCAGCAGAGCCCAGGGTTGGTTTGGTTTGCGATCAATGCAGGTCGGAAGCATCATTTATAAAGGTATTTCATATACCAAAGAAGGCACCACAGTATCTACAAAGCCAAATCCTCAGGAGGGTTCTGGGGCTGGGGGGGCAACCTGGCTGGAGCAGACACATCTGGAGATGCAGCACACACCCCCTGCCCCTTAAGCTTGTCCATTGCAAAACTGAACTCTTCCATTTTACGTTTGGTTTTGCTGTCTTTGTTGGTAAAACACAAAATAATTGTAATAAAAAGACAAATGTGGGAAATGGCAAAGGGAGGCAACATTCCAATCTTCCACACAACAAGTGGAATATTTCTGGGATCAGGTTTAAAGCAATTGGAGTGGGACCACTGCCACCAGAGCTGGCCAGAGCCCACGGTGTGTCACCCCATCAATCCCTGTCCCAGCTGACAGCCCCCTCCACATCCCCTCCTCAGCCAGAGGGCTGCTGCCACCCCAGCACTGCCTGGGGACATGGGACAGCCAGGCCTGACATCCTCACACTGCCCTGTAAGAAGTCTCAGCTCTCCCTGTGTAAATCTGGTGCCTGGGGGGTGCCCCCCGTGGCCCCTGGGCCGGAGTGCCCCAGCGCTCCTCTGCACAACCGCATCTGCAGAGCAGGAACTGAACAAAGAACAGGAAAGGAAAGGAAAACAAAGAAAGAAAGGAAAGAAAGGGAAGAAAGGAAGAAAGGAAGAAAGGAAGAAAGGAAGAAAGGAAGAAAGGAAGAAAGGAAGAAAGGAAGAAAGGAAGAAAGGAAGAAAGGAAGAAAGAAAGAAAGAAAGAAAGAAAGAAAGAAAGAAAGAAAGAAAGAAAGAAAGAAAGAAAGAAAGAAAGAAAGAAAGAAAGAAAAGGAACAGTTGAAACCTTGTGTTTACTGGTATCAGTACATGAGACTCCTAAAGAAGACCTGGTCCTCCTAGTTAACCTTGTCCTGGAATATGTACAGGTTGTTCGTGGCTGCCACAGCGATGATGTTCTCGGAGGGGTGCCAAGCTGTGTGCAGGATCTTTTTGCTAAAGTCCAGACTGTCCACACTGATCTCGTCTTTCCTGCGCTTTCCCCCCACGCAGACCTTGCGGGGCTTGAGGATGGCTCGGGGTTTGCTGTTCTCCCGCGACGCCTCCAGCGTCACGTCGCGCTTGGTGTTACGGTCGAACATGCGGAAGAAGTTGTTGTAGGAGCCGGTCATGATGACACTGCAACGGGGAAGGACAGGTGATTTTCACACCTTCTCAGAGGCAAACTGCTGGTGACCAGAGCAAGACTGAACATTCAGAGGCACAATGAGATTTGGGTAAGCATTGGAATTTTCTGAGGCCCAGCCGTGCTTTGTCAGCTCACTCTGATGGCTCAGACAAAAGCCATGACAGCCCTGCCAGGGGCTCTCACACTTCTGCCACCTAGTTCGGTGTAAGTCACACCCAGATACTCACTATCCCCAGATTCTGGCAATCTGAAGCTAAACCCATCACCACCTTCCTCCAGTGGTGGGTGACAGGCGGGACTGATTCTGTCCAGGAGAGAGTGGGACCCTCAGACATCCCCACCTGGGTACAGACTGCAGGTGCAGGTGATCCCTGCTGCACCTGCCCAGAGCCTGCACCCAGCCAAAGGCCAGGCAAGGGGCTGCCCTCGGGCCAAACCAAAGCCAGCGTGCCGGGGCTGAAGCAGCCACACGTGCTCACCTGTCAGACCCGTTCCAGACGCACTCGAACTTGTCAAAGATGCAGTCGTTCTCGTAGAGCGAGCAGAGCTTGCTCCGCAGGTAGTCGTGGACCTGTGGGTGGAGGGACAGGATGAGCCCCCGCAGGGGCCAGCACAGCCCAGGGACTGGCAGACTCAGCCCGGCTCACAGGGTGTGTCCCACACTCGGCCGAGCCCGGGCACTGCCTGGCATCCTGTGCCCTCCCACAGCCACCTGCAGCCACACTCTGCACTCGGCCTGGGCAGTGCCAGGGACACCCCTGGCAAAGGGGGACAGTGACAGGGCTACTGCTCTGCACGAGGCCTCCCACATGGCTCTCCCAGCTGCCAGCACCCGGGCTTTCTCTCCTCGCCCACCTCCAGCCTGGGGACATGGTGACAACTCACCAGGCCACTTGAGCCCACATTTAACCACTCTGCTTTCCACCATCTACGGGCATAAAGCTCCCACACCACAGGGGCATGCCTGCCCCTCCTGCCAGTGGCCCAGAGTGTGGCTCAGGAAGGACCTCGGTGGGCGCCCCAGGGCTGCATGCACCTGGCTGTGCCACGCTCACCTGGTAGGTCTCAATGGGCCGGTTCTCCATGTTCAGGTCCCACACCTTGACAGTGAGGTAGTCCCGGGTCATGATGTACCTTCCACTGTGGCTGAATTTGACATCAGAGATTGAGGAGATGATCTCAGAAAAAAATGACCGGTTACTTGGGTCTTCGGGCTCTTCAAAAACTGTGCAGGAGGAAAGAACAAGCCCCAGCATTAGCTGAGGCAGGAGCTCCCTGATCTCAGGCCAGGGAACTGCCACCCTGTCCTGGCAGGAAGCTTCTGGGGGAGAGCACCTGCATGATGCTGTACCCAGCACCCACGTGTGCTTAGTTTATCACCCCCCACCAAGTCCTGGAGCTCCTCTATAGTGGGAAAAATGTCTCAAGTGCCCATATGAATGATCTCTACAATGCAGAAAAGGCACTGCCCACAGCAGGACGCAGAGCTGCAGCTTTTCACCACCAGCAGAAACCTGGAGGCCTTTTCCATATAAAAAGTGATAGCAACAAGAAAAAACAAAGATCTCAGGCAGGCAGAAAGCAGCTGAACCCAGGACATGTGTCTGCTGCTCACAGCAGGTCAGTCATGAGGCCCTGGTCTCCCTGTGAGGGCTCTGTCCCTGGGTGCCTCTGGAATGGCAGCAGGAGCATGGCCACAGCCCCTGCTCGGCGCCTGCACTGGCAGCAGCCGGGGCTCTGCTGGCTCTGGGGTCCCAGCACACAGGCAGGGCCATGACTGGGTGCCAGGATGGGCTCCCAGCACACACACAGACACAGAGCAGATGCCAGGATGGGGTCCCAGCACACACACAGACACACAAAGATGCCAGATGGGGGTCCCAGCACACATAGACACAGAGGAGATGCCAGGATGGGGTCCCAGCACACACAGACACAGAGCAGATGCCAGGATGGGGTCCCAGCACACACAGACACACACAGAGGAGATGCCAGGATGGGGTCCCAGCACACACAGACACACAAAGATGCCAGGATGGGATCCCAGCACACACAGACACACAGGAGATGCCAGAATGGGGTCCCAGCACACACACACACAGAGCAGATGCCAGGATGGGGTCCCAGCACACACAGACACACACAGGAGATGCCAGATGGGGCTTCCAGCACACAGCTGGTGCTGCCCAGTCCCTGGGTGCAGCTGTGAACCAAAGCCAGTGGCCGGGCAGGGCAGGGGCTCGGGCCAGCTATTTTTGCTTTGGGCTGAAGGCTTTTGTGTGGCTTTGCTCCTGCTGCAGAAGCAGATCTGGGCTACTGAGCTCATGGAAAGGATTTCTGAGCACTAATTCCCTCTTACACAACAAACCTACTTTCCCTGGCACCGAGCAGGCGCTGCCCTGCCCGCACCAGCTCCTTCTGCGGCTCCCGGGCCCGGGCAGGCCGAGCCCGGAGATGCCCTGAAGGCGAGGGAAGGGCCCTGGGCTCGCAGCCCGGGGCTCGGGGCAGAGGGGAACAGGCGCTGGGGCACCGGGAGGCTGCACCCCCTCCTCCGTCCCGCACGGCCCGGGGGCTGGCTCACACTTGGCGTGGCGGTCGCAGAGCGCCGCGGTGCGCATGTCGCACAGGCGGATGGTGCCCTTGCTGCTGCTGTACACGAAGGTGTTGCAGTGGTGCGGGTGGAACTCGGCCGCCGTGATCACCTCCGTCAGCTCCTCCATGTTGGCCGGCTTGATGTCCACGATGTCTGGCAGGGCCAGTCAAGGATGTCTCTGGGCACCGGGGCTGCCCCCAGCCGCAAACCGCGCGTTCCAGCCCAACACAGGCAACACTGCAGCTTGGAGTGGCACCAGCCCACGCCAGCGGGGGAAGGCCAAGATCCGGCGTGTCTCTGCGAAGCTGGCAGTCCCAGCCCTGGTACCACAGCCTCTGTGGCGCATGAGACCTGACCTGCCCCCACGCCCCACTCAGTAAATGCCTTTTAGTGCAACATTCTGCCATGGTGAGTAACCATACTGAAAACAGCAATGGCAGCAAAGCCCAGTGCACAACAACCAACAGAAAACCCCGATGTAGGACCCTGGGGCCGTGTGAACTCCCTGAGGTTGGTCACAGACTTTGTACTCCTCACTGTCATCCCTGCAAGGAAGCAGGCACCACAGCCCCACTCCCCTGCAGCTGCTAAGAGCTCCCATAGCCACACGCCTGTGACTGCCAAAATCCTCTCCATCTGCCTAAATCATGCCCCAGGGATTTCTCAGCAGGAAACACCATATAAATACCATCAATGATTCGTGCCCTGTTTATTATTTCCAGTGTGTCTGTTACAAGCGTGACTGTCGCAACCTCATTTGTAGAGC
Organism: Motacilla alba alba; assembly: GCF_015832195.1. Classification (NCBI taxonomy): domain Eukaryota; kingdom Metazoa; phylum Chordata; class Aves; order Passeriformes; family Motacillidae; genus Motacilla; species Motacilla alba. The sequence continues at coordinate 17,998,328 of NC_052028.1, forward strand.
AGTGACTGGCAGCCTGTCACCGCTGCAGGGTGCAACGGGACCACACCACTACTGCTTCCACCTTCCCCAAGGCACCTTTACTGCTTCCACCATCCCCACGGCACCACTACTGCTTCCACCTTCCCCAAGGCACCTTTACTGCTTCCACCTTCCCCAAGGCACCTCTACTGCTTCCACCTTCCCCAAGGCACCACCACTGCTTCCACCTTCCCCAAGGCACCTCTACTGCTTCCACCTTCCCCAAGGCACCTCTACTGCTTCCACCTTCCCCAAGGCACCACCACTGCTTCCACCTTCCCCAAGGCACCTCTACTGCTTCCACCTTCCCCAAGGCACCTCTACTGCTTCCACCTTCCCCAAGGCACAACACTGCTTCCACCTTCCCCAAGGCACCTGTCTCCTCCATCACCTGCAGACCACCCCGCCTCTGCCTGCCCCACCAGACCCTGCAGGCAAATTCAGAAATGTGTCACCCACACACCGGGTGACAGCAGCAGGGTGGCAATGCCAGCTGAGCCCTGTGCGTGGAGGGAGCAGCTCCGTGGCAGTGCTGGATGCCTCGTGTGGACACAGCCTGGCATCCCACCAGCGGCACAGCACAGGTGAGAGGGCAGTGCCTTGAGAACAACACACGGGCCGGGGGACCTCCAGTGCTCTGCAGTCAGGTGCACAGCAGGCAGCAGTATTTATAACTCCTGAGCTCCTGCCAGCCTTGCAGAAGGTGAAGCTCCTGCAGCGAGGCACCACAACCGGGTGTGGGGCTGAGGAGCTGCAGCACTGCCCGCTCTGTCCCCGTGCCCAGAGGCATGGGCACAGCCCGGCTGCTTCCCCTGGGGCTGCGCCTCACTGGGACTCAGGGCTGTCCCCAGAGCCACACACACCAAAGGATACTAAAACTTTGATTTGTGATTTCAAAATTCCACAGGTTTATCCTCAGGTCATCCGCTGACATGTAGGTCTCGTAGTCGCTGTTGACGGAGATGGAGTTGATGTGGTAGGTGTGTGCGTTGGCGAACACCCTCCGGGGAGTGGCCTCCACCATCAGGTCCATGGGCCGAAGCACGGGGACCTGCAGGGTGGGGAGAGAGCGTCAGCAGCCAGGGACAGGGTCCAGCCAGCTGCCCCGACCCACGCAGCACCCGGCACGGGGGGATGGCCCCACGGGGCCCCTCTGAGCTCTGGCTGCCAGTGCTTCCATCCACTCACTGCTAACAGGCTCCTCCAGGGAAACCCAATGCCTTCCCACGGGTATGACAGAAGACAAGCAGACCAAAGGCCATCTAATTTTCAGAGAGGCTCCAGGATGGTTACAGCACAGTGGAGCAATGAGAGCCCAGTAAACGAGGCTCTGATCTTGCGGCAGCAACTGTTCCAGATTTGAAACAGAAAAACAACCAAAGAACCTCTTCTGCCTCATTTTGTCACTGTTAGCCAAGATCTGAAATTCCTGGAGCATTCCTGACAGAAATACCTTGCTTGACAGAGCCAGGCCACGTTTTTTCTTTAAACATTTTTGCATTTGTCTCACAGTGAAGTGATGGAGCTAAGAGATGAGAAGGGACAGAGGGGAGGACCAGGAACAGAGCTGTGGGTGCTTGCCTTTAGATAAATCAGCATAACCCACTGGGGAGTGGGGAGATGCAGAGGGGACCACGTGTGTGAGGAGTGGGGCCAGTGATAACTTTGGACTCCGTGCTCTGAAGGCAACTCAATACACAGGAGTGTGCCAGCCCATGCTCCTGCTCGCCAGCGAGGTGTTTCCTCCAGCTGCTCCATCACTGGTATGATGTGTGTGCTCCTGAAGAGATTCCCTTGGCTGCAGAGGTGGGGATGGGAGTGAGGCCAGCTCGAGTGGCACGAGAGCGCTGCTGCTGCCAGCTCAGAGCTGAGCCTAACGTGACGAGCCTGCGCTAATTGCACCCAACTCGGCCAGCGAGGCATCGTTTGCACTGCTGGATCCTGCTCAGCCAGCTGGGGCAGGGGACAGGGACCACGGGGACCACCGGGACCACGGGGACCATGGGGACTGGCTGTCAGTGCACTGGCAGAGCGCGGGGGCTGTGCAAAGGGAAAGGGCTCAGTGACTGCCCTGGGCCTGCCTGGGCATGGGAACAAGCACAGCGAGGGCTTGGGCAGCGGCTCCTGCTCAGCGAGATGACTCAGTGGCCCAGCACAGCTCGCAGTCAGACCCTGGGCTAGTTCCTGTCCCCAGGCTGGGCTGACAGCCCGGCTGGCACCTGCAGCTCCCAGAGCCCCAGCACAATTCCCTGCTCATTCCTACTTCGCAGTCACTCTCAACCAGAGAGCTACAACAAACTCTTAAGCCAAGAACATTCTCCACACGTTACTTCCGAGCCAAGTCCTGGGGAGACTTTTTTTATGTCTGAGACTTGGCCTGCCACCAGGTAAAACCCCACAAGAGGGACAAACCTGGTTATACACGAGTGGTTTGCTAAAGCAGGGATTTTATCTGCTGCAGTGGCAAGAATCTGCACAGAAATATGGAAACCAGCGTGCCCACATGCTGCAAACTCCTGCTTAAGGGGATCAGCAATGAGGATTTAACCCTGAAAGCACTGAAACTTTGGGGCAGGAGCAGTCAGGAGTTTGCTGGGAGCAGACAGTGATCTCATTCCCCACCAGCAGCACAGGGATGCTGCAGCCCAGGGGACCCTGGCTCGGGACAGCCAAGGAGAGCAGCTGCCCAGCCAGGCCCCAGCCACAGTGGAGACACCAACAAACGGGGCAATGTGACAGCAACTGGAACTGGTTCTTGTGGCTTTTTGAAGCAGGCACAGGCCAAGTGAGCTTCTGCCCAACCCACCCAGATCAATCAGCACTGCCACAACAACCCTGAACGGCGGAGACCTCCTTGTGCACCCCTGCTCCAGCTCCAGAGCCCATCTCAGGAAAGGCTCTGGTGACACACACACCCATTATTAAATGGTAATTCAGCTTAACAAAGCACATCAAATACACAGAAAGACTGTGTCAAAGAAAATAAAACACCAATAAATTCAATTACTTTCTGTTTTCAGGAAGAGGGGCAATGCCAGTCACTTTTCATTTAAAACAACTTAAGTCTTAATTTTGATTCCTGCTTTTAGCAGGTACCCCGTGCTGAAGACTCCCTCCAAGCACACATGACCCCTGTGCACCTACAGCAGCACACACACCCCCTCTGGTGAGAGCTGACCGTGGCAGTGCCAGGCCAGCCCAGCAGCAGCGCTGCCCTGCTCCCAGCCCAGCCCCTGCTCCTCAGCAGCACGGCCACAGCTCAGCGTGCTCCACAGGATTTGGCCGAGTGGGATTAGTCAAGCTGAAGCTCGGATTGACCCCAGCCCTGAGTCTCCGAGAAGGAAACTGTAATCCGCTCCCTGGCAAATCAGGGAGCAGAGAAGTGCTCAGGGATAAATCCAGTGAGTTTTCCACCTGCCCCAGCAGCTCAGCTCCTCCAGGCACACTCTCCAGAATTCATTTCCTACCTACATAAGTTCCATTCTGTGGCCGCCCAATGCCACCTCAAGCTTAGCATTTTGCAGACAAAACGAGCATCAAACACTATTTTCACGGCAGAATTCAGAGTGTGAAGTGATAACTTCACACTGCTCAGAATTTTGTCACTCTGACCTGCCCTGTGACATGCAGAAGGGACCTTCCTGCAGGAGGACAAAGCTGCTGCCTCACTGCTCGTCCACGCAGCTGACGGAGCTGCTGTTTCCATCTCTTGTCCCTGCCTTGTCACTGAAATGCTCTGCAGAATGTGTGCAAGGAGAAGAGGCAAATCTCCTTGCTGAGGCAGAAAGGCAGCAGCAGCAGCACAGCCAACCTGCTCCAAGGCATCTCCCATCACAGCCACTCCGGGACTCAGGGGAGTCAGACGCAGTGGGCACAGCACAGCCTCCCCGGGAAACTGCACAGGGGCAGAAACCTGAGTGCTTCCACAAAATGGGAGACACAATCCAGGATTTGTCATGGAACTGAGAGAGTGAGGCAGCAGCTCTTCAGAGAGGGCTCTGTGACAGCCGCAAACACAAGAAACAGGCGCAGAGTAGCCCTGGCCACTGCACCCCCAGCAGCAGCAGCACAGCCTGCAGCAAGCACCCACAGCACTGGGGCAGGGGCGCTTGGGCTCTCACCCCAGACTGCCCTGCCCTGGGAGCGACCCAAGCCAACACATCCTCTCTTTGAAAAGGTTTAAGCCCTGGACATCACCTGTGTTAATTGTCTCCTAGCATGTCCCAAGGCTCAGGTACAGCGAGTGGTACTCGGGAGCACACCAAGGCAGTTACAGGAGGTCAGAAGGCTGCAGCTATTAGACTGGGGGCTATTCAAATCACCAGAGCTCTTCTAATGACAGCAAACACCTCACCACACAGCCTGAGCAGAGTCAAATATTCTTTTTGCACTGTGTGGGTTAGAAATTCCTCAGAGGATGATGCTCATCAAGTGCATTTAAACCATTAAGCCAAATGGATAAGAAATTATGGCAGCAAGGTGCATTAAAACCCTTTTTTCACTTCTCTGTGGTTGAAAATTAAACCATGGATGGATGTGGCTTTAATTTAAAGCATACCCATCACAGGACAATTACACATCAGATTTACACCAAGCTGCAGCAAAACGGTTACAGCTACTGTAAATATCTGCCTGAGTAAAATCATCAAAACATTAGATCCGAGGGGGTTGGTGGAAGACTCCTCAATCTTCCATCCTCAGGGACCACAGGCACTGCACAGCACACAGCAGTGAGCACCACACCGAGCACTTAAAACGTGTTAGAGCTCCCAGTGCCTCCGCCGGCCTCTCCCCAGGGCAGGAAGGGCAGCCTGACCCCAGAGCAGTGGCAGGCACCAAACAGCTCCTCCAGCCACACAGCCCTGAGCTGCTGCCAGGAGTGCACGGGCTCAGAGCAAAGCAGAGGCTGAAACTTTCAAGGCAGTGAGTGGACTCCAACCCTGTTGGGTTCTCTGATATTTCAGTATGACTTTCTACACGGGAGAAAGAAATCCCAGGGCCTTCCCAGCGTGTTTAAACAGAGAAGGAAGCACCACCTGGGATAACACCCTTAACACTGCTGCCTTTCAAATCCTGCCTCCCAGCCTGCCAAGGGCTGACAGCCCCAGCTCTGACAGCCAGGCACTGAGCAAACCTCTGCAATGGGCTGTCAGGTATCACCACGCTAGGCGGGAAATGCTGCCTGAAACATAACAGCAGATACACATCTACATGAAATAAATGCTCTCTTGTTCTGTAAAGAAAAATGCTGCCAGTCACCAGGACCAACCCTGTACAGGGACAAGAACTAACTGCCTGCCCAGGGCTCTCAATGGCTTCATGCACAATGGAACTGGGACCCATAAAGTGAGGTAAGCACAATCATAGTCATCATTTCATATGTGCAAATATAAAATCCACAAGTACTCAAAATGCAAATTCTGACAGGGTGTTAATAAATTACAAGCTGGTCTGGTCTGGTTAAGGTCATGACCAGGAGGAAAACTCATTTGGAGGAAGTACTTCTGCTCCTACAGCAGCAGCAACTACATTTGGGAATGCTCCAAGCTGGGAGAGCTCCTGCTGTGCCTCCTCACTGGGATGGGCCCAGCCTGTGGGGCAGCACAGCACACTGTGGCACTGGGGTGCCAGACCCGGGACACACACGCTGCTGGCAGCACGTCTGCCCAGCACCAGCACAGCCCGGGCATCCCTGGCAGCTCCCTCGTCCCCTGCCACGCCTGTGCTCCGGTCACAGCACGAGGATGCCCTTCGAGACCGACCGAGCGTGGCACGAGGGCACTGCAGCCCAGGGCAGGATGGCACTGCACCCCAGGGCACACAAGTCCCAGGGCACGATGGCATTGCAGCCCCAGGGCACACAGGTCCCAGGGCACACAGGTCCCAGGGCACACAGGTCCCAGGGCAGGATGGCATTGCAGCCCCAGGGCAGGATGGCACTGCAGTTCCAGGGCACACAGGTCCCAGGGCACGATGGCATTGCAGCCCCAGGGCACACAGGTGACACCAGCAGCAATTTTCACCCGAGACCCCGCAGGGAGCGGCTCCTCAGCCCCACGGCGCCCCACACTCACCCGCAGCACGGTGATCATGGAGGGGTCTCGGAGACGGCCATCCTCATCCTTGAGGTTGTATCCCTCCGGCCTCTTGTCCCGCTCGCTGACCTTCCATAGCTTCACAGTCTTATCTGGGGGAGGACAGAGGAGAGCATCAAGGGGGCTGCTCCCTGAGCCGCCCACTGACGGGTGTGCCGAGGCTGGAAAAGCCTCCTGTGCCCCGGTGCCACTGCTGGAAGTGCTGGTAGAGGTAGCCGTGCCCACAGCAGGCTGCTGGAGCAGAGCCCTGCAGAGGAATGAAGCCGTGCAGGGCACACCGGCCCTGGATGTGCCCCTGAGGCGTGACAGGGTGCCAGTGGCTCACCCAGAGCCACGCTGACTGCCCAGCCCAGACCTGTGCAGAGCCAGCACACAGCAGGACCCACCCCGGCAGCTCCCTGTCTCCTCCCAGCATCCCCCCCGTGCCACAGAGGCCCCGCAGGAAGAGCACCAGGAGCACGTGGGGTTATTCTGAATAATGGTGTTTTCTTGGCTCCCTCCCGGCAGGGACTCCATCCATAGTTTATCATCACTTCCACCAGGTTTCATACAAACCCCATCATCCATCTTCATTTTCTCTCTTACACAGCAACTCCAAAGCAGTGCCAATTAATTTTGTTTTTATTAACATGCTCTGTTTGGGGGGGGGGTTCACTATAAAATGTTAGTGTATCAGTAAGAACAAAAAGAAACAGCATAACACAGGAGTATTTCCAAAGTAATTGTTTTGATAACCTGCCTGCATGTGGAACACCACCCAAATGGAAGGGTAATATCCCTGTTAATCAAAAAACTATTTAAAAACTCAATTAACAGAACATTATGCTGTATAATTAATCTTCATTTCATTTCAATGATTCTCCCCCAAATGAGTTTAATAAGTCTTTGAATTTTATTACAATGATCAATAGAGTCAATTCTATAACACAAAGTAAGTTGGTTATGGAATATAATTAGACCCCTCCTTTTCCCCTGAAGTAATTAAGTCACATCCATCTTAAGGTCCCATTCATCCCAAGTAATATTCCTAGATCCTCATGATATTTATCAGAACATAACATGGAACTGCTGAGCCAAACCTGACTGCAAACTGAAACAAAACACCTGCAGTTTTTCTTAAAAAAAAAATAAATCCCAGGATCCTGAGAATAAAAAAACAAAAGTTGTTGTCAGGGCAGAAGCCTCCCTCTCTCCCTCAAAGGGAGGATCTGCGTGAAATACACCTGGGGATTTCACACCTGGGGATTACACCTGCGTGAAATACACCTGGGGATTTCACACCTGGGGATTACACCTGCGTGAAATACACCTGGGGCACAGGGATTGAGCTCTGCCAGGCCATTCCCCCAGACACCTGTGTTCCCTGCAGGGACAGTTCCTCATAACTATTTCCCCGAGTGAACACACAGAGGAGACTGTGCCTGGCGGTGGAGCCAGCCCCGGGCAGCGGGGCCGCGTACCGTTGGTGGAGAGCAGGAAGTACGCCGCGTTCTGCTGCGGCAGCCATCGAATCTTGTTGATCTTCTCCTCGATCTCCAGGCTCTTCAGGTAATCGAACTCTGGCTCGTGGCTCTGGAAGGTGCTGTAGACATTGTACTCTCCCCTGCGGTGGGGCTGGTTCTTGCTCTGCGGGGACAGGGAGCAGCTGGAGGCGCTGGCAGCTGGCTCGGGGCGCTCGGGGCCGGTGACGGCGAGCGCAGGGCTGAGCGCCCGGCACGGCCACGCTGACACCAGGGGAAGGGAGAAAGGGAGGAGAAATCCAGAGGGAATGGAGCGGAAACAGAGAGGGAATGGAGCGGCAATGGAGAGGGAACGGAATGGGAACACAGTGGGAATGGAGAAGAAATGGAGAGGGAATGGAGTGGAAACAGAGGGGGAACGCAGAGGGAACGTAGCAGAAATGGATCCCACCCCACTGTCTGTCCCTGGTGAGCAGCTGGGAGCGAGTGCCAGCTCCTGCCAGGTGCTGAACCCAGCCACAGAAGAGCTGCTGGCAGCAGCTACAAGTACTAGGATGGGCAGCCTTGGCTTGGGTGGTGGGTGAAGCCCCACACGTCCCCCTGAACTCAGTGGATACATTCAGAATGGTGCTGGAGGCCTAAAGTTCAGGAAAAACAGTAGAATAATGAAATGAGAGTAAAAGGAGAAATGAACTAGTGCTGGAAAGGCTGATGAGGTGTCTGCACATGTGATGGTTAACCACTGAGTTCTCTTCACTGTATGTAGAAATAATTTTAAAGTCTTAACTTTGAGAAAAATTTAAAACCATCATCGGACCATGACCTGTCTCATGCCCGGGTCTGATGCATTCCTTCCAGCACAGCTGAGGACAGTCCTGCTGACTCAGAGCAGAGCAGCTAACTGGGACAGCTTTGGAAATGTTGGGGGCCGTCCCAGGTGGCAGGAGCTGGCACAGCTCTCCCAGCCAGGCTGGCAGGGTGCCCGCCAGCACCAGCCCATGCTGAGGGCCGAACACACACTTCTCCAGCAGGCACAACCTCCAGCTTCCAACAAAGCATTTGCTAGCACTTCCTGAGCAAAGTTTTGGAAGGGAAACTTAATTGTTGCATCCATCTACACTTTCCAGAATTTTGATGGCTTGAGGGGTTCTTGGGGTGGTGTCATCTCCAGGGTGGGCACTCGTCACACACGCCGATGTGCTGCCTGACCCCTGTTACACCTGGAGCAGAGGAATGCAGGCAATGTGATCTTTGGAAGGTGTTTGGCAGGAGGAAATCTGGCCCCGCGGATGTTAATAGCTGTTTCTCAGTTTGTAGTACACCAGGAGAGCCCTGAGCTTAGGAGTGACACAGGCGGATTAGGGAGCAGCAGGACACTTCACTTAAAAGGATAAAATGGGCATTTTGCATTCACTGGCACTTACCTCCTGCTCACGCTGAAATATCACAACCCGGCCCCCCTTGTCCCCTGTTGCCAGTAACTCTCCAGTGTGGTTGAACTCAACTGTGGAGATGATGTCAGCTGGTAAAGAGAAGACAAAGACAATTTCAGTAACTGCAGCCTGACTTCCACAGGCATCCAGGAAGCACCATGCCCTGTACAGCGACATGCCCCATCGTACCCTGTGGCATCTCCATAAATCCCTGTTTTTCTATCATCTTAACCACTAAACGGGCTCGGCATTATGCTGTCATGGCCCCCTGCCCTGGCCTGTGCCCCAGCCCCAGCCCCAGGGGGATTTGCAGGGACTGTGCCCGTGTTCCTGCAGCCTGAGGGCTGCTCTCAGCAGCAGGGCCCAGGGCTGGGCAGTACAGCACGGCACAGCACGGCACAGCATGGCACAGGACAGCACAGGACAGCATGGCACGGCACAGCATGGCACGGCATGGCACAGGACAGCACAGGACAGCACGGCACAGCACGGCACAGCATGGCACGGCACAGCATGGCACGGCACAGCATGGCACAGCATGGCACAGCATGGCACAGGACAGCATGGCACAGCACGGCATGGCACGGCACAGCATGGCACAGCATGGCACAGCACGGCACAGCACGGCACGGCATGGCACAGGACAGCACAGGACAGCATGGCACAGCACGGCACAGCATGGCACAGGACAACATGGCACAGCACGGCACAGGACAGCACAGGAAAGCATGGCACAGCATGGCACAGCACGGCACAGCACGGCACAGCATGGCACAGGACAGCACAGGAAAGCATGGCACAGCATGGCACAGCACGGCACAGGACAGCACAGGACAGCATGGCACAGCACGGCACAGCACGGCACAGGACAGCATGGCACGGCACAGCATGCTCCCCTCATGCCTTGGGGAGTTGCCCACACCTTTTGGGGTGACACAATCAATTCCTGGGACCTGGGGGGGCCTGGTGCCAGTGGTGCCCCCAGCATGTCAGCACCTGGCTGCTGGGCAGAGCTTGCTGCCTCCTGGCCCTTGTGCCACCCTCTGCCTGGGGGGTGGCTTGCTGTCACCCTCAGAGGAGAGGGAGCAGACAAATTAAGACACCTTTGTCCTCTCTCCCTGAGCTTCTCAGGTAGGACAGCTCAGGTGACCACATCCACAATCGCTGCTTTCCCCTGCACATTGCTGAACCTGCCATCGCCTCCCAGGGTTTTTAGTGGGTATCCCATTAAAGCGATGCCTTTCAGCCCTCCATCAGCTGAAAAGCCACTGCGCTCACACCACTGCCCCTCCCCACGAACCGGGGTACCATCTCCAGGGTTCTGGGCTCAGTGGCAGGAGAGGCCAGGGGACACACAGAGACCTGTAACTGCACACGCTTTAATCTGCAGTGTTTACCCTCGAGGCAACGCAGGCGGGAGCTGCTAATGATTGGATTTATTTGGCCTATTTTTAGAAGAATGTCAGAGGTTAATTCCACAGCAATTACTGCCCAACTGGTGCTCACCCACTGCCCGGGGAGCCACACTCCAGCAGCAGGAGCCGGGAACTGGAAGAATGACTGCAGCCTTGGAGCCTCAGCACTGGGTGCAGGATGGAACAACCCTTGGCCACAACAGCTGCCAGCTCTCTGCTGCCATTTGCACTCCCTGCCCCTCTCACTTCTGCAGAGCAGGAGTGGCAGGGCTGCAGCCCAGGGCTCGGGGCAGGGCCCCGTGCTGGCCACGGCTGCGCTCACGGGCCATGGCACTGCCTGAGCTGTGGCCACCCTCTGGGCACTGCTCTGGTTCCTCCTGCGTGTTAGCTCTGGTGTGTGCCAGCAGAGAAAGCCTCACAAACACACAACCTGAGCTGTCCCCTCTCCCTCCCCATGAGTTTTATCCCAGATACAGACTGGAAAGCTGCCTCAGCAAACGAGAAAAGACAAAATGCAGCAACTGGCCCTGGTGCAGCTGGAACACCGCTGAGGGTCTGTCTTCCAGGATGCCAGCCCAGACAGCACCCACCAAACCCACACCCCATGCTGCAGCATCACCCAGACAGGGCACCTGGGAGCCCCTCACACACCCACGGGCTCCCCCAAACAACACCTCTGTGCCCCAGACAGCTGAGCAAGAGACTTCTGTGTTTGGCGCCAAGTCTGGCTCAGCAGCTCCAGCTCAGCCCTGGCTCACAGAGGTTTCGCTGCTGCAGCAGGTGGCCCCACCGTGGGGAGCGTGGCTGCGGTGCCACGGGCTGAGCCGGGGTCCCCGAGGTGCCACGTGGATGATGCTGGGAACAGGCTGGGAGCAGCTGCTCCAGCAGCAGCCAGGGGACTCGGTGGCTATGGCTGGGCAGTGCTAACGTGCCCCTCATAATGAGACGTGCTGCCTCCTTCCAAAACTACTCAATTGAAAATGTACCTGGTTTGCTCTATTTAATCCTCTCCATTACCAGCTGCCGGGTTTAGGTCATTCCCTTTTCAATGAATTAAAAATAACTTTGTGTGCTGCGGTGAGGCGTTTTTCAGACACGATCTAATGCACCAGCCCGTGGGCAGGGCTGTGGTCTGAGACACCAGGGCCAGGCACCACAGCCAGCCTCGTGCCCCCCAGCCCAGCCCCCATTCACACTGCACCCACAGGGAAGGGGGTTTCATGTCCACAGATCCCCCAGACCTGCTGCTCACTCATGCCCATCATCAGGACTTCAGACAAGGACACCAACAGAGCCTGGCCAACTACACCTTTCATATGTTTAAAAAATACCCTGAATATTAAAAAACCCTCTTCTGAGTAGAAGTATCCAAGCCAAGCCCAGATCCACCCCAGCTGACAGAAGCATCACTCCCCCAGCAGCCATGGTCTGGGCACTGGCCCTTGTCCCTGGTGTGTCTGGGCAGTAAGAGCAGCCTGGCACAGAAGAGCATCCAGGGGCAGCTGGGGGAGTCCCAGGGAGGCACCAGCTCAGGAGCAGAGTGGCACCAGCTCCTTTGCAAAGGTGTCTCTGAGCAAACCAGGGGTCGGTCATGGCTGCTGCACACCCCACCTGCTGCCCTCGGGAGACACGCAGGGTGGCTACTAATGAAAATGCTCATGTGTTCGTCTTGAGACGATCAATAATTTATGCCCATCTCTCTTAAGGTTCCTTCAGCAGTTTTGTGACAACAGAAAGGAAAAAACCTTGCCTCTTTTTTGCTTTTTCATTTCCTTCATCACCTCCTACACACTCAGTGCCCCAATGCGGGAATTTAAAGCAAACAGTTTCCATGGAGACCCAGCCCGCCGTCCTCCCTCCCCTCCCATCCTCCCTTCCCTCGGCATCTCTGTGCCTTCATGCTCTCATGCTAAAAATACCCAGGATGGGATTTGATTTCCGCCGTAGCGATACAGTTTTATCAGAAAAATGGGAAATTTACAACACACCCCCTCCCCCTCTCCCAGCGTGGAGGAAGGCATGCTCTCTGCCAGGAACAGGGAATGATCTGTTATTAAAAAGAAAGAAGATAAACAGGGGAAGCTGCGGTCGGTGCTGAGACCTGGATCCCTGGAGCAGCCTGATCTGCAGCAGGGAGCTGCCCTCACAGACACCCCTCTTCTTCTGCCCACCCGGGCAGGGGCCTGGGTGTCACATCCCTGCTCCTGGAGCCCCCCAGGCACACCATCCCCACTCCTGAGCCCCCCAGGCACACCATCCCTGCTCCTGAGCACCCCAGGCACACCATCCCTGCTCCTGGAGCACCCCAGGCACACCATCCCTGCTCCTGGAGCACCCCAGGCACACCATCCCTGCTCCTGGAGCACCCCAGGCACACCATCCCTGCTCCTGGAGCACCCCAGGCACACCATCCCTGCTCCTGAGCACCCCAGGCACACCATCCCTGCTCCTGAGCCCCCCAGGCACACCATCCCTGCTCCTGAGCACCCCAGGCACACCATCCCTGCTCCTGGAGCACCCCAGGCACACCATCCCTGCTCCTGGAGCACCCCAGGCACACCATCCCTGCTCCTGGAGCACCCCAGGCACACATCCCTGCTCCTGAGCACCCAGGCACACTATCCTGCTCCTGAGCCCCCCAGGCACACCATCCCTGCTCCTGGAGCACCCCAGGCACAACCAATCCCTGCTCCTGGAGCACCCCAGGCACACCATCCCTGCTCCTGGAGCACCCCAGGCACACCATCCCTGCTCCTGGAGCACCCCAGGCACACCATCCCTGCTCCTGAGCCCCCCAGGCACACCATCCCTGCTCCTGGAGCACCCCAGGCACACCATCCCTGCTCCTGAGCACCCCAGGCACACCATCCCTGCTCCTGGAGCACCCCAGGCACACCATCCCTGCTCCTGAGCACCCCAGGCACACCATCCCTGCTCCTGGAGCACCCCAGGCACACCATCCCTGCTCCTGAGCCCCCCAGCCACACCATCCCTGCTCCTGGAGCACCCCAGGCATCTCGCCCTCGCTCCCAGAGCTTTCCAGGCACACCATCCCTGCTCCTGGCACATCCCATCTGCTCCAGCTTCAGCAGCAGCTCCATGCAGAAGGCCCTGGTCCCACTGCCCTGGTGGGGAGGCCACAGGACAGCACAAGTGTCCCAACACCTGTGCCAGGAGCACGTGGCCCCAGGGGACACAGGATGATGCCCCTGGCCCAGGCCACAGCAGGGCAGCCACCCCGTGGTGGCAGGGACATCCCTGCACTCACACCCACGGCGCAGAGGGTGCCCCAGCCCTCCCAGGGAACACGCCTCCTCTGGGGTAAGAAGGGAGAGGCAGGTCTGTGACCACACACCATCATGGAATCATTTAGGTGGGAAAACCCTCTAAAATTGAATCCAACCATTCCCCCAGCACTGCCAAGGTCCCCACTAACCCATGTCCCCAAGTGCCACATCTACACATCTGTCACATCCCTCTAGGGATGGTGACTCCGTCACTGCAGCCCGTGCCTGGGCTGGTCAGTCCTTTCAGGGAAGGAATTTTTCCTAATATCCAAACTAAACTTCCCTTGGTGCAACCAGAAACCATTCCCTCTCCTCCTGTCCCTGTTCCCTGGAGCACAGCCCGACCCCCCCGGCTGTCAGGAGTTGTGCAGAGCCACAAGGTCCCCCCGATCCCCCTTTTCTCCAGCTGAGCCCTTCCCAGCTCCCTCAGCTGCCCCTCATCAGCCCTGTGCTCCTGACCCTTCCACAGCCCCGCTGCTCTCCCGCAGACACACCCAGGCCCAGGAGCTCTCCTGGTGACACCAATTCCTCCCCCAGACAGAGCTCTGCGTTTCTGGGGCAGCCCCTGCCCTCCCCTGCCCTCCCAGCTCTGCCCCCCAGGCTGGGGACAGGGGGGCTGTGGGGGTCTGGGGGCTCTGCTCTCTTCACCGTGTGTATAAATCACACGCAAAGCCTCCACTGCAGATGATAATAAATTGGGAAGCACCATAAATAACAGCAAACCAGGCTGCCAAAGGAAGGATTTAGGTCATTCAAATCCCAGGCTATGAGCTGCCAAATCGAGTTTAATACTGATAAGTGTGGGGTAATAACTCACCACAACCACATCCCTCATCCCCCTGAGACCCCTCAAGGGAGTGGGGGCTGCAGGGCTTTGCCAAGGAGATGGAGATGTGGCCCCTGATGGGAGCACAACCCAGCCAGGGCACAACGGCCACTCCCTGACTCTGCCTGCCCACGAGGGAGACAGCAAGTGGGACAACAATGGGCCCTATTAACTGAGGACAAAACCTACATCTGAAACCACTCAGGATGAAGAGAAGCAAAGAGGTAATGAAAAATTAGGAGGCTAATGGAGAAAATGTCTGGTAATGGAGAGGTAGAGCACGAGTCCACCCACAGAGCCCCTGTGGGATCTCAGTGCATCCCACCTTCTCTGCATCCCACCACGCCATGGCAGGAGATGCACCCTGAGCTCAGAAAGGGGTTTTGAGAAGGACACAAACATTAAAATCACAACTGACTAACGCAGCCCAGTCCTCAGCCTCTCAAGGAGGACTCCTAGGTCTGACCCTCATGACAGGCTGTGGGTCTTCTTTATTCAGAAAATGGTGAGTCTCCACATTTCACTGTTTAAAAGAGACCTCTTTGGTCTCCCTTTCTGTCTGCCTCTCTTAAAACAAACAAAATAAGAGCTGGCAAAGTGTTTACTCTGAAAGGCATGCGCTCTGTGCGCAGTTTGATGGGAGCTGTGGACCTGCCAGTGCTCAGGTCTGGACACTGCAAGGCACCTTGAAGGAACCGGGACCTTCTCTCCCCTCTGTCAGGTCAGATTTAACCCAGCTGCAGCAGAGCTGGACCCTCAGCCCTGGCAGAGCAGGAGGCTCATCCAAAGACTGGAACGCAACTCCCCTCCCTGCCCATGAAAAAGTGCCAGAGAGGAACTAAAACCAGGGAGACTTCAGGGCCCCTCAGGCACAGAAATGGCAGGCTAGAGAGGAAGAAAGCCTGGGCAAGGCCACGGAGCTGAGGGGGCAAGGAACTGGCATCCAAGTCCCACAGAGCAGGGCTAGGTACAACCTGCAGGGTGGTGTCGGGAGCCTGGGCCATCAATCCTGCCCCAGACTGGGTGGTCCACAGCAGGGGGGTGTGAGAGGGAGGGCAGAGGACAGCAGAGGTTAAACTGCAATCTAATGGCATGCAAGATCACATGTGATTGATCGGCATTGATTATCCCCTGCTGAGGTGAATCATAGCCTGGGAAACAGAAATCAATTCCACTGCATTAAGCCCAGTAAGGATCTGGAGCATCAGCGAAATGCCCTGAAACACCACAGCTTACTGACACCACGAAGTGAAGCACAGCAAGCCATGGCCTGGCACAGCATGGCAGGACACCTGCCCAGCCCCTGCACCCCATCAGGCCAGGGCTGTGGGGAGGGAGGGATGGCTTAGTGGAAAAGCACCCTGCCTGAAGAGCTCCCAGCCTGGGGGCAGGCCCATCCCTCTGCCCACCGGGCCCTGCTTCCTGCAGGGATGGGGCTGGATCGTGGCTCACCTGGGACCTCCCAGCAGCTGGGGCAGGGCTGGACCCTGCTGAGCTCTGCTGTCCAGGTACAGCTCCTCATCACAACAACATGATGCTGCAGAGCTACCAACAGCTGCTCCTCTTCCCCAAAATGGAATAACACTCCTAGACTGAACAGCTGAAAATACTGTCACATCCCAAATTCCTCTGCCCTTGTTACAGCAAAGAGGAATTTCGTGCTACCCAGCCTAGACAAAAGCAACTCCCATCTGGCAGCAGCCCTCGTGGCACCCAGCGTCCCCCCCAAAGCTCCCATTTCAGAATGCCAGCAGGCAAGAATGTGAATTCACATCCCTCCACCATCCTGGCCAGGTGTAATTTACTGGAACTGCTCGAGAGGAGAGTTCAGGAGGAAATACCATCATGGAAGGGTTCAGCACAGACTCCCAGGGAGCAGAGGCTCTCACGGCCCCAGGTGCCCAGGGCAAGGACATGACAGGAGTGGGGCAAGCGCTGCTCCAGAGCCCAGTGCACCAGCAGAGACCACACAATGGGCTGGGTCGTCGACAGGAGCAGAATGACAAACCAGAAAGGAAAGGGAGGGGCAGCTTTCAGGCACAGCCACATCTTAGCCCATCCGAGGAGGCGAACAGAGTGGAACAGAGCAAAGCAGAGCTGCAGAGCTGCCTTTGGCCCAGCTGCCCTGGCCCCACCCAGCACCCATGCCTGCCCAACAGTCCGGGTGGGTCCTGGGTATGCACACAACACAAAACTCTTTCATCTGCATTGAGATGCACAACTCATTAGCTCTTGGATTAATGGCAATTTTTAATTGGTCAGGCTATGAACACCTTATTAAGCTGTTACACATCACACCTGTGGTGGCAGAACAGCACGTAAATCAAGACAATTAGCCTGGCACCCAAGAATCTCTCTAACAGTGCAAAGAAGCCTCACTGTGTGAGGAAAACCAACAGCTGCTCCAGGGTGCCCCGGAACACTCTGCTGCCAGGAGACCCAAGCAGCCCCAGCACAGCCCCAGCTCTGGGTGGGGTGGGAGAGGTTCTCAGGTGCTACCCCAGTTAACAGCCCAGGTTGTGGCAGGACAGACCCTCTGCACGTACACCTGAGACAACCACAGACCATGGTCCACAGAGCACAGCAACTTCTTTTAAGAAATCACAGAATATTCTGAGTTGGAAGGGATGTGCAAGGGTCACTGAGTCCATCACCCACGTGACTGTCCCATACGGAGACTGGACTCACAGCCTTGGCATTATGTGCACCATGCTCTAACCAACAGAGCTAATCTGAGGGGCTTAAAATCAAACTGACTGAGAGGTGGGCAGTTACTGAAACCCACAGCTTCCTGAATTATTGTTTTCTCTATTTACTATTCTTTTCTACGTTATTCATCTTGCGTGCACACACGGGCTCATCAGGGCAGCCCTCTGTGACTCCCCGCTGTTCCCAGAGGGGTCAGAGGACAGCACTGGGGCAGGGACTGGCAGCAGCCTGCCCTCCTGCACCCCTGCCCGTGCCTCCCCCCGCCCTGTGCTCGGCTGCTCCCCTCACCCACTGCCTGTGCTGGCTCACACTGCCAGAGCATTCCAGGCAACTCATCCGACTGCTCTGTCCCTTGGCTCACGGCAGGATTCAGCTGCCAGCCCTGTGCCAAGAGGCTTAGCTGCACAGCAGACACAACCTCCTCAAAATGGCTGCTTTGGGCTTAGGAATAGCGATGGAAAATCCAAGTCCATCTGCAAAATACACCCTTAAAAAAAATGAGACTTTGTAAAAAGCAGCTGAGCACTGATCAAGTCCTCCACCCTTTCCACATTAAAACCTTTAAAAACTCCAATGATTTCTGCCACAGAACTGTCTGGGCAGTTCTCATGCTTGGGCATAAAGGCACAAGCAACCCAAAAAGTGGCCTGGTTCCAAAATACCTTCTGAAAACCTATGATTTCCAGGGACATCACTGCTTGCTGAAAACCTGAACATCTGACAGAGGAAGATACTCACAGATGGTAACAATACCGAGCTCCTACTATTTACAAGATCTTTATCTGCAGCAGGACCACAAGAGCTGCTTTTCTCCAAAGGTAAGGCTGTGCTGAGCACTGCAGCAGCAGGTGTGACCCTCAGCACGCACCCGTGTCCTGGGGATGCTGCCCTGCACGCCCAGGAAACTCCGGGGTGCACACCCCTGCACTTCTCCTCCCACAGACGAAGGGTCGGTGTGCAGACACCGGATGGATGCTTTCCAGCACACTTCATGTGCCATGCAGTCTGTCTTTCTGGTCATCTTGCTGCAGCCATCTGTTAGCTGATCAGCAAAAACTATTAACTGTTGAAAAATTTTAATTAGAAGTACCCAAATGTCAGCTAAGTGAGTAAAATTCAGAAGCAGCCATCTTTGCTCTCACGTAGAGCAGCTATTTTCAGCTTACAACCCAGTTTTGTTGCCATCTTGCTCTGATGTCATTCTCTGTCACATTATTCCAGTTTGGTGCCCCTGGAACAAGCCCCTTGGCTGAACACGGGAGGCACAACGTGCACCCTCTGCGACAGGAGCTTCTCACAGAAAGCTGGCCCTGGGCTCCACAGAGGATCACAACACACATTGCACACCTGCAGACTCCAGGGATGGGGCCCGTGGGCAAACCTGGCCGGGGCGGCTGAAGGAGCTGCCCGCAGGTGAGTAATGAGCTGCCCGCAGGTGAGTCAGCCCGGGAGGCAGCACCGAGACACAAGCACGGCTGGGTCAGCAGGGAGACACAGTGGCTCTGGCACACGAAGGGGAATGGGGGGAGGCAAACGGGGAATGTGGCTGGTGGAGTGTGAACACCTGCATGGGAAGCTGACCCTTCTCTGCCACAGTCCCCCTCTCTGCAGTGAGCACCCAGCAGCCACACCCGTCAGAGGGGTGGCGTTTGAAAAAATGTTCTTAACTCCAATTCTACAGGAAAGCAAACACACCAACACTGTGCAGACAGTCCCTGGCATGTGTTGCACAGATTTGAATTTAATCAGCCAAAGATGGCTTAGTCCAGCACCTGGGGCTGTTCTAAGGTGGCAGCACAGTGGGCCCGGGGCAGGCAGAGCTCTGGGCTGTGCCACCCCCACCTCAGTGCCCACGTCTGGGCAGACGGGACATTTCAAACTGACATCAGCCACCACAGTGCTCTGCCAGCAGCATTTCCCTGCTCTGCCCCAGTCAAGCCCCAGTGCCCACAGACCCCTCTGGGAGGTGGCACAGCCTGTCAGCACACCCCACTGCCCTCCCGGTGCCGGTGCCACCCGGGGCTCTCCGGGATGTGCCCCGTGTCCAGAGTGCCAAAAACACCCGCGGCAGGTGGCCACTGTCACATGTGGCTCAAGGCCACTGCCTGCCCCTGTCAGCACTCCTTGCTGGGGCACGAGCCCTTCGCAAGGCTCTGCAAGAGTCACAGTAACCCAGAGCCCCTGCGTGGGGCCAGACCGCCACACAGGCTTTATCTGCTTCCTCTAAAACTCATCACAAACTAAATTTTCTGCCGACTTCAACATTTCTTCCCTTGGAAGACAGATGTCTGTGCCATCATTTTCAATCTGCTCCTGGAAGAGCTTGTCTCAAGACATTTTCCTCGCAGTATTTTAATTAAACTTTCTTTCTTTCAATTTAGTTGGGTTCATTAAGTGATGTCCTGAGCCGCTGAAATGAATTGCTTAAAAGTGATTTGTGCAGCAGCTTGAAGGAGCAGATTGCAGCTATAAATGAGCCTGCCTTTGAACTTTACAAGTTTTGCCACTTGGGGTGCAGAAAGCACCCAAATGCCTCAGGTCCCTGAGGAAGGCACGAGGTCTCTGTGGGCAAGGCAGCATTCCTGGCTCCTGCTGGTAAGTTACAGAGAGTGAAAAACACTTGTTTATAAACTGCAAGTGTAAATAACAAATATTTCTGCTTGAAAAATAACAAATTTCATATATACAGCTATCTTTAGTGGAAGCAAAACCCTTGTTTGTTACTGGGAATAAATTCTGGGATGTTAGAGGCTTCCAAATAGAAGCATGGACAGTCACTAGATCCAGTGAAAACCCTCTTCCCATCAGATGGGATTTAATTACGTTGATTCTGACAGGGAATTAAAAGCCTTTGCTGGAAGCTCTTTTTCTGGTGTCAGGGCTGTATCACTGAAGCCAAACATGGTGCTTCCCCAGGCAGGATCAGTGGAAAATATTTTTGACAAAACTGTTGGGCTCAGATAATCTTGACATTGTTCATCCACCACAGGGCAGGGACCAGAGTCGGAGCTGAACCTGGCTGTTCCCAGCGAGGCCTTATCACCAACACAGCCACACACCAAAACCAGCTAGAGTGCACGGAAAAGTGATTGCTCTGTTCTAAACCAGTGGGAAACGCGGAGACAAGCAGAGGCACACAGAGGCCAGGCAGGGGCAGGGAGCTGTCGCTTGCCCAGACATGGCACCAGCTCTGCCAGCAGCTCCACGAGCAGCCCCACAGCCAGAGCAGCAGCTCTGTGGAACACCCAGCTCTCGGGCCACCGAGGCTCCTGCTGAGCAGTCTGTGATTCTGCCACGAATCTGCTGTCACAGGCTATGCCTGGTTCTGCTTCAAGCGGCTGCCTGCCCAGCCTTACCGCCCATGTCCACGGGGAGCAGGGGCTCTCAGCTTTTGTCCTGGAGCACAGCAGCTCCCAGCCGGCCGCAGCATCAGGCAGAGGACACAGCTAGCACGGGGCAGCCCTTTGAATGAAGCTCTGGTCAGTGATTGTGACTCCACTTTAATCACAGGTGAATGGTGTGACACCAAGGCATAACGATCCTGAATACAAGGCTGTTGCTGACATGAGAGGAGTGGGGTGAGTGTAAAAATTACCTGGATGCAGCAGGAGAAGGGTTAGTGAGTGCTCCTGCAGCACCCACGGTCAACACCCAACAGACATAACAATACAACATCCAGCAACTTCCACCAAAAAGCTGCAGTGATAAACAGTATGTCTTACAGACCTCACCTTCTAAAAATGAGGTGAGAGCTGGGTACTTAATCTCTTTTCCTCCTCACGTTGTCAGCGAGAAAGCAGGTTACTGGAAGTTACCTGACATTAGGCAACACTGCTTCTGTACACCATCCATGGTCTGCCCAATACTTATCCAAGAACAAGGCACTGGGCTGCGCTCTCTGCTCCTGCCTGCTGAGGTTCACCAGGACAGAACCCCACTGCTGGAGCTCAGCTGCCTCAGTCACACACAGCTTAGCTCAGAGCTCCCCACCAAACACACATCAGCCAACACACATCAGCCTCTGGGCACTCGGAACGTCTCTGCCAGCCCAGCCTGGCCTTGGCAGGTCTGGCGGGGTCTGGAGCGCTGAAGGGATCGGGACAACCTCTGCTGC
Source organism: Motacilla alba alba (assembly GCF_015832195.1). Lineage (NCBI taxonomy): Eukaryota > Metazoa > Chordata > Aves > Passeriformes > Motacillidae > Motacilla > Motacilla alba. The sequence goes on from NC_052028.1 coordinate 18,019,685, forward strand.
AAGGAGGGCTCGGTGCCATGAACCTCCACAGCCAGCTCGGGTGGCGAGAAGCAGCATCCCAGCACTGCATTTGGCACCGGCCCACGCCAGGCAGGTGGAGCAGCAGTGCCACTGACGAGAGACACGCTGCCCGCCAGCATCCTCCTCACACAGGCACAGCCAGCAGCAGCCTCCAGCAGGGCAGGGAAGGGAGAGCTGGGGAACAGGAGATGGTCTCACATCCCAGGGCAGCCGCTGCCGCTGCGGTGACGAGGCAGTGCTTCATCCCAGGCATGGGGAGCCCTGCCCCGGGCACACGGAGCAGCATCCCTTCTGCAGAACAGCCGTGGCTGCAAGGGCAACTGCGGGACCCTCAGCACGGATGCGGGCCCTGCCCGTGTGCCCAGGTGCGTGCTGGGGGTAAGGGTGTGGATTTTAACAGTTCTGCTGGAAAGCTGCTTCCCATTCTGATAGAAATCTAGGCATTACTTAATTCAAAACAGAAAACAAGCTGCACTGTGGGCTGGGCTTCATTCAGAAGGGGAAAAAGTGAAAATACTAATTAACCCCAGTTGTTGGAAGAACACCCTGCAGAAACATTATTCAGAATGGGTCACAAATCATAAAATAATAATAATAAAAAAGCCACAATGCTCTGGGGACATTAAGCGATTACAGAGAGTTGTTATTTGGCTGATTTTCACACTTCATTAGCATGTGCATAATTTAACAAGTGAACGTGCTGAGGGCTGGCAACACATAAGAGCCACTTTCTTGAAACACGAACTGTAAATTGGGACACCACAGTTAGGGGCTTGTTTTAAATCATGATGGAAAAGCAATGGACATCCATTCCAAGCCTTCAGCAGAAGAAATGGATGTTTGGGGACCACAGGCCGAGCAGAGAGGTGCTATGGGAAGGTAGCTGCCCCTTTGGACATGGCCCAGAGAGCCCAGCTTCACACGGCTGGGAGCCACCTCAAAGCCATTTAACACAGAATTAGGTAAACCTGGATAAAAACAACACAGTGAGTCTGTGACCTTCTACTGCTCCCACCTGTCTGGCACTCACCACAGAGCAGTGGGGACGGCACTGAAGCAGGGGGCGGACAGGCTTTGGGAGTTACCATCAGAACAGGCAACCTTCCAGCACACTCATTCCCCTTCCAGCAGGGAGAAACAAGGGCAGGGAACAAAGGCGATCTATCAGCACCAGGATGGCCACATCACATGGGAGGGGCAATGCCAAGACAAACCAGACTGCCCGGGCCCAGGCTGCTGCCAATCCTCGCTCCCCATGGTGGCCGAGAGCCCACGGGCATCCCACCCCGTGGCTGTGACACCGGGGGACTGAAGGCTCCACAGCCACCAGCCATGGAGCAGCACACCCTGCACCAGCAGCCCAGGGCACGAGCTGTCCATGGCAGGGCTCCACAGCACCTAGCAAGGCTGGGCAGGCACGGCAAGCACCGGCGTCCAGTGCAAGGAGAACTGAAGGCAAAGGGATGGTTCAGTTGAGGGAGAGATGAGACCTTTGCCAGAAAAAAAAAATCTCTTGCTCCTTTTCCCCACACTATGTGGCAGCCACATCTCTTACCACTGTTCCAGATTGTAATTTCCCCATATTTTAACAGAGATTCTGTTTATGAAACTGCAAGAGGATTTAGTACTTATGAATAATGCCATGAGGTCTGGGAGATGTTTCTTTATATGATTAACTGACCACAGGCCATTTGTTTTACAACAAAGAGGCTCAATGATCCATGCACACTGATTTATTCAGCCCCCACCTAATGCTGTGGCTGACATCTTCCTGGCACCCATATCTGCACAATGAGGGGAGGAATACAGACCATGAGAGCCTCTGCCCAGTGCTCTGCATGACAGTCCCTCAGCTGGGGCAGAACTGATGGGCAGGAGCCCCAGATCATGGCAGGGGAACCCAACTGCACACCAGGTTTCACAGGGAAGCAGGCCAGGGTTCTGCTTTCGAGTTCTCCCTAACGCTCTCCTCACTGGGGCATGGCTGCATGTTTCACCCACAGTTCTGATTTCAGATACAATATTTGCTGCAAAGATAACAGGTATTACAAAATAAACGAGGGGAGTCGATATCAGCCCTGTCCTGTCGGGTGCTGCTGACACTGTTTGCTGATGAAATACTGCTGCACTGAACAGTGCGTGAGAACTGGCAAGTGGATTTCACTCTGAATAGAAGTGGGACTGACAAATGTACTGTAATTGTCCAAATTGAACAGCTGATGGCAAGAACTGGCATCCTCCAGGTACCACATACTTTCTCTCCAGAAGCGCTCCTGCGTCCCAGGAAAGGATGCTGGAAACGTTACCTTCCTTCTGAATTTGGCTCTTAATAATTGAACAAGACATTATATGGCTACAGAAGAAGTCTGAGTTTCTCCATCCAGTGAAACACAGCAATGCCTGGTTGGCACTTAATGTTGTTTTGTTTTGCTGTACATAAGTAATGAGGAGTGAGGATGCAGTACTTTGAACTTTGGAGTATGAGCAAAGCTACAGTGAGAGTAATAAATTATGCAAAACTATTTGTGCTTGGAATGTTAATGTTTCAAGAGGATGCAAACAGGCACTTTTTAAACCTCTTCTAAAAACCCAAAGAAGCCTTGGGACCAAACCATATGGTTTAAGTCAGCGGCCTATAGCAAGCTTAATGCTTCTGCCAGCCAGCAAGGATTTGGGCAATTAGTTTATTAATGTGTTTATGTAAACAAAGAGAAAAAAAGTTGGGGAAAGTCTCATCCATTTCTCTCTGCCAAACTTATTGAGCATCATCAAACAGAGAAAATGCAAATCTAAAAAACTTTAAAACCCAACAAAGCCCCAGCCAGCCCCAGCACCCTGACAGGAGAACTGGTGATCCCATCACAGGTACAGGGCTTACAGTGTCTTACCAGAGCCATGAGGAATGGGCAAAATGGTCCCTTCCAACCCCAGGAGTCTATGGAACCTCAAACAGAAAACTACCATACCACTCATAGTTTATTATTATATTTGCCTGACTCAGGACAAGGAATGTCAATTAACCCAACTGCTTCTGCTTTGGGAGTGGGCCCTTCACACTTGGATAAAGGTGCCTATAAACAGCAGCATTTCTGCCTGCTCAGGCTGCGGGTCAGGTTTTATATGCTCTGAGAAGATTAACTTTATTCTTAGTGAAGAATTTAATTACAGGAAGCGATTAGCCAAGTGCTCCCAGTCAATACAGATGCAGCACACGCTGTGCGGGAGCGGGCACCTTTGCTCCTGTGCAGGAAGTCCAGAAACACTGACATTATTGCAAAGCCATTTGGGTTTTAAGTGACACCAGCCAGACCCGGATCTCCACAGGCCAATTACAACATGCTGACTTAAGCAACATTCAGCAGAGCTGGGAAACCAATAAAAAGGCAGCAGGAGGCTGAAAGTCCATTTTAAAATGCAGGAATACATCAGTTTATAGGCTTGTTTTCTAATTGCAACACTGCAAAAATCAATGGCTTTTGAAAAGTAAAAGAAACACAGAAAACTGCTTGCAAACTCTGCTAGTCAGAAAACAGCACTTGCTGATAAATGTAACTGTTTTCTCTGTCTTTTGGAGGACAGGACAAAAGAATGCCTTGAATATTTGCCATCTCCTGTAACCCTTTCCACTGCATGTTAATAACTGCAGCTATTCACTAAGCAAGAAAAAATTGTAATTAAATATACCTAAAAGAGCTTTCCAGCCTCCAAATAGCACTGCCAAGGACTAACAAAGGCCAAATGCAGCAAGCCAGCCCAGCTGCCTGTTAGCAGGCTCACACGGGAGGCAGCGCTGGTGGGAGCACACCACGGTGTCCACTGAGCACCCAACAGGGACAGCTCGCTGGGATGATATCATGGTGTGTTTTCCTACTGCTAATTACTACCCACACCTCCTCCCAGGCCTGCATGAGCACTGAGAAGGTTCTGGCTGGACCCACTGTTCATAGGTCCAGCAGCCCAGCAGCTGCTGCCCTGAGCTGATGCACAGGTTTTCCAGGGGCTTGCTTTCATTTGAAGGCCTGAGACTGCATGTGCAGAGGAAAAAACCCTTTTTCTGGCAAACCCCAGTCCTCTGATTTCACCACCTCATCAATAACTTTGCACATTGTCAGAAACAGATGGCAGGGAAAGAAAGAGGTTTGGTGAAGCAGCAGCTATCAGGAGACCGAGAACAAAGTGCCTCCCAAGTCCGGAATTCTGCTGTATACCAGTACCTCAGACCAGGGCACAGCTCCTCCCTGGAGCCAGGAAAACCACTCCCAGCCAGGGAAGTGAAAAGCACACATTCCTCAGCCCGGCAGCACCTCCACTGTGGGACAAAGCACTGCACAGCAGAGCTGGAGCTGCAGGGCCCTGTTTGGAGAGGAGGGCTGGCACTGGCCGTGCTCACTCCTGGGGTCGCTCCCCGAGGTCAAGCCACAGCCTGTGAACACGCTGAAGAAGTCAGGCAAGATGCTTTGCCCTTCCCCAGCAGGTGCTGGGACAGGGCAAGACACCCGGCCTGACACGGACAGACACTTCCTGCACAGGGGAACACGAGCACTCCTGCCCAGCTGCATCCCTCCAGAACACGCAAGGCACGGTGAAATCAATCTGAAAACAGCCTCACAGCTTCCTTTCTCCAGAGAAGCAGAGCCCTCCTAATTAAAGAAACAAAGCCTTTAAGAATAGTACTCCAAAGCCCTTCTGGTTGCCCAGGCTGCTTAGGCCCCTGGCAAAGGCAAACACACCAGACACGAGCACAATTTGGAGCAATTTCTGGCAGTTCTGGGCAGAATCTTTGCTCCTGCGTCTGAAGGAGGGCCCTGGCTCACCCTGCACCACTCCCCTGCTGCTCCCACATCAGCAGGTCCATGGCTGGACCCACCCAGTTGCCCCATGAGAAGCTGGGGAGCTGGGAAGGGGCAGGGGTGAGTGAAAGGAAAAGGCAAGAGTCGTGACTCCAAGCCCAGCAAGCAGAAGGTTCTCTAGAGGTAGTGACAAGTGCGTGTGTGCAGCCAAGCACACAGACATGCACGGGAGCAAGGGGAGACACAACTAACTATATGGGCTCTTCGATTCACAACTGCTCGTCCCTGAGAAAAGGGGTCCCCAAAATGCTTGTGAACATTCCTCTGTCCTGCTGCCTCCTTCCACAGGTAGAATAGCCCGTCAGAAAGGGGGAGATGGCATCTGCCTGCCCGAGAGGGAGCCTTGGTGCAAAGGGGACGCCTTGCACTGGGGCTGGTTTCGGCTCTTCACGGAGATGGTAGGACAGGTGGTGAGGCAAAGGCCTCGAAAGACAACATCCTTCTGCAGCACAGACATGTAGAACCACAGAGCTCCCATCCCTGCAAACCACGCAGGGCACTGGGACACAGCCAGAGATGACAGGGACGGGATCTCACACCTGTGTGTGGCAGACCAGGCACCATGGCAGTGCCCATAATCAGCAGGGAAGGGAACATGTGGGTTGGGATCTACAGGCCATGACACTCCCAGGCAACCTTCACCTGGAAACTGACAGCAGCATTTGGCCCTGAGAGCCTAACTTAGAGCAGGGCTAATTGTATTAAGGACCACACAGTGTATTGCTTTATTTGTAATGAGTTTTAGGCTTCAGAAGCTGAGAATCCCATCTGCAAGAACAGACTGTGGCAGGATTGATCTATTAATAGCCACTGGTACACACTTCCAGCTGAGGGACACAAGGAGGGAGGAGACAACCAGATGGAGATAATGCATTCGGGTGACACAAAGCCAAAAAAAGGATGATCCACTTCCCCACATCCTCACATACATCTCAGGCTTGCAGCAGGGAGCAAATGAAGTGTCACATGTGATTAACTCATAAACATCCTAATTAGAAAGTTCTTACATTCGATTAAATGTCCAAATATGACAAGACTTCAGTGTCCGCCCCAGAGCCCCACGCAAACAAGGAAACACGGCAGACTTCAGCTCCAACTTCAAAGCAAGACCATGCCCAGCCTGGCATCTGTAAGGTCCTGCTTATGAAGAGCTTTGGAGCTGCTAGTGAAGGTGTGTTGGATGAGAACCAAGAGCTGCTCTCCCTTCCATGCCACAGCCAGATCGAATTCTCAAGCGCCTGACTCAGGCTGACCTCCAGACCAGCCTGTCAGCAGAAACTGATGGCAATGATGAGGAACTCCGACCATCTAAAGATCCATGGGAGACAGGGATCTGGCCTCACTGTCACCAGAAACAGCCCCAGCTACAAGGTAATCTCTGCACAGCGTCATCTTCACAGCCTTGGGTGAATTCGACCATTTAGTGCCACAGGTACTGATCTCTGGCTTTGTTTTTATGCCCAATGTTTTTCTGCCTGATGACTTCCATCAAAAAGCTGAATACCCTGTTATGGCTGGAGCTGCTCCAGCAGTAACACCTCGCTGCTGCACATTGCAGGACTCCTAACGAAAAACATTGCATCAGGTTGCCAAATGAGAGTATGAAACAGGGTCCATAGCCAGATCTCTGCTGCAGGAGAGCTTGTGCTGAGCTCTACAGGGGCAGAGGGGCTTCTCTCAGGTACCTGCAGGATGCCAGCAGCATGACAGCCCATCAGCACTGGGTTTTCTCCATCACCACAACACACTTGCTGGCCGGAGTCCAGAGGCTCCCCACAGTGACTGTGCCTCCAGCCCCCCGGGCTGCTTTCCACTCAACACAAAGAACACAGCAGAGGCACAGCTCACAGCTCAGAGCACTGCTGAGCAAAGCCAGCAAAGCTCCTGGGACTCGCAGGCATCACCAGGGGCAGCAGGGTCCCATCGCTGCAGGACTCCAGCCATGACCTACAGATGGAAATCATGCTGGGGCTGGGGGCTGCACGAGCCCCCCGACCAGAGCCCTCACCTAAGGCCAGAGTGGAGAAACACCATCACCAAAACTTAGCCATACTCGACAGTTTGTCACTGCTGAGAGATGCAGGTCCCTGTTTGCTCTGGTGCCGTCAAACAGAGCAATTCTGCAGAAGGAAACTGCTGCAGAGATGCTTGCGAAGATTCTGATGGGACTCTGGCTTCTGCCAAGAAACCAGGCAAACAACCAGACTGCCCTGGATCCCTGCATGACTCGGATCCTCCAGCTGAGAGTGTTACCCGAACAGATCTTCCCAAGCAGAGGCAATCACAGGCAGACATCTGGCACACCATTCCTGCTGGCCAGAAATTTTCAATGGGGAACCAGTTACAAAGCAACACTGCTCACGCTGCTATTATAATTAAGAATCTGTCAGCCTGCTGAAACGAAGGCCAAGTTTATTTAGGGATTGTGAGGGAGGGCTCTCCAAAACAGCCTCTCTAATTCTCTCTCTTCCATTCCCCAGAGCCCACAGAGAGGCATGTTTCCACAGACACCTTGCCAGCTGAGGCTGGAGCAACCTCCGCCACTGCTGACATCTGCCTCCAGCAGCAGATCCCATCTCCTGCTCCAAAACAGCAAGTGCAAGCATCCCCCTAATCATTAGAGAGGTTTCCAGTGGAACTAGGAACAGCAGGCTTGTCCCAGCCACAGGCAGGTATAGGTGGGAGAGCTTCCTTCCACTGGTGCTCCTCCTGCCTCACGGGGCCATGCCATGCACCTCGCCTGCGGGACAGCACCTCCAGGACCTGCACAGTGGGACCCGTGGAGGCAAAGCTTGTTTGCTTGCCATTTCATGCTGGATGAACAGCCTCCCACCTGCCCATCTGGACACTGCAGGTCTCCAGGCACCTTTCACAGGGCTCCAGTGCCCCTGGAACACCACGCATGGGATGGGCACTGTTCCTGGCAGTAGGTGAGTGCAGGAGCTGCCCCACAAACATGGGAGAACGCCCGGCGATGTGCACTGTGTGCCTGTGTGAGTTTAATGTAGGAGCCAGGTGATACACAAGCTACAGCCTCCCCAACACTGGTCAGCATCTAGCACCCTCAGTCTGAGCTCTGTGCTGAGACTTGAGGGCTGCTGCCCCTGCACTCCCTGACCTCGCCCCTTCTCGCTCAGTACACCTGACTCAGCCTGCAAGGGAAGTGATCTGCCACCCCTGCTCCCCAGCTGCAAGGCTGGTGCAGGAATGGGCAGCCAGGCACTGGCACGTGGTGTTTGGTCAATGCCTGCACTCCTCAGGGAAGCTGCTGCTCCCTAGGGTCCAAGCACCTTGCCTTTACTCAGAGCTAACAAAGGCAATGCCAGGAAATGCCAGGTAACTCGGCACCGAGGCTGCCCTGCTCATCTCAGGGCTACTGGTGACACAGCCCGACACAGGCAGGGGCCCAAGCGCTGCCCCCAGCTCTGCCCAGGCAGCCGGGGGCAGCACACCACTGTAACACAGCTGCAGCCAGCCAGGGGACACCCAGAACACCGGCCTGGAGCTGGCTGACCGTCGCTGGGCACTCTTGTGGCACAGCATTGCTCCATCCCCAGCACAGCCAGGGCGCCAGGGCAGGGTGAGAGCAGGGCAGGAGCACAGGGCACTGACTGTAGAGCCACACCAGCTCAGCTCACACGTCAAATCACAACTGAGACACGTCTCACTTGCCATGAGCCTGCTATCAGCTGATGAGGACCCAGATTTCAAGAATGAAAACACCAAGATGAAACTTTAAAAATCCATTGGTCTTCCAAAGTCTACAACACCTTGAAAGTGAGCACATTTAGGGAGCCCTGCTTGTGTGGCTGTGTTGGGCTGGGTTCACTGAAGCCACAGCTGAACCTGAAGCCATCTGGGGGTCTGGGCTTCCCCCACTGTTGCAGATCTCAGCGAGCTCGTTATCAGCATTTGGAGAGGTTCAGCTTTGATACCCCTTGCACTAAAATGAGTTGCAGATCAAACCAGGCAGTCAACAGAATTTTTAAATTAAACTACAAAATTATTTAAAATCCCCTTTGAGGACGTTATCACAGGGTTAACACCCACTCTTGGCTTCAGATAATACAGCAGCAATAAATGGTAATGTGCTCTATGAAACATGATTTATTTTTGCTGAGCAGGCTTGGCATTATAAATCTCAGCACTCTTAACATTTAAAGTTGTTATTCTAATGACAAAATAGACATGAGGGAGATAACAGTCTTTATCTCCATTAATGTTTTATTGTTGTTCAGAGAATATGGATATGGACTGATCCAAGCATAGGAAAATCACAGCAATTTGTTTGCACATTGGGGAAGCTGAGATAATGGTTGTGTTTTATGACCACACCAGGGAATCAGCTGAAATGCAGGACAGAGCAGATCAAAATGAGGGATTAATCAGCTACTTTGGTTTCTGGTTTATATTCCAGTTACATTTCCATTCCCAGGACCTGCCTTAGCATGACATTGGAAGAGATGGTCCAACAGCTGACTCGTGGCACCCGAGGAAGTGAGGAAACAAGCTTTGAAGGAAACAAAAAGGCTGCAAACAGTTCTATGGACAATGCAGACTACCAGCACTGCCACGGAGGCAGGATCCTTCTGGGTATTCAGCTGCCTGGAAGCAGCTCTGCTCTCCCCGAGCCCGGCTGTCGGGGCCCCTGCAGCTTCACAGAGCTCCTGACCTGCCTGGCATTTACCTCCTTCCCAAGGCAGGCATTTACCTCCTTCCCTCTGTAAGCTGAACCTGAAACAGGGAGCTGGAGCTGCAGTGAGGGCTGTGCTGCTGGAGGAGTAAGCAGAGAAGAGCTGAAAACCAAAACAACAGAAACCCCAGACAAGCCACACAGCCACCTGCCCCATCCCGGGACCCCCTGGGCCAGACAGGGCAACCCTTTCCCCTCAAGAAATCAGGGGCATAATGCACCAGGGAAAAACATCAGCCAGTGCTGCCCTCAACGAGGACATTGACTCCAACAGTCACACCTTTTCTGGGAGGGTGGCAGGGAGCTGAGCTGGGGACAGCATTCCTGACAGCACACAAACAACACACCAGTGTGCACACACCTGGCCTCCAGTGCCCAGGTGCTGGGGCAGGGGGCCACGGTGGCATCTCAGCCTTTCCCGGAGCGCTGGGGTCAGGCCCAGGCCAGTTCCAGGTTTGCTGTGCCTCAGCTGCCCCTCTTCAGGGCAGGGCATCACCAGCTCCCCCGGCCGCGGGGATTTTGGGAGGGCTGCAGAGAGCTCAGGTGCCGCTGCCCAGGCTGCCCGCCGCCCGGCAGTCACCGCAGCTCTGCACGGGGATGCTGAGGCGAGAAGCCCGGGGGTGTTTTGGTCAGCGCTGGCTGCCCGGTGCCCCGGCCCGTGCCTGGGCTGCCCGGGCGCTCCCCGCGGAGCCCGGGGCTCTCTGGGCGCTGCCCGGGGCTCTCTGGGCGCTGCCCGGGGCTCTCAGCGCTCTGCCCTGGCTCTCCCCGCGGAGCCCGGGGCTCTCCCCGCGGTCTGCCCGGGGCTCTCCCCGCGGTCTGCCCGGGGCTCTCCCCGCGGTCTGCCCTGGCTCTCCCCGCGGAGCCCGGGGCTCTCAGCGCTCTGCCCGGGGCTCTCCCCGCGGTGCCCGGGGCTCTCTGGGCTCTGCCCGGGGCTCTCAGGGCGCTGCCCGGGGCTCTCAGCGCTCTCTCCCCGCGGTGCCCGGGGCTCTCTGGGCTCTCTCCCCGCGGTGCCCGGGCCCCGTGCCCGCAGCCGGGGCTTTGTGCCGCCCAGCGCACCGCAGCGAGCGCCGCCCCGCCGCGTGGGGAGCAGCAGCGAGCAGCAGCCGCTATTTTTAAGCTGCCCGATCAGCATCCTGCCCGGTCAACACGCCTCGGCTCCACTGCGTGTGCCGGCAGCGGGGCTCCCCTCCGCACAGCCACACGCACCCCGCACAGCGGCGAGGGGAGGCACCAGCGCTTCCCAGTGATCCAGCACCTGGCGCCTACATTCTCAAAGGATTCTTTCCACAAGCGTTTATTCCCCCAGCCAATCACTGACAAGCAGGCCTGGACTCAATAATCTTGGAGGTCTTTTCCAACCTCAATGATTCTATGATCCTGAGCCTGCTGGCAGGGGTACACCTCTGCTCCAGCTTGCAGAGCTTGGGAAGGTGATGATTACCTTGTCTGCCACGGCGTAAGCCCTTCCACCTACTGCCCTTCCAGGCACCAGATCTCACCAGATCCTCTGGGAGGTGTCAGGGGTTTGGCATAGCCCTTGCTCCCACAAGCAGCCACAGGAGCAATCTGCTGGGTCAGACAAGGAGCACATCCCGCCCAGCCCCCTGCCTCCAACAGACCACAGGAGATACACAAACAGGAACCATGCAACGTTAGCACCAATGTTCTCCTACCCTCTGCAACGTTCAGCTCGGGGGGCTCATCAACCAGAGGTGGTGTCTCTATATTTAGTAAATCTTGACCACTCCACCAAGGCCCTCCATTCCATTTTAAAACCTGGTGGCGAGGCTGTCCTGGCTGGCACCCCAAGGATGACCTGCAAGCCCCCACAGCACAGCTCGGGGTCCTGGGCTCGAGGGCCTGACCAGCGCTGGGTTCTGGCCTGCTGCAGCTGGTCCCCAGAACACGCAGACCCCACAGCAACAGGGGCCAGGGTAACTCCAGGCTGTGAGGCCAGACCCCTCTGCGTGCTGTTGGTGCCTGCTGGGGGTGACCCAGCTTCCCCCAGCACTGGAGAGGCAGCAGCTTGGTTCTTGCACAGAACTGAGGAGACAGATGCAAGCCATCACCAGTGACCAGGCACCCTCCTCACAGTCCATCTGCAGTGGGTCAGTCACATCATTACCTGCTCCCAGTGCTCTCAGTAATCTCTAGATTACAGAGTCCCTAGGCACATCTATTCTCTCATTAATCTGTAGATTAAAGCATCCCCAAATCGGCTTTGACGTAGAGCATTGCAAACAGTTGAGTTCTGCTGTGCTTCTGCAGCAATCCCGTACTGGACAGAAAAAGGGATGGACCCACATGTCTGTGGGTCTTTCCCACCCGGGGGAGCACAGGCCCAGGAACAGGAAGGGATGTCTGAACACGGTACACGTGTATAAAAAAAAAGCAGAAAGAATGCGACTGTGTTTCATAACCAAAGTACTCATGTGATAAAACAACTTCACAGAGGTTCCCGGATTAATTAAATCTCAACCCGGATGATCTCCAAACAGCAACTTGCATCGTTTGCAGCAACAGAAATACCCAACAGCTCTTGCCCTAAACAGCACTGGGAAATGCTTCACTTGGTGCTTTCCTGGAGACTCCATGCAGATTTTTAAAAAAGCAACCACCGTACCACAGAGAGCTCGAGGCAAACTTCCCTGGGCAGAGAGGCACCAGGGCCCCTTCCTGCAGCACGGTAGCAGGGCAGGGATACAGGCAGGATGGGACTGCCTGAGATGCTGACAGAGCTACAGAGGGAGTAACAAGATTAAAGCAGGAAAAGGAAATAAAGGCTTAGTGATAGATTTTGCAACAGCAAAACCTACTCGGTTTGGGAAACACTCCCTCAGGAGATTAAAGACTTGCAGGGGCATTAGCCAGGCCCAGGGAAAGGGTGCGGGGCATGCAGTGGCCCAGGAGTGGCTGCAAGTGCCATGACTGTGCTGCCCAGCAGGGTCAGCCCTGGCACATCCCCAAGGCCATGCAGCTCCAGCAGGGTCAGCCCCGGGCCTGCAGGGGAGAAGGTCCCTTGGCAGAGCCATTGGGAAACGCATGGGACATCCCTCAGGGCATGCCGGGATGGTCCCCTGTAGTGGCCCACACCACGGCCGTGGGACATGAGTACTCCCAAGGATCCTTCTCCAACAGCACAACCACCTGGCCACGGCCACCTCCCCATGAAGGACCCTTAAGGCCACATCTCCAACAAGCACATCTAGAAGTGGAGGCTGCTCCACTGGTTGTTTGTATTCAAATGTCTCAATTTGTCCTACTTTTGGCTGGGCACTCAGCAGAATTGCCAATAAAGATAGATTTAAGCAAAACAAGAACAAATCAAGCATATTTTCTGGACATTTTTCATGTGAGATCTGCCATTCTGCAGCAGTGCTCTGAGATGTGAGCTGGCATTGCCCTGGAACCCACTGGCCCTGCTCCCTGTGCCCGGCAGACCTTGTGACACAGCTGGGGACTGGGCTGCACCTCAGCACCTCCCTGGCAACCCGAGCCGAATTTGTACAAGGGCCCCGTTTCTTCTCTGCAATACTCTGAGCTGCACAAGAACAAGGCATTCAAATGTGCACTTGTGAAATACCATCCTCACCCCACATTTGCATGAAAATACCAGACCTATTTAAGTGACAACGACACTTCACTAAAGCAAATTACATAACCGGCTATTTCCCTCAGCTGACACACCAGAGACACCTTCATTTCCAAAGCAAGTCTGCACTTGCTGCACAGCATTTGGAAGGATTTTCTTCTTTTTCAACCAGATACCACAGCGTTCAGGCATGTGCTGCTTTCACATGTAGGAAAAAATAAAACTCAATTATCTAAATTTTGTATCTTAGCAGAATCTACCATTTCAAAGTGCAGTCAGCCTCCCTCTAGCAGAACCACTGCATAGAGTCAGGAGCTCTATACAGCACGAGGGGAAGGAAAACTCCCAGCTGATACACAGCCATTAAATCCCCCCCTGTACTTCCCCCTGCCCTGCCACGGCAGCAGGGATCACACCGGCAGATTCAGGCATCTACTGCACAAATGTCTGTCTGTTTCATTTCTGCCGAGAGGATTGCTATGGTTCCCTGGTACGACGCACAAGGTCCTTCTGGAAATGTCAGCATACAGCCACAGATTACAGACACACTGGATCTTACCACTGAAAATCCCCAGCCTTCCCAGGGTCACTGGCAGAAATCACTGCGGGCTCACCTCAGCCCTCCACCCTTCCCCACCAGGACACCTGAGCTCTCAGCAGGTCACCACGAGGTAGCTATAGCCTCATTTCACATTTGCTGGCTGTTGCAGCTGCCTTTTAGAATGCAGCAACAGCAAAATCATCCTTCAGAGAGCCCAGCACATGGTGATGCGAGCCAGACAGCTGGGAGGGATGGGAGCTCTGTCCCACCCTGGCTACAGCACCCTCCTGGAAGCACTGGCCCATACCACCCCTCTCAGCAGGAACGGCCCGTGTGGGCTCCACAGGTCCATCCCTCAGCCCCAGGGCAGGTCTGCCCACTCAGCCTCACAGAGCAGCGGCCCCTGGCCCCACAGGATGTCCTGCCTGCACATCCAGCCCACACTCTGAACCTCCCAGGCAGAGCAGCAGAGCCAGGGATGCCCCGGGACAAGCCCTCCCCAGCACCTGGGGGCTGTCACACTGAGCACTTGCATTCCAGCTACACACAAGCAACACAAAAAACCATTTCTTTGGCTCATCAGGTATTCAAAGCTTTCCATTACTATATCATGCCAAATATTCTCCACTATATAAATCCTCCTTTAGCCATGTGACAAAATTCTCAAAGTCTGGCTTCCTCTAAGTCTCATGAGGATGACACAGTAAGTGAAAGCCTCTGGCTACTAATTAAGCTACGAATAAGCCTGCTCAGACTCCGGTATGGAGCCTGGTTTTTGAAGCCTCTCGAAGGTGTCGGTGCTACCAGAAAGGGTGGGTTTGCTTTACATCAGCTGCACTTTCCTCCTGGAGCCAGAGAGCAAAGGGAGGTTGTGACAGAGCTGATGTGAAGTTGACAGCTCTTCAGCTACCAGGGAAGATAGCCGAGGCAACAGCAGCCCCATCCCCATCCCTCCTTCACCCCTGGCTGCTGGAGCTGCCTTTGTGGTGGCTGCAGCAGCATGTGCAGGCTGAGCTCTGATGCCTGAACCGAACATGGCCACACCATCTTCTCTGCTCTTAAGCTATTATAGGAAGCCACTTTCAAATGCACCATGAGGCTCACCAGGGCTGTGACATTATCCATGTGCAACAGCCTTGGCATCTCCTTGCATCTGCAACGCGCCAGTCGGGATGCACTTCACTACACCTTCCTGAGGCAGCTTGTAGTGAAAATAACCCCGAAACAAGTGCTCCATCGACGAGATCTGCACCCGCGTCTGCCGTGCTCCCGCACCCCACAGCGCGGCTCCAGCCACCTGCAGCACCGCGAACGCCCTCAGGGGCTGAGGAAGCCGCTCCGGAGCCGCGGCCGCCGCCCGCATCCCTCTGGCTGCGGCGAGCCGCGCATCCCTCCGGCCCCGCGGGCTCCGCTCCCGTGGGAAGGGTTCGTGGGAGGGTCGGGACTCCCCTTTTCTCCCGGAGCCGGAGGAGCGAAGGCGCAGGAGCTCCCGGAGGGGCCCGGCGGGGCTGGGGGCGGCTGCGGCGGCTCTCGGTGCCCCGGCGGCTCTCGGCGCCCCCGCTCCGCCGGGGGACCGGCCCGGCCCGGGGGAGCCCACCCAGCGACACCCGGCGCTGCTGAGTCACCGCAGCGGCTTCGCCGCGCCCGCACCGAGCCCCGGGGCCGCCGCCGCGGGGCTGGCCGGCCCGGGCCGGGGCAGCGGGGCCGGTCCCGGGACAGCCGCGGCCCCGGGGCGCGGGGGAGGGCGCGGAGCGAGGCGCGGCGCTGCGGGCGGGGGCCGGGGCCGCTGCGGGGCGGCCTCACCTGCTGCGGGCGGGCCGGGGGCCGCGGGCCGGGCTCACCTTCCGTGGCATAGCTGTGGTCTCGCAGGAAACTGCTGCTGATCTTGCGGGTCTCAGCGTCCTCCTCCATTGACGGCGGGCAGGCGGGCGCGGGGCGTCAGCAGCCGCAGCCGCGGATCCATCATCCCCCCCCCGCGCCCTGCTCCGCGGCGGCGGCCGCCAAATGCGGCGGGGGGGGCGCAGGGGGCGGCGGTGCCCGGTGGCTCCTCCCATACGGCACCGACCGGCACCGCGCGGGCGGGCGGAGCGCGGCGCAGCCCCAGCCCCTGCCCCAGCCCCTGCCTTAGCGCAGCCCCAGCCCCTGCTCCTGCCCCAGCCCCTGCTCCTGCTCCAGCGCAGCCCCAGCCGGTCCTGCTCGGAGACGCACCTGCCCCAGGAACGCTCCTGCCCGGGGATGCTCCCGCCACGGGAGAGGCTCCTGCCCGGGGATGCTCCCGCCCTGGGACGCGCCCTGCTGCCGGGGGATGTTGCTGCCCCGGGACGCTGTCTTACCTGGTGACGCACCTGCCCCCGGGACACTCCTGACAGGGGATTGCTCCTTCCTGCCCGGGGCGTCACTGCTGCTGCTGGACAGCCCTGTCCATGGGGAAGCTCCTGCAGCCTTCAGGCAGTCCAGGCTCACCCTGTCTTGACTTTGGAAGGGGGTAGGAATGGCCAGTGACTTGTGACCACAAAGGTCGATGTGAATGGGGGGATTGGTGGCATCCAGAGAAGAAAATGAACCCAAGGGCTGTGGGGGAAGGGAGGGCTTCCCTTTCCTGGACATCTCTAAAAGCACAGGCTGTGTTCTGGACTCATCACCTGGTGCGCACCAAAGGGAAACAATTGCCCACTGGAAGGGTTGTGTGTCTTGGTGGAGTCCAGGAAGAAGCCTTGGCACTGGCTGAGCCACTGACAGACACAGCGAGGAGACCCCCACACCATGGAGGAACTGCAGAGCTCGGCGTGCCACGGCACAGGAGCTGCCTGAGAGCCCAGGGCCACCTCAGCGGAGAGTGTAATTGTTACTGAACAGGAGCTTGCAGAGGGAAGGGACAAAGATGGTGGATAACGTTGTAAATACAGTGGTGCACTGCAGCTTGATTTCCTCTCCCAACTGTAGTATCATAATTAAAATCTCATTGGGAAGGTGTAAGATTTATTATTATTCTGCTGAGATCCACTGCCTGCTCGGGGGCTGCTTATTCTAGGGGAAGCATAGGAGAGAGCACCTCTGAGCGAGAGGGCCTAAGGACTCCAGTACATCCAGTATGTACCAGTATCTTTTGGACAGCACGTTCCATACCCGTGCTGCACCCAGCACACCCCCACAGCAGCACACCTGCGCCACATAAGCACTGCATGCCCCTTGGAGGAGTGTGTGGACACTCTCAGACGAGAGGCAAGAGAGGGAAAGCTTGTTCTACCCATTGTGACCTTATGAGGAAAGGTGAATTCCCAGGCCCATAGCTGCCTGCCTCCCCAGGATGTTTCCTGACGTGCTGTCACATAGAGGCTGATACAAGACATTGTAAAACTGCACCTGGGAGAACTCTGGCACTTACTCATGTGCATATATAACTTCAGGATTTGTCA